>NC_064284.1:46857223-47027298 GCF_019186545.1 Solanum stenotomum
GTTGGATCATGCATACACATATGATATCTACTATTAGTATAGATTTACTTAAACATGTTTTGACTTCACTTTGATCATGCATCCTCATATTGTTATTCATAATGCCTATGAAACTATTTCTTGTATATCGATTGTGTCCTTGTCTATTGTTGTGTTGCACCCCGCATACTTAGTACATTCCAAGTGCTAACGCATATTTTGCCTATGTGATGTCACCATGTAGGGACCGGAGCTACTCTTCATCCTTCTCTCCATTCACGTGGCTAGTACGGTGCTTATCCGAGGTTGTTGGTGAGTCCTCAATGATTCGAGGGCTATGTTATGTTTCCTACTCCTTTGTTTTGAGACTTTAGCTTGCAATTGTATTCTAACTATGAGGGGAGCCGGTAGTATGTCATGGCCCCCGTCCTATCTATGTATGTAGAGGTGTGCGTTGGACAAGTATTTTGTAAATGAGTTGTACTCCTGTTCTATGATGTCATTTTGAAATGGTTTACCCTTAGTCCCTATTTCCCGCTAATTAATGTTAAATGTACTTCCGCGACTGATGAAGTGTGATGACAAGTTTGAGAGGCTTGTTTGGGGTTCCTTCGGGTTCCTCGTTCGCCATGTCACGTCTAGGCCCTAGGCTTGGGTCGTGACAAGCTTGGTATCAGAGCACTAGGTTGTTAAATCCTCGGAGTCCAACACATCGCGTTGAGTAGAGTCCTAATCATGGTTGTGAAGCGCGCCACGACTATGAATGGGAGGCTACAAAACGTTTTAGGAAAGGTTTCCCTTCTTCATGTTCTATGTCGTCCTTAGAGTGCGATAAGGTGATTCCTCCCTAACGCTTATTCTTTGGATTGCTAGATCGTCATGCCAAACATGAGGGGAAGACGGGCCCGATCACCAGAAGAACCACCCACCAATGGTGAGCTCCGTGATGCACTCACAATGCTTGCACAAGTGGTAGCTAACCAAGTGCAACAGGGAGCCCAAGCTCCTCGAACTACCACCCCGGGGGAAAGGGTGAGAGATTTCATGAGGATGAACCCTTCGGTCTTCCATGGTTCAAAGGTGGATGAGGACCCGCAAGAGTTCATCGATGAGGTATGCAAAATCTTGACCATTATGGATGTTGGTGCTTGTGAGAAGGCGAAATTGGTGGCATACCAACTCAAGGGGGTTGCTCAAATTTTGTTTGATCAATGGAAGGGTGAGAAAGGTAATGGCTATGTGGTGTTGTGGGAGGAGTTTAAACTTGCTTTCCTTAATAGGTTCTTCCCTCTTGAGCTTAGGGACGCAAAGTTGGTGGAGTTCATGAACTTGAAGTGAGGAGCTATGAGTGTGAGGGAGTATGCCCTCAAATTTGTCCAACTCTCCAAGTATGCACCTCACTTGGTGGCCGACTCTAGGTCAAGGATGAACAAATTTGTGATGGGTGTATCCGACTTGGTTAATGAGGAGTGTCTGTCCGCTATGTTCATTGGAGATATGGATTTGTCTCGGTTGATGACTTATGCCGAGCAAATAGAGGAGGAGAAATTGAGGAAGAGAAGGGGGCACGAGGCCAAGAGGGCCCGATTGGAGAATAGGTTCCCTAAGGGTGCTAGATTTCATCAAGGCCGAGGTAACCCTCATGTCAACCGGGGATTTGCTATCAATGTTCCTAGACCTCAAGGGGGAGGTGAAGTGGGTTCTATGGATGTATGCCCTAAGTGTAGGAGGAAGCATGGTGGTCCTTGCATGAAGGGTTCGGGTGCTTGCTTTGAATGTGGAGAAGTGGGTCATAAGAGGTTTGAATGTCCCAAGATCCGCAACAAGGTCCGAAGTGCTAACATTACTCCTTTGGGTAGAGGTGCTTCTCAAAGTGGTGCCCCAAGGGACAATCAATTTTATGCTTTGCATGGTAGACAAGGTGTTAATGAGACTCCGGATGTGGTGACCAGTATGTTGCAAATCTTTGATCTTGATGTTTATACTTTGATTGATCCGGGTGCCACCCTTTCCTTTGTTTCCCCCTTAGTTGCTAGAAAATTTCATGTCGAGTCGGAATTGTTGCATGAATCATATGAAGTATCCACTCCCATTGGTGTCTCTATTGTTGCTAGAAAAGTGTATAGAAATTGTCCGGTTTGCATATTAAATAAGTTGTTGCCTTGTGATCTTGTTGAGTTGAACATGGTGGATTTTGATGTTATTCTTGGGATGGATTGGTTGTATGCATATTATGCTTCTATTGATTATAGGACTTGTAAAGTCAAGTTCCAATTTCCTAATGAACCCGTCCTTGAGTGGGAGAGCCGGGATGTTGTGGTGAAGGGGAAATCCATTTCTTGCATTAAAGCCCATAGGTTGATTTCCAATGGGTGCTTGTACCAGATTGTGAGAGTCAATGATGTGGAGTCTAAAGTCCCTCCTATTGAGTCTATTTCGGTTGTTAATGAGTTTCTAGATGTCTTCCCAAAAGACCTTCCCGGTGTCCCTCCCGAAAGGGAGATGGATCTTGGTATAGACCTTCTTTCCGATACTCAACCTATTTCTATCCCCCCTTACTGTATGGCCCCGGCGGAGTTGAAAGAATTGAAAGAACAATTAAAAGATTTGTTAGAGAAGGGGTTTATTAGACCTAGTCATTCTCCCTGGGGTGCTCCGGTTTTGTTTGTGAAGAAGAAAGATGGGTCTCTTAGAATGTGTATTGATTATCGACAACTTAATAGGGTCACCGTCAAGAATAGGTATCCTCTTCCAAGGATTGACGATTTATTTGACCAATTGCATGGGGCTAGTCACTTCTCTAAGATTGATCTTCGGTCAGGGTATCATCAAGTGAAGGTGAGGGAGTGTGATATTCTCAAGACGGCCTTTCGTACTAGGTATGGGCACTATGAGTTTGTGGTGATGTCTTTCGGGTTGACTAATGCTCCGGCTCTCTTTATGGATTTGATGAATAGGGTTTTCAAACCCTACCTTGATTCTTTTGTGGTGGTGTTTATAGATGACATCTTGATCTATTCTCGGGGTGAGGAAGAGCACAAGGGTCACTTGAGGGTTGTACTCCAAAGATTGAGGGAAGAGAAGTTGTACGCTAAATATGAAAAGTGTGAGTTTTGGTTGAAGGAAGTTGCTTTCCTAGGCCATGTGGTGTCGGGGGATGGTATTAAGGTGGATCCTAAGAAGACCGATGTTATTAGGAATTGGCCTAGACCTTTGACCCCGTCGGATATAAGGAGTTTCTTGGGTTTAGCGGGTTATTATAGGAGATTTGTGGAAGGGTTTTCTTCTCTTGCTTCTCCTATGACTAAGTTGACTCAAAAGAAGGCTAAATTTGTGTGGTCGGATGAGTGTGAGGAAAGCTTCCAAACTTTGAAAGAAAGGCTTGTGTCCGCTCCTATTTTGTCACTTCCGGATGGGTTAGAAGGTTTTGTTGTTTATTGTGATGCTTCCCGTATTGGTTTGGGTTGTGTGTTGATGCAAAGTGGTAAGGTTATAGCCTATGCTTCTAGGCAACTTAAGGTTCATGAAAAAAATTACCCAACCCATGATCTTGAATTGGCCGCCGTGGTTTTTGCTTTAAAGATTTGGCGTCATTATTTGTATGGGGTGCATGTTGATATCTTCACCGACCATAAGAATCTCCAATATGTGTTCACGCAAAAAGATCTTAACTTGAGACAAAGGAGGTGGTTAGAATTCCTTAAGGATTATGATATGAGTGTTCACTATCATCCGGGGAAAGCTAATGTGGTGGCGGATGCATTGAGTAGAGTGTCCATGGGTAGCTTGGCTCATGTGGAGGAAGGTAGTAAAGAGTTGGCTAAGGAGGTCCATCGGTTGGCCAAATTGGGAGTTAGGTTAGAAGGGGTGGATAGTGGAGGAGTAGTTGTTGTTGATGGTTCAAGGTCTTCCTTGGTTGATGAGGTGATAGTCAAGCAAGATCTTGATCCTTCTTTGGTAGAATTAAAGGCTTCGGTGAGTAGTGGTAAGGTGGAGGTTTTCTCCCAAGGGGGAGATGGTGCCCTTAGGTACCAAGGTAGATTATGTGTTCCTTGTGTGGATGGTGTGAGGGAAAGAATCCTTGATGAGGCTCATAATTCTTTTTATTCTATTCATCCGGGGTCAACAAAGATGTATAGAGACTTGAGGGATGTGTATTGGTGGGGCGGTATGAAGAAGGACATTGCAAAATTTGTTTCGGGTTGCCATAGTTGTCAACAAGTCAAGGCCGAACA
Source organism: Solanum stenotomum (assembly GCF_019186545.1). Lineage (NCBI taxonomy): Eukaryota > Viridiplantae > Streptophyta > Magnoliopsida > Solanales > Solanaceae > Solanum > Solanum stenotomum. Next base: position 46,861,438 of record NC_064284.1, read on the forward strand.
TCAAAGGCCGGGTGGCCTAACTCAAGACATTGAGATACCTACTTGGAAGTGGGAAGAAATCAACATGGATTTTGTAGTGGGCTTACCCAAGGCTAGAAGAGGCTTTGATTCGGTTTGGGTGGTGGTTGATCGGATGACAAAGTCGGCTCATTTCCTACCGGTTAAAAGTACTTACAGGGCTGAAGAGTATGCCAAGTTGTACATTCATGAATTGGTAAGGTTGCATGGGATTCCTTTCTCTATCATCTCGGATCGTGGTGCCCAATTCACTTCTCACTTTTGGAAGTCATTCCAAAGGGGTCTTGGTACAAAGGTAAAGCTTAGCACGGCCTTCCACCCTCAAACGGATGGCCAAGCCGAAAGAACAATTCAAACCTTGGAGGATATGGTTAGAGCTTGTGTATTGGAGTTGAAAGGTAGTTGGGATGATCATCTTCCTTTGATATAATTTACATACAACAATAGTTATCATTCTAGTATCGGTATGACTCCTTTTGAGGCACTTTATGGTAGACGGTGTAGGTCACCGGTTGGGTGGTTTTAAGTTGGAGAGGTGGCCTTGTTGGGTCCGGATCTGGTCATGGATGCTCTTGAGAAAGTAAGGATGATTAGGGAGAGGTTGAAGACAGCCCAAAGTCGTCAAAAGTCTTATGTCGATGTGAGGAGACGGGATCTTGAATTCAAAGTGGGTGATTGGGTTTATTTGAAAGTTTCTCCAATGAAAGGTGTGGTTCGTTTTGGTAAGAAGGGGAAATTAAGTCCTAGGTATGTCGGTCCTTATGAGATAATAAGAAGGGTTGGTAAAGTAGCCTATGAGTTGGGGTTGCCCAAGGAGATGGAATTAGTTCATTCGGTTTTCCATGTATCGATGTTGAGGAAATGTGTTGGTGATCCTAACGCTATTGTACCTCTTGAGTTTGTGGGTGTTGTAGAAGATAATTTGATGTATGAGGAAGTCCCGGTTCAGATCTTAGATAGACAAGTTAAAAGGTTGAGGAACAAAGAAGTGGCGTCCGTTAAGGTGCTTTGGAGAAATCAACAAGTGGAGAGTGCTACTTGGGAGGCCGAAGCGGACATGCAAAGACGTTATCCTTATCTATTCAACTCCACTCAAGCCTAAGGTATTAAATCAAGTCCTTTGTACTCCATTGAGTCTTACATTTCAGCCCCTAAATCATTAATGTGCATATATGTTTAAATTGATGAGTTATGGATGCTTTATACTAAGTTTTGAAATCTTGAAGTGATGTTTAAATAAAATTTTTGCATTCATGTTGGGGCTGATATGTTCTTACTAAGTCTTGCCTAGTACGTCTCTTCTACATTAGGGGACAAATGTTCTCAAGGGGGAGATATTGAATTGACCCAAAAGGTTCTTAAAAATGTGCTTCGTAATTTACCGGAAACTTGTTTAGCTATATAAAAAAAAATCTGTTTCATTTTTCGAAAATCCGACTTCATATTCTTGTTTAGGGGGTCAAATTGAGTGGGAAATGGGTCTAACCCAAATTTTAGAGCAACCATATCAAAATCCGAAATTTCCAAGTGAAGCCTCTTTCGAGGGTCTACTTTGGAGGGTCATATCTCCTAGCACACAAATAATTGGGTGGCCCATAACATATCCATGGAAATGCCTTTGAGTTAGCTACCTAACGCACTTCGTTTCACCTCATTCGGAGTTCAGACGAAGAAGTTATGCCCATTTTTGTAAAATCTGTCCGGCAGGAAATGCAATTTCCAGAGAGTGTTTTTACTGTTCACCCGCCTCATTTTTTTTTCTAAGTGTTGGACCATTTTTCCAACGGGCATATGTTATTTCCAATATACAATTAGTTCAATTCCCATCTCTAAAACATTTCCCAAAACAACTCTCCTATACTTAGACACATTTTCTCTCAAGTTCTCTCAAGAACCCTAATCCAAAACCTTCCTCAAGATTGAAGAGACTCTTGCTCCAAGTTCCAAGCTTCCATTGAAGACACTCTCAAGACCTTCATAAGAACTCAAGGTATGTGGTGTTGAACTCATGGGTCCTTCCACCCATAGTGCCTAGACACTATTCTACTCACTAATTCATGGTTTAAGTTAAGATTCATAAATTAGTCTTGTTCTTTGTAATAATTTCCTGCACATTTAATTTTAAACATGAAAAGTCATTGTTTTGAGCATGTTGTGACTGCAGAACTTGAATCTAAATTTGGAATGGATGTGGAGATTTTCATGTGGTATTGCGGGTGATAAAAGGTGTTGTTGTAGGTTGTTCACTGGTTTGGCTGCATAATTACTACCCTATTTTCCATGCTCTTTGATTCCATTACATGCCTTCAAGGTGTTTGACAAAATGTCCAACTATGCAGAATTGATGAATCGATGCTTTAAAGCTTGAGTTATGAGATGTATGGCAATCCAGAGATGTGTTGATGACAAACTAAGCTTGTGTATATGTTCATTCCATACGTGAGATTGCATTAGAGCCTAATGGGAATTTCCTATATAAAGTGTTGCATGACCATGCCCGGTCCGGGGGAAAAGAACCGGACAACCATGTGAGAGGTTTATATCTCACCACCTAGGATGCTTGGGGTGTGACCAACATCAACCATGTGAGAGGTTTATATCTCACCACCTAGGATTCTTGGGCTGTGACCAACAACAACCATGTGAGAGGTTTATATCTCACCACCTCGGATGCTTGGGGTGTGACCAACATCAACCATGTGAGGGGTTTATACCTTGCCACCAGGGTGTCCGGGTGTGAACGGCATCGCCCATCCTAAGTTGGGGTTATAGATTTGTTGGATCATGCATACACATATGATATCTACTATTAGTATATATTTACTTAAACATGTTTTGACTTCACTTTGATCATGCATCCTCATATTGTTATTCATAATGCCTATGAAACTATTTCTTGTATTTCAATTGTGTCCTTGTCTATTGTTGTGTTGCATCCCACATACTTAGTACATTCCAAGTACTAACGCATATTTTGCCTACGTGATGTCACCATGTAGGGACCGGAGCTACTCTTGATCCTTCTCTCCATTCATGTGGCTAGTACGGTGCTTATCCGAGGTTGCTGGTGAGTCCTCAATGATTCGAGGGCTATGTTATGTTTCCTACTCCTATGTTTTGAGAATTTAGCTTGCAATTGTATTCTGACTATGAGGGGAGCCGGTAGTATGTCATGGTCCCCATCCTATCTATGTATGTAGAGGTGTGCGTTGGACAAGTATTTTGTAAATGAGCTTGACTCTTGTTCTATGATGTCATTTTGAAATGGTTTGCCCTTAGTCCCTATTTCCCGCTAATTAATGTTGATTGTACTTCCGCGGCCGATGAAGTGTGATGTCAAGTTTGAGAGGCTTTTTTGGGGTTCCTTCGGGTTCCTCATTCGCCATGTCACGTCTAGGCCGTAGGCTTGGGTCGTGACAGAGATGCTAGGCGTGATGCCCCACCCTGATGCCGACGTTTTGAGCAAAAATACAACTAAATAGGACTCCTTTTTAGTTTAGGGATGGGTCTTAGTTTTTCTAAATATTATAATTAGATGTTCATTAGTGGGGGTTCGAGTTTTATTTGGTGTGCAAGAGTAAGATTCATCTTTTGGTAATAGGTTTTGATCTTCTAATTCTTCTACTTTCCAGAAATCGCATGAACAATTTTATTTTGTGGTTTTTTAATAGCTTTAGTGGATAAACGCCCTTGATCTGGGGTTGTATGCTACGAATGGATTGATTATTATTAAAGGCTTTATGAATTAATTCTTGGTCGTCATTATAAGTTACTTATATATTCTTGTTGTAGTATTTCTTGACTCTCCATCTAGAGATAGGCTATTGTTTAACCTTAAAATCAGGACAGGAGAAGTTACATAGACCAGATAATATATAGAGCTCGATCGACCCGTTTGATTGTGGTGATTTTTGTTTAGGAGTGACACCAGACGAACAACTTGTTTGGTTACGAAATAGGATGAAATATAAATGCTCGCCAGTTAGTCTATTTATCCCTGCTCAATGATGTAGTTAGGTAGCTAACTGGAGTAGGCGACTAGAGGTGTATAGCCCGATTCATACAATTGACCCTATAAACTAGTAACTTGACAACTGAAATTTGTTCTAAGACAGTAATATGATACATGATATTCAGTATATGTTGCAGCCCTGTAATTGACCTTTACTTGCTTGAAACATCATCTTAAAGTCGTTCATATTTAGTTACATTTATTTATTTCATAATAGTAGTAGTTAACAATCAATCATCAGCTCTTAAAAAGGTTACTTTACTTTTATTTGTAGACTTAAGTGTTAAATATAAATTGATAATTAGTCCCTTGGGAACGATAACTCGTTTCTTAAAGAATCTATATTACTTGCGTGACCACGTACACTTGTGTGTATATTGGGGAGCAACAGGTTTTTGGCGCCACTGCCGGGGACTTAGAAATTGATTTATATTCAATCTTCCTAAGTATATACTTAAGATATTCAGGTATTAATTACTTGTTCTTAGCCTGTGTATTGCAGGCACTTGATTTTCAGGTCTGGCTCGGAAAGGAGATCTTGCTGAACCTTACAACGAACCTAAAAGAGTTCTACGACAGCGTAGAAAAATGAATCAAGGATGAGGAGAATTAGGGTTAGGTCTTCCGAAAAACATTGATGATGATAATTAAGACAACTTGAATAACTCGAAAAACGTGAATAACCAAAGGAACCCTAATAACCAAGGAGCACCGCCTGTCGTACCCGCAAGACCAGTCCGTGATGTGGTAGTCCCACTCACAACCAATTTGGAATCTAGCATTAGGAAACCTCCACCGGGGGGTAAATTTGAAATAAATTAGAGCATGGTACAAATCCTCCATTCTAATGGGGAATTCACTGGCCTCCCCCATGAGGATCCTCAAGACCATCTTAGGACTTCTATAGACATTACCAATACATACATCCCAATTGGAGTTTCATCAGACTATGTAAGGTTGACGTGGTTCCCATACTCATTGTTAGGAGCTGCAAGGCGTTAGTTAGACTCTGAGCCACCAAACTCCATCACTACTTGGGATGATCTAGCAAACAAGTTCCTGAGTCAATTTTTCCCATCCAAGAAAACCACTAAGCTGAGGGGTGAGATAATAAATTTTGTTCAAAATCAAGGGGAGGACATGTACCAAGCAGCGGTGCGTTTCAAAAAAAGTTGAATGCTTGCCCACACCATATGTAAACCAATAAGGTACTTGCTCACACTTTCTTTAAGTATTTAGACTATAATGTTTGTGCTCTTCTTAATAGTGCAGTAGGTGGACAAGCCCTATCCATAACAAGTGAAAAGTTATTTTCCTTACTCGATACACTTTCTCAAGGGAATCAAGGGTATGTGGGGGAAATGTCTAGAACCCCAACCCAAAAGGCTGTAGGGATCTTAGATGTAGACCAAGCTACTGCCATAAATGCCAAATTAGATGCAATGCAACATAACATTACCTTACAATTTAAACAAATGGCTCCAAATTAAGCACCGATAAAAGTAGTACAACAGGCAGTAAATTGGTGTAACGACTCGGAAAATGATAGGTTAAGCAAGAGCCTATGACTTTGTGTTGACTTTATAATGAGATTCTATGAGGGGTTTTTATGTAATTTCGTTTTAATTTGTGTTACATCCGACAATTTAAAATGAATATGAAGTAGCTTGAAATTGGAAGTAGTCACTTTTGGAAAAAGTTCAGAACCTGGAAATTTGGTTAAGTGTGGGAAATCAGTGAGTTTTTGGCCAACTTTGAGCAGTCATAACTCCTAGCTCAGGATGATCCAGGAGTAGTTCCAGTTATGTTTGGAAAGCCCTTGGAACGATCTTTCCAACGCCACCGAGTTTGCTCGATTCCGAGTTCGTATGAGCGAGTTATGCCCTTTGAAAGTTGGGCAGTTAGCAAGGAGTCCGTCCGGAAATTTAAGGGCATTTTGGTCTTTTCACAAATCTTTTCTTTTGAGGTTATATTATTGTGTTAGGCTGATTGTGGATCATTTTTGTTCCATTTTAAAAGAGTAAGAGTTAGGGTTCTTGAGTGAAGAAGAGAAGAAGAGGGGAAGAAGAAGAAGAAGAAGTTGGAGCTAGGATTGAAGATTTTGAGTTCTTTCTTCTTCAATTCTCGTGGGTTTTCAACTTAGAGGTATGGGGATCCTTTATCCTTGATTATTCTTCCTTTCAAGGAGCTCAATTCAAATGATTCAAAGTTCTTCCAAAAACACAAAAATCCTAATTTCGATTCTAAGCATGGGTTCTTGCATTAAATGATTTTTTTTGATGATTTACGTTATTAATGGTGTCTATTGATGGTTTTAAGAAAGAAATTTCCATGAACCCATGTCTTGGCAAGTTTCCTAAAGTTGGCTTATGAAGTGGGTTTATTATTTATGATTGAATGATGATGGAAGTATGCTTGGATTGAGTTGAATAGTTGACTTCTATTATTATCTATGCTTATCTATTGTGAATTGTTGGAGAGTTGAGGAATGGTGATTGTGGCTTGGGAAAAAGGGTAAGTGGACCTAACTTCATTGTTAAGGTAGAATTGATATAGAATTGTGATAGATTGATGTGTGATCCACTTATGGTGGAGGTGTTTACTTATTGAATGTATTGTGTTTATGGCCTTGGAGGCATTATATGAGGAATTGAAGTGTTGACATGATATCATATATGTGAATGTGATGTGAAGGACTTGAATGAGAATCAAATGAAGTAAAGGCAATCATGTTGTGAATATAAAGGTGTTCATGTGATCTCAAGGTGATCTTGTTTAAAGTGTTATTGTATTGTGATTGAAAGTGTGTCCTCTGTTATTGTTCATATGTGATGATGATGGAATGTGAAGGATCTTTATAATGTGATGTGTGTCTTGACTTGGTAGACTTAGGTGCCTCTTCTTGATACATTAGAAGCTTTGTTGAATATGAATCGATAGGATATGGCATTCCTTTCGGATGTAAGTGACGAAACCTGTTTTTGAGCTGGATAGTGTTTGGTATTTTAGGCATATCTCATGCTCTAGAACTTAGTTTGCAGTGAATAAATATGATTGGGAAAGCTAACTCGTATACCTACAACTTTTATGTTTATGTAAAATTCTAATTTAACTGTTATGGATACGAAATATGGGACGCAACATAGGGCAAGTTCTGCCCAGATTCCGAGCATTGAAATCCTGCATGACCAGCGGCTAGTGTCTTGACTATATCTTTTTGTACAAAATATATTTTGCGGTGATCCTTGTTTGTTTGCAACCCTAAGAGATGTATCTACATCTTTCATGAAGGTTATAAAGTCTAGTTCTGCCATTTTCCTTTTCAAATCTAAGATGCAACATGAGGTACTAGGCTGGCCGATTCATTGTTTTGGAAGCATAGTTGTATTTGTACATGCTAGGCTTACTTATGATGATGATCCTATTTTACATCAACATTACTGAGCTAATAGAAGTTAAATAAGTTATGTAATTGTATTTCAAAGGTTGATATATATGTATGTTGTTGGTGGGCTAATTTATATGGATTTTGGAATTGGTTGGACTTAGTATTCTTGAAATACAAGATTTCATTTACCTGAACAATAGCCTACCTTGTGTTTGATAAAATGCTCATTTATAGAATTCTTAGGAAATGGAAGGTCCAATGTACGTCCTATGAATCGGATGGTTATATAATTACTGAAATGATGATGAAATGGACACATGTATATTGTTTTCTCTATATAAGTGTTGTGAGTCGACCAAGCCTAGTACGGGGGGTAGTAGGCCCATATAACCATATCGAGGGGTTGNCCCACTAAATATGATTTATTTTATGTAAGCATCATTATACATATCATCTCATTAATATGTTATCTTTCGGGTATGATTATGCACTTTGCCTATAAAGTCCTTATCTAAGGTAATCTTGGGGAACACTTAAGTGTGCTTGAAGAGGATTGTGTGGGCGGTCACTTCTTGTCTCACTCAAGTGTGTCTTAAGGTTATATTAGGTAGAGGTCCGATGGTAATGAAATGACATGTGTCCTTCTAAAGTTAAGCATGGGTTGTATATGGATTTATGTTAAGTATATGTATGGTTGGCTATGGTCTTATATGTTAATGTTGACTTGTATTATGTCTCTTATACTTGTAAAGGAAAGGTTTTATCAAAGGACATGAAAGCATACATTTCTTGTAAATGTCCGTTGTGCATATTTTCTTGCATGGTCTCCATACTTAGTACTTAATTGTGCTAACCCCTTTCTTTCGCTTTTTGACTAAAGTGTAGGGATTTGGAGATGGTGATTTGTCATGGCTACTTGATAGGTTTTTAAGAGTTGAAGATGAAGACTTGGTGAGTCCTCATAGATTCGAGGGCAATAACCAACATGTTCTTTTTATGTCTCTCTAGTATTTGCTTAAATTTTGAGTGGGCTTAGTGCCAATGTTATATTCAAGTATTAGATGGTTTTGAGACATATTGTATAAAGTCTAGAAAGTCTTCCGCTTGCTATTTATTGAAAGTATCTTCGTGTGTGAAGAAAGTTTTTAATTCCTTATTGTTTTGGTGTCTATGCGATGAATGAATGCTAAGAGGCTTGTATTAGACCTCTTCGAGGTCGAGTACGCCGGTTACGACTAGGGGGTGCTCCTGGGTCGTGACAATTGGTGTAAGGTATATGGTAGTGGAACTCATGAAATTGAGCAATGTGAGCCAAACCCGAATTCCGTAAACTATGTGGGTAATGTGCGAAGGGGTGGAGTGCAATGAAATTATGGTAACACTTAAAACACTAGTTGGAAGAACCATCCTAACTTCTCATGGGGTGGGAACCAAAACCAAAATCAGGCGCAGGGGGTTAACCAATAACATTCTCAAGGGGTTGGGCAACAATACTATAATCATAACCAAGGCTCAAATCCTAGTGCACCAAAAAGGGGGATGACCAATCAATAGCTACTCCAAAAGCTCATGACTTAAATAAGGACCAAATTAAATGCTAGATTAGATAAGCAGGATGAGAACATTAGAAACATCTAGATGTCCCAAATGATATTAAAGAAACAAGTGGTGCAAGTGGCTAATTCTTTGAACTTGCGTCACCAAGGTGGGCTGCGCGGTGATACTGAGCCCAACCAAAGTAGTTGCATGCGGTAAGTACTAGAAGTGGGCTGCAATTAGAGGAACTAGCTCCAGAAAAGAGAGACACTGAGGTAAGTAACAAAGAAAATAAGGTGGAAGAGGTAGTAAAAAGCTCTAATGTTGAGGTACCCATTCCTCAGAAGAAATTATCATCTCCATTTCCACAAAGGCTGAAAATGCAGAATGAAGATGAATGCTTCGGTAAGTTTCTCTCTCCTTAAAAGGGTTCACATTAATCTACCTTTGATTGATATTTTGCAGGGTGTCCTGAAGTATGCTAAATATGTGAATGATATTGTGGCTACCAAGAGAAGGCTCACGGAATATATGAAACTATAGCATTTACTGAGGAGTGCAACTCAAGGATCCTAAATAGACTGCCCAAATAGTTAAAATATCCTGGTAGTTTTACTGTGCAGATTACAATTGGGCAAAGTGTTCATGTCTGGAGGTTGTGATTTGGGGGTAAGTATAAATTTGATGCCCTTATCTTTGTATCTAAAGCTTGGGTTGGGTAGGCCAAAATGAACCACTGTTATTCTCCAACTTGTTGATAGATCCATTGCTAAGCCAGAAGGGGTGGTAGAAGATGTGTTAGTGCGAATAGGTTCATTTATTTTTCTGATAGATTTTGTGGTCTTAGACTTTGAACCCGATCCTGAAGTTCTATTCATTCTGAGATGTCCTTTCTTTGCCATGGGTAGGGCATTGATTGATGTAGCAGCGGGTCAATTAACCATGAGGAGAGATGATAAGGTGGAGGTATTTGATGTTTACCACGCTCTAAAATTGCCTTCTATTTATGAAAAGTTGTCTGCTATTACTGTGGTTGATCGCATAGTAGAGTCACAGTTAGTTGCGCCCAAAGACCCATTAGAAAGAGTGTTCATAGGCCTGAAGAGATATGAAGACACTGAGGCTCAAGAGATAGAAACATATATGAATATGGCACTTGTGGAGCCTCATAAGCAGAGAGTGGAACCATTAGAGCGTGAGTTAGGGCCACCACCCAAACCCTCCATTAAGGAAGCCCCAAAGCTGGAACTGAAAACACTACCGGCTCACCTCAGGTATGCATTTTTGGGTACTAATGAAACTTTGCTCGTTATACTTTCTGAAGAGTTGTCTGAAATAAAGGTTGGAGGGGCATTGAGGATCTTAAAGCGGAGAAAGAAAGCTATTGGATAGCAGATGGCTAACATTCATGAGACTAGTCTGGCGTTATGTATGCACCGAATCTACATGAAAGAGGATCACAAACCATGTTCACAACATCAACGTCGACTAAATCCTTTGATGAAACAAGTGGTGAGAAAGGAAGTAATAAAGTGGCTAGATGTTGGAATTGTTTACCTGATCTCGGATAGTAAATGGGTAAGTCCAGTGCAATGTTTTCCTATGAAGGGAGGTACGACTGTGGTAAGGAATAAAAAGAATGAGTTGATTCCTACTAGAATAGTGACAGGGTGGAGAATTTGTATGGATTACCAGAAACTAAATGATGCTACCCGGAAAGATAACTACCTCGTTCCCTTCATTGATCAAAGGCCCGATCGACTAGCAAGGCAGGAGTACTATTGTTTCTTAGATAGGTATTCCGGTTACAACTAGATCTTGAATGCACCCGTGGATTAGGAAAAGACCACATTCAATTGTCCTTATGGTACCTATACTTTCAAAAGCATGCCATTTGGACTTTGCAATGCACCAGAAACTTTCCAAAGGTGTATGATGGCCATTTTTCATGATATGGTTGAAGACTTTGTAGAGGTGTTCATGGATGACTTCTCCGTCTTTGGGAAGTCTTTTGAGGTATGTCTCTGGAATCTAGATAAAGTACTTGCTAGATGTGAGGACAGTAACTTAGTTATAAACTGGGAAAAGTGTCATTTTTTGGTTAGAGAGGGGATAGTGCTAGGACACAAGGTATCTAAGACTGGTTTAGAAGTTGAGAAGGCCAAGGTTGAAATTATTGAAAAATTGCCCCTTCCCATTTCTGTAAAAGGGCTGCGTAGTTTTCTTGGTCATGTAGGATTTTACAAGCGATTCATCAACGATTTTTCCAAGATTGCAAGAACTATGTCTAGTCTCTTAGAGAAGGAGGTTAAGTTTGACTTTGATGAGATGTGTCTAAAAGATTTTGAGATGCTGAAGAGGAACTTAATTGAATCTTCAATCTTAATTGCTCCTGATTGGGAATTACCATTTGAACTCATGTGTGATGCAAGCAATGAAGCAGTGGGTGCAGTGTTGGGACAAAGATAGAATAAAGTGTTCCACTCGATTTATTATGCAAGCAAGACCCTTGACTCTACAAAAGCTGATTACGCAGTGACTGAGAAGGAGATGATGACTCTAGTTTTCTCCTTCGACAAGTTCAGATCGTATTTGGTTGGTACTAAAGTGATTGGTTTTACTGACCATGCAGCTATCAGGTACCTATTCAACAAGAAAGATGCTAAACCAATGCTTATTTGATGAATATTGCTTCACAAAGAATTTGACCATAAGATCAAAGATAGGAAAGGTACTAAGAATCAAATAGCAGATCACTTATCTAGGTTGGAGGATTTTTCACATGTGAGTGAAGGTGAGCAAATCAGGGAAGGGTTTCCAGATGAACAATTGATGGCATTAGATATCTCTCAAGTGCCATGGTATGCAAACATTGTAAATTTGATAGTAAGTGGCGATTATCCTCCGGGTGCAACCACCCAACAAAAGAAAAAGCTCAATCATGATGCCAAGTTCTACATTTGGGATGAACCATTCTTGTTCAAGCAAGGTGTACACCGAGTAGTGAGAAGGTGCATTCCGAAATCTGAGGTTCAAAAAGTGCTCGAATATTGTCAAGCTAGCCCATATAGAGGTCACCATGTAGGAGAGCGCACTGCTCATAAGGTACTACAATCTGGTTACTTTTGGCCCTCGTTATTTAAAGATTCTATTGCTTTTGTGAAAGGTTGTGATAAATGCCAAAGGTTGGGTACTATTTTAAGAAGACCATGAGATGCCACTCAATACCATTTTGGAGGTGGAAATCTTTGATGTGTGGGGTATTGACTTCATGGGTCCATTCCCATCATCTAGTGGAAACCAATACATTCTTGTCGTTGTGGATTATGTTAGTAAATGGGTGGAGGCTGTAGCTCTTCCTTCCAATTATTCAATGGTGGTGATAAAGTTCATCAAGAAACACATCTTAACTCGCTTTGGCACTCCAATGGAAATTATAAGTGATGGAGGTAATAATTTCATTAACCATCTTGTTAAGAATCTTCTTGCTAAGTATGGTATTCGTCATAGGTTTGCTACAACTTACCATCTTCAAACGAGTGGCCAAGTGGAGGTTTCCAATAGAGAGGTGACACAAATTTTGCAGAAAATGGTGAATGCGCAAATGAAGGATTGGTATGAGAAACTAGATGATGTATTGTGGGCATATAGGACTGCGTATAACACACCAATAGGGACTTCTCGCTGTCACATAGTATTTGGGAAAACATGTTACCTTCCGGCGCATTTAGAACATCAAGAAGTTGATCTTAGACCCCGAGCTAGTCGATAAAAAGAGAGTGAATCAGCTCCATGAACTTGAGGAGTTTAGGCTCCACGCTTATGAGAATGCCAAGCTATACAAAGGAAAGACGAAAAGGTGGCATGATAATCACATTGTAGCACATACCTTCAATCGGGGAGATAAGGTGCTACTCTTTAACTCCAGACTAAGGTTATTCCTTGGAAAACTAAGGTCAAAGTTGAGTGGTCCTTTTGAAGTTGTCAGAATGACACAACATGGGGCTGTTGAACTTAAAGGTAAGACTGGCCTTACGTTCTTGGTCAATGGGCAAAGGGTAAAACACTATTTCGGTGAGGATTCAGATCGTGATCGGGAAGCTATTGAGCTAAATGATAGATGATCGAAGTTACGTCGTGTCGTGACGTCAAATCAAGCGCTATATGGAAGGCAACCCATGAATAATATGTAATAGATAGGTTTTTCGTCTTTGACTTCTTGAAATATTTTTAGTATCTTAGTTTTAATTTTTATAATCTACGCTAGCTTTAGCTAGATAGCATTTTTCATTATTTGTAACATAGCTTGTAATAGTATAAAAAAATAAAAAATAAAAAAATACCTGAAGTCAGGTGCACTGGCAGGAGCGCCGCACCTGGCATGAATATTCTGCGACAAAATTGGGGCACGCCATTAGCGCTTCGCGCCCTCAGCGCGCCAAGTCATAGATTTTTAAAATCTAGGTTTTGACCCAGTTTTCACCCGACCCACCTCTTTAAACCCCCAAATCCCACATTCATCCCCTATTCTCTCTTTCTCCCAATCGACCCAACACCCCAAATCTTCTCCAAGTCTTATCATACTCCCTTTTCAAATTCCCACTTTCACCCATTAACAAACCTACATTAACAACAACAACTCTTCTCCTTCCTCCATTAAACTCACAACTAAATATTTCCCTACCCATACTCCTCTTATAAAACCACATATCCACTCCACCCACTGCCCTTTCATTTCAACTTCACCCATTCTCCATACTTTTCTTTTTCTTTCTTCTTCCCCCTTCTCACTGCCCAAACCCGACCCCCCTAATTTTTCTATTTTTTCCTTTTCTCTAATTTTCTTTTCTTCAATAGGTTACAATGGCACCAAAAGCCAAAAATATGGCGGGTTCTAAGCGGAGTAGAAAGAGCGAAGACTCCGGGTCTGATAATAGGGAACAAGCCCAAAAATTTAGGAAAAAGGCGGTGAAAGAGTATGGGATGTTGTGGTTTGACTGCCAGTGGGAGCCTAAATATATGGGAGATGAGTATGTTGACGAGGTAAGATTGCAAACTCTCTTTTTGGCTATATATAGGACTGTTATAGAGTTGGGGTTAGAATTTTTTTTCGCTAATCCGGGTTATTGTAATCCAATGATTGTACGTGAGTTTTATGCTAATTGGATCACGGAAACACAAATTAAACATGTTCCTATTAGAGGCAAGCATGTGAGATTTTCGACCCGGGTTTTGAATGAGTTGTTAGGCACCCTTAACTGTGACGCCGATGAGTTTAATAAACTTAAAAAGACCCTTCCATACAGAGATATTAGGCATATATTGTGTGGGGTTGAGTCCACGGCTAGGTGGGGGCGTAGAAAAGACAGCGGGAGGAATAACACCCTCAATTTTGCAAATTTCAATTTGGTTGCTAGGGTGTGGTTAAAGATTGTTTGTACTATGTTGCTTTCTGCGAAACATTAGTCTGAAGTTACTAGGAATAGAGTAGTGCTAGTGTACATGCTAATGAAGGGGATGCCCATTAATGTTGGGGCGACCCTGAGGTAGCACATGATGAAATTTAGGAACAATATGAGGTGGCAGTTTTGCTATGGGGGGTTGATTACCCGTTATCTAAGGGCCCAGGGAATAGAGGAAGAGGCTTGTGATCTGACCATTGCTTTTCACCTAGGTCTGACGGGTAAGCTAGTTGATATGATGAGGGCTAAGGCACTTGACACATCCCATGGACCGGTTATGTCTACCCAGGAGAGGCAAGCCCGTGACGACAGTGTCATGGCTAGGATGTTTGGGATGGCTGAGTAGCAACTGCGGATAGGTGGTCGTCCTGTTACTGATGCTGAGATAGAAACGATGACCGTACGTTATCCCTTGTATGAGAGTGCGGCATTTTTGTGTAAAACCGGTCCTGCCTTTTTCGAGCGTTTAGATGATGGTGAGGCTACTACTGATGAGGAGGAGGATGGTTCTTTAGAGGGTGAGGTGAATGCCTTATTGGTGTTCGACGGTGGCGATGATGAGGCCTAGAGGCCCCAAGGAATATTTCTCACCTTATACTTTGTTTTTATTGTGTACTGAGGACATTGCTTATCTTTAAAGTGTGGGGTGGGGTAATATTCGTTGTTGTAAATAGTTGTTTACTGCTTTATCGAGTCTAGTTCTTAGTTTCTAGTTTAAATATTTTTTGTAGGTTCCTCAGAGTTTGTTTTTGGTACTTTTACTGAGGATTGTCCCTTTTAGCCGTATATGATTAGCTTATTCCTTTATTAAGTCTTAGAGTCGTCATATGAATGACAGTTCCCAATGATGGATGAATGATGACCATCTTAAGTGAAAATTAGTCACATAAAAGAGTAGGATTGAGAAACCAACCTTGATCTTTTGAAACTATGTTTGAATAATTTAGCTAAACGTCATGGGTGGTCACAAGTGGAAAAGTGCAATAGAGTGTTAACAAGCATATGTTCTTAGTTTTGACTCAAAAGAAAAATAATTGGGCTTAATTGTGTAATGCTACCGTATTCCAAGTTGCAAGTGCATGTTAGTTGATATATCTTTATATGTGTCATGATGCCATGAGTGGTGAGAATTCATTTGTTTTGGCTTAACTTGATATCTATAACTTCCCCTGTGTGTGTTAAATTAGTAGCTTTTATGACTTAGGGAATGTTATTAAGGCATTTCTTTGAAATAGCCAATTCTTAAATCTACTTGTATGCCTAGCATTGAAATTATCCTTAGTGAAGCCCCATTGAGCCTTTAGCCTTGTTTATTGATAAACCACATGAGAAACCAAAATCTGTTTGTTGATACCAAGGCTTTTGATCCTATGAAAATCCTTAATGCATTATGGTAAAGAAGAAGGGCTAGAAAATGCTGGTTGGTATAGCTAAGGATGAATTGCTACATTGTGTGGGAAAGAAAATTCTATTTTGGCCCTGGTCCTTAGTGACAATGTGCACCTCGACTAAACTTGAGGGTGGCTAAGTTAGAACTATGCTCGAAACATTGGCCCTAATCCTATCAAAGATAATGTGTATCTTACTCGGATGTTGAAATCTAGAGTTTGGACGGCTAGTGCAAAGGCATGAAAAAAATTGATGAAAAAGAAATAAAGAGCAAATATGGAACAACAAAAGGGCTAAATAGTCATGAATTGTGTACTAGGAAGAAAGAAAATCTATAAAGGAGATTGTTGGCAAAATAATGACTTGTGCGTTAGGGAGGTGTAGTCACTTAAATGATTCATAAATATTTCCTCCCTTACCTTAAGCCGACATTACAACAAAATGAACGTCCTTTTGATTCTTTGAGAAATATGTGCGAAAGTAATAATACACTATTAGCAAGCTTATGATATGTTGAGAAAAGTAAGAACTTCTTTTGTGAGGGTGAGTTGATTGTTTGAAAAATAGGCGTTGTTGTTATTGCAAGTTGTTGAGTGAAAGGCTTTCCTAAACAAGAACAAGTGAGGGAATTCATGGCATGTGTAAAATTATCTAATTGATGTGTTTGTATGAGTTTGCATTATCGCGGAAAATTAATAAAAGGGTCATTCTTTGAGCATGTGATGTACTTGGTGTAAATGTTGTGAATTGTTGCATCCATTGTGAACTACAAGATCATTATTAAAAATGTTTGGTTGATTTTAATGTGGGTTGATAAATCCATGGGTTGTGAAGAAGAGTTGATAGTCTCGAGATTATTTGAGGACAAACAAAAGTCTTAGTGTGGGGTGGTGATCTTAGGCATATATGCCTAAGTTGTCAATAATTGCCCATAAAGTGCTTGAATTGAGGAATGATCTAGAGTATATTAGATTGATTTTTGTTATACTTGTGATGATCGTGCACTTAAACATATGATTAGTTGTTGCAGGAACTTTCAAGGAGCTTGGAGTCGAATGGAAGAAAAGAGATGTGAAGAATGGACTAATTGTGGAAGCACCTGGGCCAAGCGTACTAAGAGACGCACCGCGCCAGGTTTGAAAGTGCTCAAGCGCCTTCCTGGAACTCTGCTAGGCGCAACGCGCCAACCATGAAAGTTCTGAAGCACCTTCCTGGTGTGATGCTAGGTGCGACACCCCACCCTGATGCCTACTTTTCCAGCGAAACTACAACTAAATAGGAGTCCCTACTGGTTTAGGATTGGGTCTTAGTTTTTCTAATTATTATAAATAGACCCCTAGGGTTATTAATGGGGGTTCGAGCTTTATTTGGTGTGCAAGAGCAAGATTCATCTTTTGGTAATAGGTTTTGATCTTCTTACTCTTCTATTTTCCAGAAATCGCATGAACAATTGTACTTTGTGGTTTTCTAATAGCATGAGTGGCTAAACACTCTTGTCCTGGGGCTGTATGCTACGAATGGATTGCTGATTATTAAAGAGTTTATTAATTAATTCTTGGTTGTCATTATAAGTTACTTCTATAGTCTTGTTTTAGTATTTCTTGACTAGCTATCTAGAGATAAATCTATTGTTTAACCTTAAAATCAGGAAAGGAGAGGTTAACTAGACCAGAGAATATAGAGAGCTCGATCGATCCATTTGATTGAGGTGATTTGTGTTTAGGAGTGACGCCTAGACGAACAACTTGCTTGTTTACCAAATAGGATGAAATATAAATGCTCTCCAGTTAGTCTATTTATCCCCGCTCAACGATGTAGTTAGGTAGCTAACTGAAGTAGGTGACTAGAGGTGTATAGCCCGACTCATACAATTAACCCTATAAATTAAACCAGTAACTTGACACCTGAAATTTGTTCAAAGCCAATAGTATGATACATGATATTCAGTATAAGCTGCAGCCCTGGAATTGTCCTTTACTTGCTTGAAACATCATCTTAAAGTCGTTCACATTTAGTCAAGTTTATTTATTACATAATTAGTAGTAGTTAACAATCAATCATCAACTCTTAAAAAGGTTACTTGTACTTTTATTTGAAGAGTTATGTGTTAAATATAAATAGATCATAAGTCCCTTGGAAACAGTAACTAGTTTTCTTAAAGAATCTATATTACTTGGCTGACCACGTACACTTGCGTGTATAAAAAGGAGCAACACTGAGCACTACTATTGATGCCCTAGCAGCCAGATAGCAATGTGTGAGCACAACAAAGGGGCCATAGATGAGGTGACAAATTTAAAAGCAGCCATTGCTGAGCTGTGAAAAGATTTAGACCACCTGAAGTCGACCAATGTGTCCATGAGATGCCTCAGACCACCACTGGACATGGGGATAGAGCGGAGCAGACAGCCGATCCTGAGTAAGAAAAAGAGACTGATGAAGATATGCATGAGGAGACTGAGGGAGCTGCAGATGAAGACCTGACCGAGACGGAAGCAATAATGATAGATGTTGTTGTGCATGCTTCCTTAGCACCTGTTGCTGGATCCAGTGGAGCTACTCCTTCTAGGGACACTCCGGGCACTAAATCCTAGATAGATGGAGTGACCGATTAGCCAGATTCCCCTCTTTACCTCCCTCTCTGTCTTTCTTTATTTTATATTTTGGATTCTGTGTTATTTGCATTTGAGGACAAATGTTTTTTTTGTGTGGTGGAGTGAGGCCCACCTTTGATTATATTTGGGCTATTTTCTTAAATTGTGTTTACACTACTTTCTGTGGATGTTTGAGTTTGTGGCTCCTTTTATTTTAAAGTGCAAAATGATTTTGACTTGTCCGAAAATTTTTGGCACCACTTGTGTGTTTAATGCCGTTGTTCTTTTGCAAAATTTAAGTCTCTGTTCCAATTAATACCGACGACTTGGATAGTGGTTATAATCGAACAAACATGAATGTGCAGCTACAATGAGGCCAAATGAAGCTATATAGACAATACGTGAACTCTTTGCATCTCGTTGTGACTAGCCAATGATCAAATCAAGTCTCTTGTGATGATCGTTACTCATTAGCAAAAGTGTGGAGTCTTGTTTGACTTATAATGTCAATGCCTAGTGTGATGAGCTTACTTGTGAACTATGCAGGATGGATCCTAGAATTTACCCTGTTGGTTCAGTCAACTAAGTGATGGAATCTCTTCATATGATCTTAGGGAACTTCTAAGAGTGTGAGCCAATTTGACGTATACCTCTATTGTGTCCTGCCTTGTAAGTGTGTGAACCGCTTTTGAACACCCCTTGAGCCTTACCTTTCTTTGGAAGAAACTTGATGAAAACAATGATCGTTTTTATCCATCACCCATAATCCTCATGAAGTTGTGGTTAGTTGAATAGCCAACTTAAGTTGGGGGTGTGGTGAAAAGAGAAGGGAAAATCAAGAAGTGCAAGGAAAGTGTCCTTTAAGCAATGGTGTTGAGAAAAATAGAACCCCACCATATAAAAAAAAAGAGAGAAAAGAGAAATAAAAAGAAAAAGAATGAAAAAGAAAGTTGTGGAATAAAGTACAAAAGAAATGGGGTTTCCAAACAATTCATGGAAAGTTAATAATATGATGGCTTCTGAGCACTAAAGAGAATGATGAAAGAATAGGAAAGGAAGTGTTGGGAGCACGACATTTCATAAGGATGAAAGTCACTGATTCTAAATGACCATAACTTTGCACTCATCTCCATTACAAGCCTTGAAAATACGTTTTTGATCTTGAGTAAGCCGCAACAAATGTTGATTGGAAAATACTGGCAAACCAATGGGTGAAGGCATGCATTGTCTTCTTCCTTGTGGCAGTTAGCGTTGCATTTGATTCTGGAACTTTAAATGATTAAACGTTTGTGTGTGAATATGGAATTATTCCTTGTGTGAGGGCATTGGAACACTTTGGTTGAGCTTGAACTTGCATTTGAAGCAAGTATTGTGAGCATGAGATTCTTTGATATTGGTAAGTCACAACTTGAATCTTTGAGTGCACATTTGATCTTTGCATAAGTAAATTGATTCTTGTTATATGCATCCATGATTGAGTCTTGTGTAGCACTGTTCGAGACACCTTTTTGAACGACTAAACTTGAGTTTGGTTGAGGACAACCAAAAGTTTAAGTTTGGGGTGTTGATGAGTCTATAAATTGGACTCATTTAGGGCAATGTTTTGATAGAATTAGTGTCCTCAAATGCTTAATTTTCCTCAATATCTGATGAAAACCATAAATTTTCAGGTATTTGCAGTTTGAGGGAAAGAATGGACACTTCTTAGCAAAAAGGAAAAAGGAACTTGAAAGAACGAAGAAATGAAGATCTGAAAATCGCTGAACTCATTCGGCGAGTTGCCAAAAGGTCTTACCCTCGCCTTTTGTTCGAGTGTGTTGAGTCCTGAAAGAAAGGATCAAATCGGTGGTGAAAAAGAGCGGTTGGCATGTTGCTGAGAAGTTCTGCGAAGCAGTACTACGTCGCTTAATGATCCAAAACATGACGATGCTGAAGGATAGAGCAAGATGGCGCTGAAATCTACCAAAGGGCAGATTGCCGAGTTGATTGGCGATCTTGACTAATTGCACCGAATGTCTCCTCCGCAACACATTTTCTGAAAACAATACATACTAGTTCAATTTGTGTTCTTAGTAGTGAGGTTTAGTTATATTAACTTTTGAATACAATTTTGAGAGACAATATTCTCTCTAAGTTTGGAGAGGGTTTTTGAATAAATTGAAGATTCAAAGGGCTTCAACTCCAAGATTTTGGACTTGGGTCTTGTGGATTCTTCACTGTTGACTTGCTTTAAGACTTATCTTGCATACCTATTGATGGAAACTAAGATTGGTATGACTTTTTATCTCTTTTACATGTCTAGCTAAAACCCCAATTCTTGGGGTGTGATTTTATGAAGATGGGTTAGATTATTTGTTGGGTCGTGCTGGTTGATGGTTTATTTGTTGTGTAATTATGATTTAGTTTAGTAGTTGTGGTGGAACTCAATGAAATTGTAGTTGCAAGAACAATTTCACCTTCGTCTTTTCGACTTGCTCGAGAGAGAGTATATAAAACTAAGCCTACTAATTTGATGGCCGTTGGAATTGGGTCGACATAAGGTTCAGCTCGAGAGAGTGAACCCTAGTCCTTCTCCCACACACTCAGCTCGAGAGTGTGAGTGGGCTAAGGCAGAGGCTGTGCTTAAAGAGGATACTCGATGTTTGAGAGAAAACGAGTTTATTTGTGGTAAGTTGCTAAAGAAAGTATTTACCCCCACTATAATCTAGCCTAGTCACAAATACTGAACGAATTTACTATAAAAAAAATGTACCTAATGATCTAGTTTAGCCCGTATTCCTATCACATCCCAAGAATCCCGTCTCCATATTCATATCTCTCTTTATTTTTGTTGATTTTTCTCTTTAATTGTTTACAGACCCCACCCCCTATTGATAATTGACACTCGTGTCAAACCCTTTAATTTGTCATCTCTTCATTCGATAAAGTCCTTAGCTACGGTTAGCTTTAGCACTTTCGTGCTTAACCACTATTCTTTAGGAACTTCTCCCTTGGGACTCGACCTTTTATTACTGTTGTACGATCGCAGACATTTGCATTGGAAGTTGTGTCTTGATTAGACAAACATCAATGACTATCATAATTAGTGTATTTTTATACTAACCCATATTTTCCTACATTTTTCAAAGTGTAACATCCATTTGTTAGGGCGGTCATTATTTGATTCGAGCTTGGATTTGACTATTCTCCTTTCTTGTGGGCAGTCCTCATGACTCGAGGATGAGAGATTAACTTTTACTTTTATTCTTGTATTTTCATTTTCAGATTATGTTGTTTTGGGTTGTGTCCCTTTTCATTGGTACTATTGTAATAGATGGATAATTCAGACAAGTATAGACTTCCACTTTTCTTTATGAAAACTTCTTAAGACGTGTAATGCGTTTTTTACTCTTATTATTCTAATGCTTAATGTTATGATATGCTAAGTGGCTTACATGGTTCCTTTTGGGGTATTATGTGCCTTGTTACGTCTAGGGGTTGTCACGCCTCAAATCGCATTAAGATGGATAGGCACTTAAAGCCCTAAAGGCCTGAGAGAACCAACATGTAACATGTGTTTATTATGCTTATAACTATTACAATTTTGTGATAAGTTCACATAGGATGCAACGATATGAACCAACATAAGTAGACCCAAAACTTATGTACAGGACTTGGCCGTTAAAGCCACCACCACTTTCTAAGACGCAACTGAACCATATACATAAGTCTGGAAAGCCTCTAAAAGATAGATAACCTTAGAGTAGATCGGGACAGACCCCATCTTACCCTTAACTACGCTACAATACCAAAATGAATATACCAAGGACTTAGTAAAGCTCCGCATCAACCTGGAGCTCACCAAAAGTAGCTGAGAGTCGTCTGCTCCTATTGAGGAGGTCCACTAGCTGGAGTACTTATTCCTGCAACATGAAATGAAGCGTCCCCGACGAGGGACATTAGTACGAAAAAATGTAGTGAATATGTAAGGCCATAACATATATAAGTAAGAGTTCGAATAAAACCAAGTATCAATATATGTGTGCATAAATCAGAATAGAACACCACCTTTGTTAAATCGTGTGGAATCATGTGTGTTACATTCTAGTCTTAACCTTTCTGTGTGTTATGATCTTTATAAGGCTTGTGATACGAATGACCATGTGATCAGTGGTAGAAGAGGATGATCCATGCTAGGAATTTTAACCCCTGGGATGCGGTCCTCATAAATACACAAATTGGGATCGGACCATGCTAGGCTTTCGCCCTGAGCTGCAAACCTTCTATACTAATTGGGATCAGCCAATGCTAGGCTTTCGCCCCTGAGCTGCCAGCCATATATACCAATTGGGATAGACCCATGCTAGGCATTTGCCCCTGGGCTGCCACCCATAATTATACATATTGCTTCACTTAGATTCTTTAATTGTTGAGATTGTTGTTTTGGTGGTCATAATCGTTTTTGTGATTTGGAAATATGGAACAGTAGTATAAGATATGAAAATAATACTTTAAGGTAGTAACAATGAGATAAGGGGTCTATGTAACATCAATGCATTACTTGTGAACTTAATTGACACAATTAACTTCAACTGACTTAGAGAATGATTCTCAAAACTTGCTTTTGCAAATACCATTTCTATATTAGCACCTAGGAGGATAAATACACAAGTATAGAGTACGGAACATATAATGAAGTAATTCTATAAACTAAGGAGAGAGGGAAATATTGTTAGCGATTTGGAGATTGTACACTGTCACTCCTTTACTAGGAATAGAACTTAGGAAATTTACTTATTGATATTAATCACAAGTATCAGATTTCATGCCAAAGAATATTGAATCGAATAGCCTTACATACCTTATCCTCTGACAAATACAACTATCACGATTCAGCCTCTCCGTTTAGGTTTTAATCTACAATATAAGTCATGTTAAACTAAAATTAGAAGCAGTCACACTGTGAGCTTCGTAAAACAGTAGCTAACTTTGACGGATAATGAGCGCCTACATCCCTTAAAATAATGTGTATCACTACACCCTCCTTTTCTGCCCAATACATACATTATATATCCTTTTCTAAGATTACCCAAGCTGCACCAATAACAACACATAAAACAGCCTCAAATATTCTTTTATCATACAACCAATTATTGAACTCACCAACCCCTTGAGTTCTTTATGACAACACACCCATAATTCCTCACACAAACTCATATTTAAGGAGGAAGAAAATAGAGTAGTCACCTTACCTCAATTTCTGCAACTTCTCCTTATAACTTGAATTCCTCTGGGGATTCAACTTCCCTTCAAGCATAAACCAAAGAAGATTAAGTATGAATAACATGTTTTCTAGTCTTCCATGGGAAAATTAAGCTAAATCCATAAGTGTTTCTCTTACCCTGGTTTGCAAATATGAGGGTTTCTTCAGGAACCCTAGAATAACTTTAAGGTCGATGCTTTAATCCTTAAGAAAAAAGAGAGAGAGAGCTAGAGTTAATTCTCAATATTGTGTGTTTTAAATGAATGAGAATAGCAGCAAATATATCTTATATTGAGCTTTCTTTACCTTTAAATATGTGCTCTAGAACTTCCTTTTTTTTAACCTCATTTTCAGCCACTAATTGTTCTAGTAGGTGATGCACCTGCTTATGTACATCAAGAAACTCAAAAGATCAAACTAGGTGATGCACCTACTTCCTTACACTTGGGCTTAAATATATTGGGCCTTGGCAGATTTGGCTGCTGGGCTTTAATTTAATTTTCATTTTATTTAACTTAGTTTGGGACTCAAGTGAGTCCATTAGAATAGGCCCGAATCTTATCCATAAACATTGGCCTTTTTAACTACATCCATATAGCTCAAGTAAGTGATGCACCTACTTGGTCCTTTAGACTGGTCAATAAGTCAAAGTAGGTGATGCACCTACTTGTCACCTACTAGCTTAGTTAAGTAAAGCAAGCAACTCATTTATTTTATTCCATTTTCTAAATATTAATCTCTTTGCTTTAACTTAGCACTTAACTTTCAACTCTAAGCTCAATTACCACCTTACAATCTCGAGTTTAATACTCCCGTTGGAGTGGACTTGTAGTACACATTCTAAAATGTGCAATGCATCACATCACCTTCCATGCTCGTTTAAACCAATGCTAATCATATAAGAAACACGGTCCCTCACCTATTCTATAAGGTTATGTCAAGTATTACAAGAATAGAACAAGCATATGATAATACGGGTTGTTACGTCCTTCCCCGCTAAAAACATTCATCATCAAATGTTAGCATGGTTATCTAGCCCAAACAAGTTCAACCCTAAGTTAGTACTACAATTAATCACATTGATCATATAGACTTATACTTACTTGTCAACACCTCAACTCAACAATTTCATCTTTCTCATCAGTCTGGAAAAGATGAGGATAATTCAATTCCATTGCTTCTTCTGCTTCCCATGTAACTTCTTCTACTTGTTGGTTCCTCCATAATGCTTTTACATAAGCTACTTCTTTATTTCTTAACTTTGCTTGTTGATCCTGAATAACAATGGCCACTTCTTCATAAGTGAGATCTCTCGTAACCTGTACATCTTCAGTAGGAGTAATACGAGATGGGTCACCTACGCATTTTTGAAGCATTGAAACATGAAACACCGGATGAATGGTTGAAATCTCTTGAGGTAGCTCTAACTCATACGTAACTTGGCCAATTCTTTGGATAATCTTATATGGCCCTATATAGTGTGAACTCAGCTTTCCCTTTTTACCAAACCTCATTAGCCGTTTTATTGGTGATACCTTCAAGAACACCCAATCCCTATAGAAAATTCTAGTCCTCTCCTCTAACATCCGTATATGATTTATGTCGACTATGAGCTGTTAAAAGAGATTGTTGCATCACTTCGACTTTTTCCATAGCTTGATGAACAAGATCTGGCCCAGATAAGGCACTTTCACCTGTTTCGAACCAACCAATTGGGGATCTACATTTTCTACCATATAGTGCTTCATAAGGTCCCATTTTAATACTTGAATGGTAGTTATTGTTGTATGCAAACTTGATCAATGGTAAATGATTATTCCAATTACCTTTGAAGTCAAATATACAAGCTCGTATCATATCCTCAAGTGTTGGAATTGTACGTTCTGCCTGACCGTCTGTTTGAGGGTGAAAGGCTGTACTTAAATTCACTTGTGTTCCTAAACACTTCTGAAATGACTTCCAAAAATTCACAGTGAATTGAGCTACTCTATTAGATATAATAGAGATTGGCACTCCATGTAGCCGAACTATCTCTTTAATATATAGCCTTGCATATTCTTCAGTTGTATAAGTAGTCTTCACTAGCAAAAAGTATGCTGCTTTGGTGAGTCTGTTAACTATTACCGTTATGGAGTTAAACTTTTGAAATGAGTGAGGAAATCCAGTGACAATATCCATGTTAATCATGTCCCACTTCCAAATTGAAAGTTCTATACGTTGCATATAACCTCCGGCCTTTTGGTGCTCTACTTTTACTTATTGACAATTTGGACATTGAGCCACAAATTCAGCAATGTTATTCTTCATGACCCCCCACCAATACATTTCTTTCAAGTCATGATACATTTTAGTTGACCCTAGATGGACATAATATCTTGAATGGTGTGCTTCCATCATAATCCTCTTTCTCAATTCATCTACATTAGGTACACACAATCTGTTTTGACATCGAAGTAATCCCTCTTGCGTAAGCTGAAATGCCTTTGCCATACCCTGTTGTACATTCTCCTTAAGGTGTAATAGAATAGGATCAGTGTACTGCTTCTCTTTCACTTCCACTATTAATGAGGTTTCGACCGCACCTTGCACAATAACCCATTCATCTGGAGATTCAAGAAGGTGAACCCCCAAGTTATTTAGTTGACATAGATCCTTAGTTATTCCTTGTCTTTCCAGAGACTGCCCATAAGTGTTTGCCATTAGTTTACAACTTAACACATCAGGTACTACATTTGCTCTCCCTGGATGGTACAAGATATCAATGTCATAATCTATTAATAGTTCCTGCCATCTTCGCTTCCTCAGATTTAGGTCCTTTTGCATAAACATATATTGCATACTCTCTTGTGATCAGTGTATATGTCAACATGAACACCATACAAGTAGTGGTGCCATATCTTCAAAGCAAATACAACATCTGCTATCTCTAGATCATAAGTTGGATAATTTTTCTCATGTGGCCGCAACTGCCTTGAGCCATAAGCTATTACTTTACCATGATGCATCAATACACAATCTAGGCCCACTACCGAAGAATCACAATACACAGCATACCCTTTTGTTCTTCTGGAAGTACCAATACAGGTGTACAAGTTAATTTATTCTTGAGCTCTTAGAAGCTTCTTTCACATGCATCAATCCATTGAAACTTGGTTTCTTTGTGTGTTAGTATTATTAAGGGTGCAACAATGGAAGAGAATCCTTCAACGAACCTTCTATAATAACCTGCCAATCCAAGAAAACTGCGGATCTCCGTAGGCGTTGTAAGTCGTGGCCAGTTTTTCATGGCTTCTATCTTTTGAGCATCAACATTTATTCCTTCGTCAAATACAATATGACTTAAGAATGCCACAAATTTCAACCAAAACTCACATTTAGAGAAATTCGCATACAACTTACGATCACAGAGAATTTGTAAAACCTGCATCAATGATTAGCATGGTCCACTTCCGATCTTGAATACACCAAAATGTCATATATGAATACTATCACGAACACATCTAGAAATGTCTTGAGCACCCTATTCATGAAATCCACAAAAGCTGTTGACTCGTTTGTTAGACCGAATGACATGACTTAAAACTCAAAATGACCATACCGTGTCCGGAAAGCTGTCTTGGGAATACCTTTGTCTTTGACCCTTACTTGGTGATACCCCGACCTCAAGTCGATCTTTGAAAAATACTTAGCACCTTGTAACTGATCAAACAAATCATCAATTCTAGGAAGGGGATATTTGTTCTTAATTGTTACTTTATTTAGTTGTCGATAATCAATGCACATTCTCAACGAGCCATCTTTCTTACGTACAAACAAAACTGGTGCTCCCCATGGGGACATACTACGCCTTGTGAATCTTTTTTCTAATAAGTCTTTAAACTGCTCCTTCAACTCTTGTAATTCTGCCGGGGCGATTCTATATGGAGGGATGAAGATAGGTTGAGTATCTGGAATCACATCAATACCAAACTCTACTTGTCGTTCTGGAGGCAAACCCGAAAGATCTTCAGGAAATATATCAGGAAATTCAATTATCACCGAAATGGATGGAAGAGTTGGTGGCTCTGCATCTATATTTTTCACTATGACCAGATGTATCCATTGGAGATCATCTTCTTTGCCTTAAGATAAGAAATAAATTAACCTCTTGGCGCCCCAATATTACCTTTCCATTCGAGGACTGCGTCTTTGGAAACTGGAAATGCACTATCTTCGTTTGGCAATCTACCGTGGCGTAACATGAAGCTAACCAATTCATACCCATTATAACATCAAAATCTACCATTTCTAGCTCAATAATATCAGCCAATGTACCACGATCACAAACAGTTACAATGCAATTACGATAAACCATTCTTGCTATAATAGACTCACCAATCGATGTAGATACCTCAAATGGCTTCGCTAATAATTATGGTGTTCTTTTGAACTCTCCAGCAATCAATGGAGTAACAAATAACAATGTAGACCCGGATGAATTACTGCATATACAATATGTGAAAATATGGACAATGTAGCTGTAACCAAATTCGGCGAAGTCGATCCCCTAGACCATATGTGCGATTCTGAACTCCACTAGATCTAGCTGCTCTTTTAGCTCCTCTACCATGACCTGTAGGCATGTGCAGTCCCCTACCTAAAGAAAGTGTTGATGATGATGATGTAACAACTAATATGGTAGGTTGTGCCACACCACCCACACCCTACGAGGGTAATTTCTCATCATATGACCCGACGTACCACACCAAAAACAAACATTTGTCCCAAACCGACGTGCACCTAAATGATTTCTTCCACATTTTTTACAAGACTATCGAGGATTGATTAATTGGTTCATACTTCCCTGCTCTTGCTACCCCATTGTTCGTACACCTTGGCTTTCACCTCTTTGCCCAAACTGATTGCCCCTAAACTCTTGAAACCCAGGTGGGGCACTAGTTATAGAGTATGAAGATGATGGCCTAGGATATCTGTTAAAGAACCAAGACCTAAACTCACCTTGGGATGGTGTAAACTACACCATGGATCTGGCCCTCTTAGAATACCCTGTTTCTAACTGTTGTGTCCTTCTTCTTTGCCTTTGATCCTCTAACTTTTGCACAAAGCTTGCATCCTTGCTATATTCTTATTTTTATTCAACGAAGCAATGTTACAATCTCTAACCAAATATGAATCTAATCTATCCACATATTGATGAACTCTATCCTCCATAGTAGCTATTACATTAGGAGCATACTGGGCCAAGGAATTAAATTTGAGACTGTACTCTGTCACACTCATACTTCTTTGGTGGAGATTTAACAACTGATCTGCATGGGGCCTCTTGGACCTCCAATGGCAGGTAATGGTCAAGGAATGCCTTTTTGAACTCTTTCCATTACCTGAAGGCGCATTTGTCCCCCTAGATTGCTTCCAAGCTTCATACCAAAATATAGCCACACTCTTTAATCTATATGTTGCTAGATCAAATGTTTCTTTACCACTCACATGCATAACATCCAAAGTGTGTTGGATTTGATCTATAAAGTCTTGTGGAGCTTCTTAGGATCCGACCCGGTTAATGATGGAGGATCCAAATTAAGGAAATCACGTATCCGCGAGCCCGCTGCTTTATCTACACCACTAGTACCTGCAACTAGGCCTTCTTGCCTTTGGCCATTGCCAGAAACTATACGAATCAATAACTGGACTGCATTCTTTAAATCTTGCTCGGTAGCATTAATAGGGGGTTCTTGAGGTGTAGCTTCCCTCCTTAGATCTTCTGGAGATGGAGGGGTCGGGGAAGTCTGTGATAGACACTTATCTTGAGCCTCACTTTGAACAACTTGATTAGGTGATGGGTGGCTGGTCCCTTCTTGGGCAACCACATTTACTCGTTTACCTGTACTTTTACTCCTTCTCGTAACCGGCGTCTTTGCTATAATAAAGCAATTTAAAAGTTAGATACGATTCACCAACAACATTGGTTATACCACACGATCTAAGAAATGAATGAAAAAAGACAACTCATACATATCCCATAGCCTCCTACTTACAAATGTGGTGCACAACATATCCATAAGCAAGACTCTACACAAACACGACATTGTAGATTCTCTAGGATGACCTGCTCTGATACCACTTTTGTCACGCCTCAAATCCCATTAAGACGGACTGGCACCCAAAGCCCTATAGGGCCGAGAGAATCAACAAGTAACTTGTGCTTATTATGCTTATAAATATGACAATATTGTGACAAGTTCACATAGGATGAAGTGATACGAACCAACATAAGTAGACCCAAAACCTATATACAAGACTTGGCCGTTGAGGCCACCACTTGTTAAAATGCAACTAGACCATATACATAAGTCTGTAAAGCCTCTAAAAGATAGAAAACCTTATATTAGGTCCGGACATACCCCGCCTTACCCCTAGCAATGCTACAATACCAAAATGTATATACCAAGGACTCAGTAAAGCTCTGAATCAACCTGGAGCTCACCAAAAATAGTTGAGTGTCGTGTGCTCCTATTAAGGAGGTCTACTAGCTAGAGTACATGTTCCTGCACCATGAAACGTAGTGTCCCCCATTGGGATGTCGGTACAAAAAAATGTACTGAATATGTAAGGCAATAACATATATAAGTAAGAGTTCGAATGACACAAAGTATCAATATATATGTGCATAAATCAGAACAGAAGACCACCTTTGTTAAATCTTTTGGGATTATGTATGTTACATTTTTATCTTTACCTTTCTGTGTGTTATGATCTTTATAAGAGATGTGATACGAATGGCAAGCTGATCAGTGGTAGAAGAGGATGACCCATGCTAGGCATTTCAACCCCTGCGATACGGTCCTCATAATTACACATATTGGGATCGGCCCATGCTAGGCTTTTGCCCCTGAGCTGCTACCCTTCTATACCAATTGGGATCTGTCCATGCTAGGCTTTCGCCCCTAAGCTGCCACCCTTATATACCAGTTGGGATCGACCAATGCTAGGCATTTACCCCTAGGCTGCCACCCATAAATATATATATTGCCTCACTTATATTCTTTAATCTTTGAGATTGTTGTTTTGGTGGTCATAGCCATTTCTTAGATTTGGAAAAATGGAACAATAGTAGAAGAAATGAAAATAATACTTCATGCCAGTAACAACGAAATAAGGGGGCTATGTAACATCAATGCATTACCTGTGAGCTTAAGTGACACGATTGACTTCAACTGACTTAGAGGAGGATTAACCAAACATGCTTTTGCAAATACCATTTCTATATCAGTACCTAGGAGGATAATTACACAAGTATAGAGTACAGAACAAATAATCAAGTAATACTATACACTAAGGAGAGGGGGAAATATTGTTAGCTATTTGGAGATTGTACGCTGCCACTCTTATACTAGGAATAAAACTTAGGAAATTCACTTATTGATATTATTCACAAGTATCAGATTTCATGCTGATGAATATTGAATCGAATAGCCTTACATTCCTTATTCTCTAACCAATACCAGTATTGATGAGTCCACAAATCGAACTCATTTAGGGCTATATTTTAATAGAAATTGTGTCCTCAAATGTCTATTTTATCTCAATATCTTATGAAACCCTTAAGTTTTAAGTATGTGAATTTTTTAGGATAGCATGGACACTACATCGCGAAAAGGAAAGAAAGGGTTGAAAAGAACAAAGAAATGAAGGCTTGAGGAGTGCCGAGTCTACTTGACGAGTCGCCGAATGGTCTCACTTTGCCCTTTGTTCCAGTGTGCTGAGCCCTAAAGGAAAGGATCAAGTTAGCAGAAAAAACGAGCGTCGACGCATCGCCAAGAAGTTCTGCGAAGCAATACTATGTCGCCCAATGACCTAGAGCACTATGATACCAAAGGATAGTGCAAAACGGTGATGAACTATACCAAAGGGCTAATTGCCTAGTTGATTGGCGATTCCGACTATTGTTGCCAAATGGTCCGCTGCAGCACAAATATTTTTGAAAACTATAAATACACGTTGAGATTTATAGCTAAGTATCAGATTTTTAGTGTCAAAAAAAATTATCAAAATTTTCATATAGAATAGTACTTTTTATTTTTCCTTTGAGTTTGAGAGGGTTTTGAAAACTTGAAGAAAAAGAGGGTTTTATCTCCGAGGATTTCTACTTGGGTCTCCTTATTTCTTCATTCTTGGTCTGTAACAAGACTTAAATCTTCATACTCATTTGAATGGAAGATCATTTAGGTATAAATTTCTATATCTTGATGTGTGGCTAAAAACCCCCATTCTTGGGGCGTGATTTGGCCAATATGGGTTAATATTGTTGGTGCGTCTTGCTTGTTGAGAGATTAAATGTTGTTTAATGGTGATTTCACCTAGTATTTGTGGTTGAATTTAATGGGTTTGTAGTTGCAAATACAAGTCCACCCATGTGTTTAGAGAGAGGTCATGAAACCAAGGCTTCTAGACTAATGGACTTAAGAGTGGCCCAAAATTGGAGCCTGTAAAACTCGGCGAGCTTGAAAACTCATTGGCGCATCGCCAACTCTGTTGGCGATCTCGAAGAAGACCGCCATTTCAACACCCAGGTTTACTGGAAAGATCTGTAACACTCGGTGAAATAAGTGATTGGTCGGTGACACGGCAACTGATTTGGCGATTTGGACTAAGATCGCCAGGTACGAAGGAATTGGAAAGCAGTTCAGTAAAGGTGAAGTCGGGTGGCTGTGAAGCATTCGAGAAAGTGGGTTGAAAATAGGCGTGTTGGGTTGCTTAGTGATGTTGTGTAGAGTTCGCTGAATAAATCAACGACTCGCTTAACATCCCCACCTCACCTTCCTTTAAATGTTAAAATTGTGGAAGGTCTATATCCAAAGTCGCAGGAGAACCATGCCGCCTTGACAGATGGAGCAACCGCATAGCCATGATCACTTCTTTACCTCCTTATTTGTCTTACTTATTTTTATTTTGGGTACTTTTAATCGCAATTGAGGACAAATGTTTTTATTTGTGGTGGGGTGAGGCCCACACCTTTTGTGTTGACAGTTATATTGTGCGTATATATTTGGGCTGTCTATTTATAAATTGTGTTTACACTGCTTTTTGTGGATATTTGAGCTCGTGGCTCCTTTTATTTTAAATTGCAAAACAATTTTAATCCTTCCAAAATTTTTTGTATTTTTCGCATATTTGGAACCACTTGTGTGTTGAATGTGGCTGTTCTTTTGAAAAAACTTTGAGTCTCGGTTCCAATCAATACCGATGACTTGAATAGTTCTCACAACTGAACTAACATGAATGCACGACTAAGATGAGGCCAAATGAAGTTGCATAGATAATATGTGAAATCTTTGCATCTCATTATTACTAGCCATGTATCAAATTGATTATCTTGTGATGATCATTGCACACTAGCGAAAGTGTGGAGTCTTGTTTAACTCTTATAGTGTCAATGCCTAGTATGATGAGCTTACCTGTTAACTATGCATGATAGATCCTAGAATTTACCCCGTTTGTCCGGTCAATTAAGTGATGCTATCTCTTGATATGGTCTTAGGCAACTTCTACAAGTGTAAGCCAATTTGACATATACCTCTTTTATGACCTACTTTGTGAGCGTGTGATTCTCTCTTGAACCCCCATTGAGGCATACCTTTCTTTGGAAGAAACTTGATGAAAACTAAACCTTTTTTAATCCATCACTTATAATCCTCAAAAAGTTGTGGAGTGTTGTGAAAACAGAAGGCAAATCGAGAAGTGTAGAAAAGCCCCTCCTACCCATGGTTTTGAGGAAAATGGTACCCCTCCATATAAAAAAAAGAGATAGAAAAGTAAAGGAAAAGGAATGAAAACGAAAAGTTGTGGAATAGAGTTAAAAAATAAAAGGGGTTTCTCAAACAATCCATGGATAGTTAATAATATGATTACTTATGAGCACTGAAGAGAATGATGAAGGAAAATGAAAGAAAATGTTGCGAGCACCACACCTCATGATGATGAAAGTCATTGAGCCGAAATGACCATACATTCGCACTCAGCCCCATTACAAGCCTTAAAAAGACCCTTTTTTTTATCTTGAATGAGCTGAAACAAATGTTGATTTGAAAATACCTTATAGGTGAAAGCATGGATTGTGTTCTTCCTTGTGAGAGTGAGTGTTACATCTTATTCCGAGGCTTTTAACTGTGAACCATTGTGTGAATATGGAATAATCCTTTATGTGAGGTCACTTGAACAATATAGTTTATCTTGAACTTGCATTTGAACCAAGTATTATGAGCATGATAATCTTTGGTAATGGTGTGTCACAACTTGAATCTTACAGTACACAATTGATCCTTGCATAAGTAAATTGAGTCTTGTTGTGTGCATTCATGATTGAGACTTATGTAGCACTGTTTGAGACACCCTTTTTGAACGGCTGAACTTGGGCGTGTTGATGAGTCCACAAATTGGACTCATTTAAGGATATATTTTAATAGAAATTGTGTCCTCAAATGCTTATTTTATCTCAATATCTGATGAAAACCCTTAAGTTTCAGGTATGTGAAGTTTTTAGGAAAGCATGGACACTACATCGTGAAAAGGAATGAAAAGGTAGAAAAGAACGAAGAAATAAAGGCCTGAGGATTGCCGAGTCCACTTGGCGAGTCGCCGAAGGGTCTCACTTCGCGTTTTGTTCCAGTGTGCTGAACTTTGAAGGAAACGATCAAGTCAGCGGAAAAAAAGAGCAGTTGGGGCATCACTGAGAAGTTCAATGAAACAGTATTATGACGCCCAATGACCCAGAGTACGATGATGCCAAAGGATGGTGCAAAACGTCGATGAATTACACCAAACGGCGAATCGCCGAGTTGATCGGCGATTCCAACTAATGTCATTGTATCTTCCACTGCAGCACATATATTTTTGAAAACTATAAATACTCATTGAGAGTTATAGCTAAATATCAGCTTTTTAGTGTTAAAAACAATTTTTATAATTTTCATATAGAATAGTACTTTTAATTTTTGTTTTGAGTTTGAGAGGGTTTTGAAAACTTGAAGAAGAAGAGGGTTTCATCTCCAAGGATTTAGACTTCGGTCTCTTGATTTCTTCATTCTTGGCCTGTAACAAGACTTCAATGCTTATACCCATTTGAATTCAAGCTCATTTTGGTATAAATTTCTATCTGTTGATGTGTGGCTAAAAACTCCATTCTTGCGGTGTGACTTGGCGAATATGGGTTAATATTGTTGTTGGGTCTTGCTTGTTGATACATTAAATGTAGTTTAATGGTGATTTCACCTAGTAGTTGTGGTTGAATTTAATGGTTTTGCAGTTGACAATACAAGACCACCCACGTGTTTTCAGCTTGCTCGATAGAGAGGTCATGAAATGAAGAATGTTAGACTGATTGCCTAAGGAGTAGGGTGAGCCCTAGTCCCATATCCTAACAGTCAGCTCGAGAGAGTGAGTGGGGTAAGGCGTAGGTTGGTCTTCATGCGACAAGTAGGTGTCTGATACACTCAAATTACACCTCCCTAAAGAAGCATAAGTGATCGTTATCAAATAA
This sequence comes from Solanum stenotomum, assembly GCF_019186545.1. Lineage (NCBI taxonomy): Eukaryota > Viridiplantae > Streptophyta > Magnoliopsida > Solanales > Solanaceae > Solanum > Solanum stenotomum. The sequence continues at coordinate 46,896,615 of NC_064284.1, forward strand.
AGAACCCAACTTGTAGGTTGGTGTCGATCCCACGAGGAAAATGGTCTAGACTTAACTTTAACCAATAAATATATTCATTTGGTCAAATTACTTCCAGAAACAAGTAATTAAAGGGGGAGATTTTATTATACAAATTTTAAGAATTCAATAATTAATCAGTAAACAAAAGTCAATTTTGGTTGTTATCAATATGAGAAAATCAACTAGGGTATATGTGTTCCCCAAAAACTCATAACGCAGTAATCCTAGTAATAGCAATCCTTTCCTAGTGTACTACATGCAAAGTGATAAGTTAGGTATCTCTAAATCAGGTCCGGCATCAAAAGAATTTCACCCCGCACCATGGTCCGGCTACGTGTGTATAATTTTCTAACCCTTACCTTTATCTCATATTAGACATCATAATTGATGTTTGGCTTACTTATTAGTTCGCACCAATCGATACTAGCATATTAGATAGTATCACACTAAATCTATGTTCGTAATTCTTTTCTTGTTGATTACCTCCTTGGTCCGGCAAGTAGCAACAGGGCGAGTTCTAACGTTTGCACTCGTTAAAAAGACTTCTAAATATAAGAATTATCAATGCATGCAAAACACTATTCAAGAATTGCTTATTTACTATTCATACTGTGTTAATCGCTCATGGTTCCCACAACCCTAGTTGTGGAGTTTAGTTAGCCATAATCATATGAACACAATTCATTGTTTTAGATGAAACAATTATGAACTTATGTAAGAAGAATAATAAACCCAGAAATTCAACTTGAATTGCACCAACAAAATCATCAAAATGAACTTAGGAAATTAAGAATTTCTAAAGTTGCAAATTAATCTCCCAAGTCAGGAACTAGAATAAAAGTAATAATCTCTAACCCCAATAAACGAGGTTTACATAGCATATTTATAGAAAACAAATCCTAAAATAAAAGGGAAACAAAATAATGAAATAAAACTGCAGGACGCGTCTCCATTCCATGAGGCTGACCTATGGTCCATAGGTCTCTTTCATGGCTCCAAATTTAGCCGAATTGAAATCTTCACAAATCTACCACTCTTAGTCAACTTCCACGAACTAGCACCACGGTCTGTTAGTGATACGATGGACCATCAGTAACCTCCGTATACTTAGATTATTTTAACTCAGGTACCACTCCTCTGATCACTTCTACGAAGTTGCAAGACGGACCGTAAGTCATTCAACGATTCGTCAGTCCCTACCGTGGTTCCACACTTGGTCAGATTTCCATGAGCTTCAACCTTTCCATGCCTGGTCGTCCCATGATCTTTATCTACGGAGCATCACTCATCCTACTGTCCGTAGGTGACTCTTTCTCAGCACTTGCCTCACCTACATTTTCATTTTTTAGCCCCTTAGTTTATTCCTTGAAATTACAGCAAAAACACATAAAACTAACACACAAATGCCTTAGACATTCACAAATCCTAAGAGAAATATATCAATAGTACCGAAAACTCACGGTACATCAGCACCCTTAACTTCAAATCGTTGTTTGTCCTCAAGAAACACATTATGATGCTAAACGACACTTGTACAGAAGCACAAAACTTCAGCCCAAGCAATCACATGGCTCTTCATCCCGACTTTCACTTTGATTGCGACTTTGTGCTCTTAAATTGAACAAGCTAACTTGTGCAGATCAAAACATGACTAAGATCGACCAACCAACTCACAACATTCACTACTTTACTATCACCAAGGTACCAATTTTCCGACAATGTAACTGATGCCCTTACTCCAAAACGAAATCCCTCTTTTCACAAAATGAATATGACTTTTAGTACAAGGATTCATTCAACAGTCACACTCAGAAATAACTTCAAGTACAGTTAGTGCTCAGTACCCTAGGCTTGCCCTTATTTTCACTGCTTAGCTTCTCCAAACTAGACTCTAGTATCACTATAGGACTTTCTTGGCTTGTAACCTAGGCTAAGGGTTAGGTGTGCTACATTTGGGTGTTTTCTACTGACTTTCGGCCCTCTTTGACATTACACTAGGCTTTTAACCTCTTTTTGCCCTATTTTTGTCATCCTACCATTTTACCTTCTTTCCCTTGATTTTCTTCAACCATAGATGTGACTTTAGACTTCGTATTTTTTTTTATTATGTTTTTACAGCTTTCAACAAGTCACATCCTCTCCTCTCTTTTTCAACATCAAAATCTTTTCATACCCATTTATCTTTCGATTTCCTCTTTCATAGCCACCTTTAACTTATGGATTTTCCATTGGTGGAGGTGCACAATACCCGATGTCGGGTCAGGACCAAGATCGACGTTACTCTTTACATTAGCCACCCTTAACGTAGGCTTTTGGCCAAAGTCAAAATGCACATGTCCAAGGAGGGATTGGGGCCAACATAGTCGATTATGGGAAGGTGAGTTCGGGGCTTAGAAAGAAATTGTTTAATTTTAGGCTCAAAGCATTTGGATCAAAGAGACAATTTATTTCATTTGGTTGTATCACTCTTTTAGGTAATTTGTGGACTTATCAGAACAAGGACCTATGATCACTTCCTAGCCTCTAGAGTGAATTGTCTCAGCAAGACTAACCGGCCGACAAGTTCTAGTTTTACACAAAAACGTTTTGAACAATCAATTATTCTCACACACTCTTGGCACATAGTTTAATTATCAGATGATCAGATTACCCAGTTCAAGTTTCAGTTTAACTCATGCCATCAAGTTGATTCGTAGCCTACCAAGTCTAGCACACATCACACAATTAGGACGGGTGTCATAAAATCATAAGCCATCATGCTTCATTCTTGTTCATGCTTGCCGGTTCAAAGTAAATTAAAAAGTCTCTTGGGGGAAAAGAACACATGCAAGAAAAGCCCAAGAGAAAATTATTAGTTGGGTTACTCAGACTTCACCCTATCACTCACAATCCAATTTACCATATCCCCAACAAAAAAAATAGGTGCACTTGTCCCCAATGCACACAAAAACAGTAAAAAGTAACAGATTTGGGTGAAGCAAACCTGTGGCACATAGCTCTGATGAACCATCAACAAATGGATGTGTTCGGTTTGTCGGAGACCGCTAAATCAACACTCAGGTCACCCTCAGCAATGCCCACATCAATAATGACAGCACCATCAGTAGTGCTAGTTGTCACTCTAACTGCCCATCATTGGTGCTCAGATTAATCGCCCCAGTAGGCAGAACCTCAGACACGGGAATAGAACTAGACGCTCCCGCCATCATCTCATGCGCTCGGGGTGTCGACTTGATCGGTGTCTCTTCTCACGGGCACGTGCTGGCTACTCCTCCACCTCATCTCCACTAAACAATGCACCCAGAACTGTATAATCACCAAGTGCAGAGGGTGCAACCTGAGGCTCAACATCGAGTGTAGCTAAAATGGCATCCACATCAGTCCGGAGGCCACCAATATCTTTTTGGAGGGCAGTCACATCAGCGGTGCGGGAAGGCCTCTCCAACACTCTCACCTCGAAGGCATGTAAGCATGCGTGAACAACTTGAACCTTTTGGTCTATCATCACCGCCATCTTCTTTTCAACTCGCTCCTCATACTCACCAATCAATTTCCGCATCCATGGCTTCAAATTATGTAGCAGGGTGGCCATCTGACCCTCCAACTTTTGAACTCGAGCCAGTGGTATCATAGTCATTCCGAAGAGTGAAATGGCTCGAGATGAGCTCGAGGCCTGACTGGCCATCTTAGAAGAGGAAGTTGGGTGCCCATCAGTCGGATCTGTAGTGGGGGCCCATCTCCCTGCATCTATCCCATAGTGTGTATCAGATCCCAGTCGCATGAACCAACTTATCACAGTGCCAAATAGGGACTCCTGCATCCCTGCAAAGTTGAAAGATCATACAGGGGAAATGGTAGGTGGTGGTGGTCTTAAAAGCCCTCTCATGCATTCTCCCAGTAGCAGGCGAGGGAAATTTATATCGAAATCGACAATTAGTGTAGCCATCATAACCGCCCTATCCTATGTGACTATATTATCGGCCTTTGTTTGTGACTATCTACTTCGGACCAATAGCCAAAAGAACTTGGCCACCAAGGTAGCGGTGTCCTTCTGAATACCCAATCGGTGCGCAGCAACCCATTCCGCTCACTCTGAATCCAAAGCAAGACGCCAAGCTAGCCATGATATAACCGCCTCCCTTTTGTCTGCATTTCGGCTGAAGGCTCCTACCCGCACAATTTCCCACCGATAATCAAATTCAGTGGTGGAGTCCGCCCATTTGTGGTGAGTGTTAGGACCATAAAGGAACCGACTGATGGTGGTGTGAGATAAGTTCACCGAGACACCTCGGACCATGGTGGATGTGAGGGGGTCTTGTGCTGCGAGCTTTGCATTTTTGTGAATTCGCCCTTGGAGAGTGGCAACATAGGAAGCGTAAAACTCCCGCACAATCTCCTCACTATAGGTACCCGGATCACGAGCCATCCACTTGCACTTGTTCCTTTGGAAAAGCTGGTGAATATCTGGCATAGTGTGGAGGCATCCGGTGAGAACTCAGCGCTCCTCCGTAATCTTACGAACCATTTTTTCCTTGGCATTCTTCATCCTGGCGTCGCGGTAAATCTACCACTGCCCCTCGATGCACCACATGTTTGGTTGTCCATTTACAGGATCTAGTTGGTCATTTTGAGGGATGAAAATCTTGTCAGAGCTAGATGCCTCATCAGAAGAGGCAGCCGCTTCATGTGAACTTGAATCTGTGTCGGACCCGGCCCCAGACCCAGCAGCAGAGTTGGACAAAGAACCAAACCCAGACCAAGCCGGTGACCCGAACAGTGTAACCTCCTCATCAGACTGGGAGGCAGTAACTACATCGGGGAGCACCTTCTTGTACTGGTTCCGAGTGGCCCAAGTAGGAGTAGGTGAGTAATTCGGGTCTCGTTGGCTGTCGGTATCCTCATCGATAAGTTGTAAAGTCGGCTCCACAGATTTAGACCGGCCCCTGTTTTATGACGACTTTCTTGTTTGGTATCATGGTACCTGCGGAGGAGATGTTAGTACCCAACACAGAAGAAAGAAAAAAATAACAATACAAAAAAAAATAAAAAAATTCAGTACCCTACATTGGTAACTGACGGAGGGAACCAACGGTCCGTCGATTAACCTACGAACCGTGGACCTGCTCCGTATGTCAAAAGTAACCAGGGCATAGGCACAGATGGGAACGATGGATATGCAGAACAGTCTGTGGGTCATTCCACGGACCATAGTCCACCTCCGTCGTGTGAAACTAGGGATATTTCCCAAGTGCCCCTGCCATGGACCTAATCAACGGTCCGTCGACTGAACGACTGTCCGTGGACGGTGTATCGTGGATGATTATGGGCCAATAGTGTGCATCAATGCCTATCATGTAGCCATACAAGAGGATCAACAACAACACTAAGCAAGTCTACTCATGCATTTCAATACTCCACATGCTAGTTCGTCATTCTCGGGGGTCCAATAATTTAGTTAAGCACGCCATTCATAGAAGTGGTGGAACCCGAAGTCGAAACATACATTAAGACTCGTAGTTCTACTGGTTGTAAGTTAAAGTTACCTACAATCATTGACCGTCATCCCAAAGGCATCTAAATGTCATAATTAGCATGCATCTAGGGATGATTAGCTACCCAAGGTCAAGAACCACTCTCGACTTACACTATTCAAGCTATGAATCGTAATTCAAAGTGAGGGGACAGTCAGTTACCTTACAAGACAAACTAGTAGTGGTGTGATTGTGTGCCAAGACTTAGACTACGACTGAATGTGACCCAACGATGTACCGTACCCGGACACCGGACCCTGTTGAAGATAGGAATAAGTGGGGAAGAGGGGAAGGGTGTGAGTGTGTGGATTTTGGGGTGAATTTCCTAGGGAGATCTGATGGACGATGATGTGAGGGAGTGAATTTGTGGGTTTGAGGGTGTGGGGGTGCGGATAAGCATTTTGGAAAGAGGGGGAAATATTTTAAACTTTGGGGTTTTTAAATAGGGGATGTCCGGGTCGGGTCGGGCAGACTAGGGTTTTGACCTACGAGACCATGCTAACGGTCCGTAGGTCTAGACCGTAGATCACCTCAACACTTGAAAAAAATTTAGGGACTTACCTGGGGTCTACAGACTCCATTCACGGTCCGTAGAGTGAACGACGGACCGTCGATGGGGTCCGTACACCGCTGCACCAGACATTTTTCTACATATTCTGCTTCTCGCCCCTGCATATGTATCAGCCCTTAGCCCTTTCTTTTTACATTTTCTGGACACTTTTTAGACACGGACCCTATGCTAATTCTTGCCAACACTAAAAAAACTTAAACACCTATCTAAATTAATATAGAGAATCAACTAAACACACAGACTACTAGATGGAAAACAATAACCTATCGTTGGCAAGATTGTACATCTTGGGTTGCCTCCCAAGCAGTGCTTGATTTAACGTCGCCGCACGATGCATGCCTCATGATTACTCACACTTCATCAAGATGATAGGCCTCCACAACCTCTTGCATACTTTCAGCATTTACCAAATAGATCTTGATCATTTTCCCGTTAACCATGAACTTTGTTCCATCACTGTTCTCAAGCTCAACCACCCCATGGGGAAGCACTTTTGTGAGCAAAAATGGCCCGGTCCATTTGGATTTGAGTTTCCCCGGAAACATGCGCAACCTAGAGTTGAATAGAAGCACAAGTGCACCCACAAAAAATTCCTGTTTTTGAATTCGTTGATCATGATACCTCTTCATCTTCTATTTGTACATGGTTGAACTTTCATAAGATTTTAGGCGAAAACTCATCAAGCATATTCAAGTCATTCATTTTTTGATTATATGCAGCGCCCCAATCCAAATTTAGCTTCTTCATCGCCCACAAAGCCTTATGCTCTAGCTCTACCGGTAAATGGCAAGATTTCCCATATACTAGTCGATAAGGAGACATACCTAGGGGAGTCTTGTATACAGTGCGATAGGCCCACAGAGCATCATCAAGCTTCCTTGACCAATCCGTTCTATTAACATTCACTATCATTGCCAGAATCTATTTGAACTCTCTGTTGGACACTTCAACTTGCCCACTAGTCTACGGAGGGTAAGGAGTGGCTACATTGTGGCGAACAACATATTTCTCAAGTAGCACTTTGAACAACTTTTTACAAAAGTGGGAACGTCCATCGCTGATAATCGCCCTCGGTGTACCAAATCTCAAAAACCCAATTATCGTATTTAAGAAAAAGAGATCTATAAATATCACTTAAGAAAGATGGAGCCTTTACAAGGATGTCTTGAATCGGCCAATGCCAAGGCAAGGCCTACAAACTTAGGGACTTTCACCCAGGGAGTACGAGGTCATGGTGTGCAATTTCCTGGAAATTGAGTTTTGTTTTTAAACTTGTGACCAGATTTCCTCTCTCTAACTAGACCCGTGATATCTTGAACATCCTAAATCAAATCGGATTGATTTTTACCACCTATAACCTCTGCATTTTGAAGATAATCTATCAATTCATGTCGCGGTTAGATAGTTCTATGTATAGACTATCTAAGATATCTATATTACCATTCTTGAGAATATATAGCATAGGGAGCATCGGTGTACCAAATCTGGAGAATATATTATTTTTCAAGAATGCGATGACACTTTCGCCTTCATTGTTGGGGAGCGAAACTGCCTCTACCCACTTCGATACATAATCAACCACAATAAGAATATACTTTATCCCGTGTGAACTCACAAATGGACCCATAAAATCAATGGCCCATACATCAAACAACTCTATCACCAATATAGGATTTATAGGAAGCTCTTGCCTCTTCGAAATCCCTCCTACTCTTTGGCAACGATCACAAGAATTGGCGAAATCATGAACATCTTGGTGGATAGTAGGCCAGTAGTACCCACACTGCAAAATCTTAAGTGCAGTTCGAATACCATTGTGGTGGTCACTAACAGGCGATGAATGACATGCTTCAAGTACACTCAACATCTCAATCTCAAGCAAACATCGACGAATAATTCCATCAGCAAAACTACGATACAAGTAAGGCTCGTCCCAAAAGAATTTCTTGACGTCATGCATACACCTTTTCCTTTGTTGAAAAGACAAATATAGGGGAACTATATAACTTGCCGAATAATTAGCACAGCCTGCGAACCAAGGAATCAGATCATGAGAAGCAACCAATACTTGTTCGTCTGGAAAAACATCATTAATTTCAGCCCCATCACCAAGCTTTAGCATAGCCTCTTCCTGCAATCTGGACAAGTGATCAACAACTTGATTTTCGGTCCCCTTTCTATCCTTTACCATAAAACCAAACTCTTGCAGCAACAATACTCATCTAATCAGCCTCGGTTTTGTATCCTTCTTCGCCATTAAATACCTCAATGCAGAATGGTTAGTATGCACTAAGACCTTAGCACCAAGAAGGTAGGATAAAAAAATTTCTAATGCGAAAACCATTGCAAAAAGCTCTTGTTCAGTCACAATATAATTCTTCTGGGCCACATTTAGAGCTTTGCTAGCATAGTAAATAGGATGGAGAATTTTCTCTCGCCTCTGTCCCAATACTACACCAAGCGCCACTCCACTCGCATCGCACATTACCTCAAACGGTTGTCCCCAATCTGGTGAAATAATGAAAGGTGCAGTAACCAACTTCTCCTTCAACTCTCCAAATGCTTTCTTACAAGCATCATTAAAATCAAGTTTATACTCCTTTCCGAGTAGTTTGCACAATGCATATGCAATTTTAGGGAAATCTTTGATAAACCTCCTATAGAAACCTGCATGCCCAAGAAAACTTTGAACGCCTTTTACAGAGACAGGTGGTGGAAGCTTCTCAATTCCTCAACTTTCGCTTTATCTACCTCAATGCCCTTCTCAGAAATTTGATGACCTAGAACTATCCCTTCCTTCACCATAAAGTGTCATTTCTCCCAATTCAGCACCATATTGCAATCTTCACACCTTTTAAGTACCTCCGTCAAATGATTCAGACATCGATCAAAAGAGTCACCTACCACAGAGAAATCATCCATAAATACCTCAATACTGTCCTCCACCATATCAGAGAATATCGACATTATACAACGCTGGAAGGTCGCTGGAGCATTGCATAACCTAAAGGGCATCCGTTTGAAGGCGAAAGTCCCGTAAGGGCAAGTGAAGGTGGTCTTCTCTTGGTCCTCCGAAGCTATAGAAATCTGATTGTAGCCCGAATAACCATCGAGAAAACAATACCAACCCTTACTAGCAAGCCTATCTTAATCTGATCCATGAATGGCATAGGAAAATGGTCTTTTTCTGTCCAAACATTTAGCTTCCGGTAGTCCATGCAGACTCTTCATAAAGTCACAGACCGAATCGGAACAAGCTCATTTCTCTCATTAGGCACCATAGTAATCCCACATTTCTTGGGCACACATTGAACAAGGCATACCTAACAACTATGTGCAATGGGATAGATAACTCCAGCATCTAACAACTTGATGATCTCCTTTTATACTACCTCTTGCATCGGTGGATTTAATCTTCTTTGATGCTCAATACTAGGTTTGTGATTTAGCATGAGTTGGATTTTGTGGGAACAAATACCAGGAGGAATCCCAATAATATCTGCAATAATCCGACCAATAGCTCGCTTGAACCTCTTTAACACAGTCACCAAGCACTCTACTTGTCTTGCATTTAGATATGCCGAACTAATGATCGGCAAAGTGTTAACTCTGCCAAAGAATACATACATCAAATGTGGTGGTAGAGCCTTAAGCTCCAATTTCGGTGCCTCCACAATAGATGGTCTCGCCGGTGGAGACTCACGATTCTTCATGTCTAATTCATACTTCTTTGGTTTTGACCGATATTCACACCTATCCAGTGCAGATACCAACTCATCGTACTCTCCAATACCATCACTATCGAAATTCATCATAACTGCTGCTAGTGACTTAACATCGAGTCTCTCTTCAATTTGCACTTCTGCTCCACTCTCAACCCAAGAAGTTATAGTAGATACCGTTTGGAAGTCACCACTCTGCTTCATGGACCTACACATATTTAATGTTGTTTCTTCATTTTTCAGTCTGAACTTTATCTGTCCCTTCTCCATATCAACCAATGCATGACCTGTGGCAAGGAATGTTCTCCTAAGAATGATGGGATCATCAAAATCAATGTCACAACCAAGAATCACAAAATCTGTTGGAATGATGAACAACTCCACTTTTACTAGCACATCATGGAGTACACCAATGGGCCTTTTCACGATACGATTGGCTATATGTAGCCGCATCGTAGAAGGGTTTGGGTCCCCTAAACCCAACTTCTTATAAATAGACAATGTGATGAGGTTGATGCTAGCACCAAGATCACACAATGCCTTAGTAGAGTGTAACAACGCTAGAGTATATGGGATCGTGGAAGCACCAGGGTCTTCCTTCTTCTGCAGAAGAGTTCTTGTAGTAATAGCGCTACAATGCTGCAATCTATCATCATCTTCATAACTCACAGACCTTTTATTTGTCACAATATCTTTCATAAACTTCGCATACCCAGACATTTCCTCCAAAGCCTATAGCAAAGGAACATTGATGGAAAACTGCTTCAACATAGTAATAAACCTGTGATATTGACTATCTTCAGTCTTTTTCACTAACCTCTGTTGAAAAGGTGGTGGATGTCTAGGTATGGGGACCACTCTCTGAGATATCTTTGCTTCTTTCTCTATCGAATTCTCAAACTCTTCTCTAACTTCTACCACATCATCTTCTTTTCTAATCTCAACATCCACCACAGACGGCATAGGTGGATCTATTGTTTGCTTACCCCATTGGGTAGTAATGGCCATACAACGACCATCATTCGTTGGATTCTGGATGGTGTTGCTAGGAAGAGTGCTAGGTTGACGTATGTTCACTGTAGTAGAAAACTGAGTCATCTACTGCTCTAGATGATTTATTGTCACTACATAGGCATCAACCTTTTGACCAATACCAGAAAAGTCATTTCTCATCTCCTTCACATTCTTATCAGTTGCATGAAATCTTCTCATCATCTTATGCATCATATCTTCAATACGTGCCATATTGCCTCCAGCTTCCCTAGTACCAGATTCCCAATTTTGAGGGGAACATAAGGTCCAACCCGATCTTTTCTGTTGCCATAATTGTTCCGGTTGTAGTTGTTGTCGGGATTGAAGTTCCCATCCCGGACATATTGACCCTCTCTGTTTTAATTGCCATACTTCTGACCTTGGTTTCCTTGACCTTGGTGCCAACTTTCGGTGTTGGATCCTTAGGTGTTTAGTCAGAAACCCCACGTCTAATCATTCACCACATTAGCATCCTCTTCATAGTAACACTCTTCAACTGGTGGTGGCATTCTAGTCAAGTAATTCATAACATTTACCTTCTCTGCACCTCCGCTCACATGCTTCAATACCAACCCCAACTCGGTCCTCATCTGAGCCATCTCCTCGCGAATCTCATCCGCAGACTGGTTGTTCATAGCATGAACGACAAATGTGTTTCTCCCAGTATCCAATCATCTAGTGCTCCATGCTTTATTGTTGCGAGAGATTTCTCCAGCAATAGTATCAAGCACTGCTTTATTGTTGTCATCCTGACCTCGATAGAAATATTCCTTCAGCGATGCATTATAATACGGTGATTCAGAACACCTCTTACAAACGCAGTGAATCTGTCCCAAGAGCTAATACAGACTCTCCAAGTAATGCTACAAAATTATTGACCATATCTTTGTGATTGTGCTTCTTGGACAGTGGATAATATCTTGCTAAGAACACATCCGTCAGTTGGTTCCATGTATATATTGAGTTATAAGGAAGCTCAGCAAACCATACAGTAGCATCACCTGTCAGTGATAAAAGGAACACTTGCAACCTGATGACATCCATATCCAAGTCTGGTCGACCCACATAGCTCTTGCAAACCACCCTTAGCTTGTCTATGTGAGCATGTGGGTCTTTCGATGGTGAACCCAAGAATAAGCCCCTGACTGTAAGGGTCTGCATCAAGCTACTGGTCACAACAAATATGTGCCCTGCAGGCAAAGGGGATAGGACAGGTCCATCTGGGTCAGCAATGTTTACGTTTCCCCTATAGTTGTCACTTAGTCAAGGGCCTAGTGGGCCTTGCACCCTCAGTGCATCTCCTAATTGATTTCAGCTAGAACCTAGTTGTCTCCCTCAACCACCCTCGGGAGTTGCAACTCGACTTCATCACCTAGGTTGCCTCCGATAGGATTAAGTTTAACTCCTTGATTGTTCATTCTTCGCAGGGTTCGGTTCAACTCTGGATCGTCAGCAGTAAGTGGTTTACTTTGGCTCCATGTGCTTGGCATACACTGCTGTCAGAACCTGAGGGAGACAAAAGCAAAAAGAAAACGTAAAATTAGGAAATATTTGACCAAAGTTCAATAATGTAGTTAAAATTAATCTAAAAGCCAAATTTCCCCGGCAGCGGCGCCTAAATTTGAAACTCTTAAACTACACCTCCCTCAAGAAGCATAAGCGATTGTTATCAAGTAAAGAACCCAACTTGTAGGTTGGGGTCGATCCCACGATGAAAATGGTCTAGACTTAACTTTAACCAACAATTATATTCGTTTGAACAAATTACTTCAAGAAACAAGTCATTAAAGGGGGAGGGGGGGATTTTCTTAAACAAATTATAAGAATTCAATAATTAATCAGTAAACAAAAGTAAATTTTGGTTGTTATCAAGATGAGAAACTCAACTAGGGTATACTTGTTCCCCACAGGCAAATAACGCAGTAATCCTAGTAATAGCAATCCTTTCCTAGTGTACTACATGCAAAGTGATTAGTTAAGTATCTCTAAATCATTGGTCCGGCATCTAGAGAATTTCACCCCGCACATTGGTCCGGCTACGTGTGTATAATTTTTCTAACATTTACCTTTACCTCATGTTAGACATCATAATCAATGTTTGTCTTAGTTATTACTTCGCACCAATCGACATTAACATATTAGATAGTATCACACTAAATCTATTTATAATTCTTTTCTTGTTGATTAACTCCTTGGTCCGACAAGTAGCAACAAGGCGAGTTCTAACGCGTGCACTGGTTAAAAAGACTTCTAAATGAACGAAATATCAGTGCATGCAAAACACTATTCAAGAATTGCTTATTTACTATTCATACTTTGTTAATCGCTTATGGTTCCCACAACCCTAGTTGTGGAGTTTAGTTACCCATAATCATATGACCACAATTCATTGTTTTGGATGGAAGAATTATGAAATTACCTCAAAAGAATAATAAACCCAGAAATTCAACTTGAATTGCAACAACAAAATCATCAAAACGAACTTAGGAAATTAAGAATTGCTAAAGTTGCAAGTTAATCTCCAAAGTCAAGAACTAGAATAATAGTAATAATCTCTAACCCCCAAAAACGAGGTTTACATACCCTATTTATACAAAAGAAATCCTAAAATAAAAGGGAAACAAAATAAGGAAATAAAACTGCAATACGCGTCTCCATTCCACGAGGCTGACCTACGGTCCGTAAGTCGAATGACGGTCCATAGGTCTCTTCCGTGGCTCCATACTTAGCCGATTTGAAATCATCACAAATCCACCTCTCTAAGTCAACTTCCACGAACAAGCCACACGGTCCGTCAGTGATACGACGGACCTTCAGTAACCTCCGTCGCTCTATACTTAGATTATTTCAACTCAGGTACTAAAACCACTCCTCTGATCACTTCTACCGAGCTACGGGACGGACCGTAAATCATTCAACAGTCCGTCAGTCCCCACCGTGGTTCCACACATGGTAATATTTCCATGAGCTTTAATATTGCCATGGTTGGTTGTTCCACGACCTTTATCTATGGAGTGTCACTCGACCTATGGTCCGTAAGTGTCTCCTTAGGTGACTCTTTTTCAGCATTTGCCTCTGCTACATTTTCATCTTTTAGCGCCTTAGTTTATTCCCTAAAATTAGAACAAAAACACATAAAACTAACTCACAAATGCCCTAGACATTTACAAATCCTAAGAGAAACATATCAACAGTACCAAAAACTCACGGTACATCAGTGTCCGAGTGGAACCCATTTGAAACGGGGTAAGTTGCTTGAGAGAGAATTTATTCCCAGATATAGCTTAGCCTAGTCACTATTACTCTATAAATTCTCTATCGAAAGCAAGTACCCAATAGTTTAGAATAACCCGTATTCCGATCACATCCCAAGAATCCCCCTCTCATTGTTAGATTTTCTTGTCGATTTCGCTAATTTTAGCTTAGTTATGACAAAACCCCAAATAGATATTTGATACTTTTGTGTCGCCCTTTAATTTACAATGTTTTTAATCGTTAATATCTTTAGCTACGACTAGTTAGAATTAAATTTTATTTTTCTATAAATTCTCAAAGGCACTCCCTTGGGACGATCCCAACCCTCAGTTGGGTTACTATATTATCGACTATCATAGACACTTGAATCGAAAGTAGTGTCGTCGGTCAGGATAAGCATCAACTATTACGATTCAGCCTCCCCTTTTAGGTTTTAATCTACAATAAAAGTCATGATAAAGTAAAATTAGCAGTTATCATATCGTGGGCCTCCTAAAAAAGTAGTTAACTTTGACGGATAATGAGCCCATACAACCCTTAAAATAACGTGTATCACCACACCCTCCGTCTCTGCCCAATACATAAATTATATATCCTTTTCAAAGATTACCCAAGCTTCACCAACAAGAATACACATAAAAGAGCCTCAAATATTCTTTTATCATACAACCAATTATTGAACTCACCAACCCCTTGAGGTTTTTATGACAGCACACCCATAATTCCTCATTCAAACTCATACATAAGGAGCAAGAAAATGGAGCAGTAACCTTACCTCAATTTCGGCAACATCTCCTTATAACTTGAATACCTTTAGAGCTTCAACTTCCCTTCACACTTAAACCAAAGAAGAAGAGAACAGTATCATCATAATTAATGATAGTGAGCAGTAGCATGTGGGAACTTCTATCTTGTACTTATAATTAAGCATGAATAACACGTTTTCTAGTCTTCCATTGGAGAATTAAGCTAAATCCATAAGTCTTTCTCTTACCTTGAAGATATGAGGGTTTCTTCAAGAACCCTAGAAGAACTTTAAGGCTACTATTTTAATCCTTAAGAGAAAAAAGAGAGAGAGCTTGAGTTAATTCTCAATATTATGTGTTAAAAATGAGTGAGAATAGCAGCCATTATATCTTATATTGAGCTTTCTTCACCTTCAAGAATATCCTCTAGAACCTCCTTCTTTTTAGCATCATTTTCAGCCACTAATTGGTAAAGTAGGTGATGCACCTGCTTATGTACATCAAGCAGCTCAAAAGGTCAAACTAGGTGATACAAATACTTGCTTTCACTTGGGCTTAAATATATTGGGCCTTGGCAGATTTGCCTGTTGGGCTTTAATTTCATTTTCCTTTTATTTAACTTACTTTGGGCCTTAAGTAAGTCCCTTAGCATAGGCCCAAATCTGATCCATAAACCTTGGCCTCTTTAACTAGATCCATATAGTTCAAGTAGGTGATGCCCCTACTTGGTCCTTTAGACTGATCAATAAATCAAAGTAGGTGATGCACCTACTTGTCACCTACTATCATAGTTAAGCCAAGCAGGAAACTCACTTATTTTATTCCATTTTATAAATATTAATCCCTTTTTCTTTAACTTAGCACTTAACTTTCAACTCTAACCTCAATTACAGCCTTACTATCTCGATTTTAAATACTCCCGTTGGAGTTGACTTGCAGTACACATGCTAAAACATGCAAGGCATCACATCACCTTCCTAGCTAGTTTAAACCAGCGCTAATCATATAATAAACATGGTCCCTAACCTATACTATAAGGCTATGTCAAGTATGACAAGAATAGAACAAGCATATGATAATAGAGGTTGTTATAGGGGTACCCTTTGGTCAAGACAAACTTGGTAATCAAAGCACAATGTTTAGAATTATTCTAGGATGATGACTCATAAGCCACGTCTGGTAGAGTCTAGTTCATGAGTGTGAAGCGCGCCAGATTTATGAAAGAGAGGCTATAATATGTTAGGAAATTTAACTTATTTCATTACTCTTAAGTTGTACCTTAGAGTTTAACTCTATAAAAGACCCCTCCTAATTTCTCTTTTGTGTCTTCAGGATATTAATGCACGAAGGGCTAACGCTATAAGAATGGAGGGTAGCAATGTGAAGGAGAAATCTCTTCAACGTAATCAAGCTCCTCAAGTTAACCAAGTTGCGGTTGATCCCGTGGTTCAGAATGTGAACCATGCGGAGTTTCTCTATACTATTCAAATGTTAACACAAGTCATGGTGGCTCAAGCCAACAGAGAAGTTGTAGGTCCGATCAATGCTAATATGAATTTTGCGGCTTCTAGATTGAGGGATTTTGAAAGAACGAACCCTCGCGTGTTTCTTGGTTCCAAAGTGGGAGAGGATCCTCAAGAATTTTTGAAAGAGGTTTATAAAATAATTGATGCCATGGGGGTGACTTTGGTAGAGATTGCGGAGTTAGATACTTGAGTGTGGCTCAAGTATGGTATACTCAATGGAAGAACAATAGGCTGGTAGGAGCGGGTCTAATAGTGTGGGAAGTGTTCAAATTAGCATTCCTTGATACTTTCTTTCTGTGAGAGTTGACGGAATCTAAAGTTGAAGAATTCATTAACCTTCGGCAAGGAGGTATGAGGGTTCAAGAATATTTTCTAAAGTTTACTCAATTGTCCAAGTATGCTTCGGCTATGGTGGCGAATTCAAGGGATATGATGAGTAGGTATTTGACGGGTGTGTCCAAAGTGGTAAGAAAAGAATGTCATACGGCAATGCTCCCTGATGTTATGGATATCTCAGGTCTATTGTGTATGCCCAACAAATGAAGGATGAGAAACTCCAAGGCAACAATAGGGAGGTGAAAAGAGCTAGAACCGGTGATGGGAATTTCTCCAATGCTAAGTCTGATAGACAAGGTCGACGAAGGTTCAAACAAAGGTTCTCCAACCAAGGTTCCTCCAGTGCTCCAAGGGTCAACAAGGATAGGGTGTTTAAACCTAACCCTCAAGGAGGTAATGGTGGTGGTTCTTATGTTTCTAGGACTAGTTGTTCAAAGTGTGGTAGAAAACATGATAGCAAGTGCTTAGTTTACTTGGATAGGGAAGATAAAAGAGCTCCTCCAAGCGGTTCAAACTCTAATGCCCAAAAACAAAACAACTTTTATGTTCTTCATTCACAAGATGACCAAGAGAGCTTCGTGGATGTTGTGAATGGTATGCTAAAAGGATTTTCCATTGATGTAGATGCCTTGTTAGATCCCGGTGCTACTTTGTCCTTTGTGACACTCCCGGAAGTATTAGTAGAACCTTTTTCGGTCTCTACCCCGATTTGTGACTCGATGGTGGCTAAAAAAGAGTCTATAGAAGTTGTCCTATTTCTTGTCTAATAAAGTTACGTTGGTGGATTTGGTAGAGTTAGACATGTTAGACTTTGATGTGATTTTGGATATGGATTGGTTGCATGCATGTTATTCCTCTATAGATTGTAGGACTCGGGTAGTTAAATTTCAATTTCCAAATGAGACTATTTTACAGTGGAAGGGGGGAAACATTATCCCTATTGATAAATTTATTTGTTTCCTTAAATCTAGGTAAATGATCTCCAAAGGGTTCATTTACCATCTTCTAAGGGTGATGAGTGTCGAAACCCCTTCTCTAGACTCGGTTCAAGATATGAATGAGTTTCCAGAAGTCTTTCATGATGATTTACCCGTATTCCTCCCGAGTGGGAAATAGATTTTGGTATTGACCTTTTACCGAATACACAACCTCTCTCCATTCTTCCCTATAGAATGGCTCCGGCAGAGTTAAAAGAGTTGAAAGAGCAACTACGGGATTTATTAGATAAGGGCTTCAACCAGCCGAGTATCTCTCCATGGGGTGCTCCGGTGTTGTTTGTTCGAAAGAAGGATGGGGGTCTTAGAATGTGCATGGATTATCACCAATTTAACAAAGTGACCATTAAGAATATATGTCCCCTATCGAGATTTGATGACTTGTTTGATCAACTTCAAAGGGCTAGCTGTCACGACCCGAGAGCTCCCCCTAGTCGTAACATAGCGTATTCTACCCCGAAGGGGTCTCATACAAGCCTCATATCATACTTGATCATAAGAACATGGAAAAATAGAGAATAATTTAAAGCTTTCTTTACAATCGAAGACATTTTCATTACAAAACAAGTGGAAGACTTTCTAAACTTTATATACTATGTCTCAAACAATCTAATACTTTGAATACAACACAGGGACTTAGCCCATACTTAGCTTTAACATAAACTAAAAGACATAAAGGAAAAAAGTGGGTATTGTCCTCGAAACTATGAGGACTCACCAAGTCTTCATCTTCAAGCACCTTATAAACCTACTCCTCAAGCATAGAACACCAATATCTCTAAACCCTACACTTTGGTAAAAAGGGAGAAGAAATATGGGTTAGCACATTTGATTTACTAATTATGGACGCCATGCAAAAATCATGCTTAAAACGGACATTTTCTTTGATAGTCATGATACATGCCATTTTTGAAATGAACATAAATATAAGAGGCATAATATTCAACCACAACCAACATACAAGTCTTTTAAACCACATTAGAACATAATCATCATGTAAACCTTTACCTTCACATTAACCCTTCACCCTCAAGCTATACTTTGTGCTATATATATATAGCATCCCATACCACCATCCACACCAAAGTACCACATTAAGGTCACCAAAAGTGAACATACCATTCATCCTTTCCCACCTTTACACAATAAAGCATATAAGAGACATAAACATTACATAGGTCACATCATCACATTAAAATCAACATCTAAGACAACTCTAAGTCATACTTATGCAATGTGCAAGTAGCATCACATACTACTACTCACATTAAGTACTCCTTTGAAGTCACCATAGACAAGGCATATTCATACTCAAGAAGGAAGTAACTCATAATACAATCCAAGTATAGCATGAGCCTTCACATTAAACATATAAGTCAACATCATTTACTAAGTTCATTACATTATGATCCCATTCATTCATTTTATCATTATATCAACATTTTTCATTAGCATCATCATAAGAGCCCACTCATTTCATTTAACATTATAAGGGAACACCTCATGACCTCTCTCAAAGCCTACTTGTGCAATGTATAGATGACGTTCCATACCACCACCCACACTAAGTAGTGCATTCTTAAGAAGTCATAGTTCATTAACATTCTTTGTGGGGGTAAGCCTTAATCGACATATATCATTAGAGCTTGACATGGAATCACGGTGTCACCCTCACAGGATAAAGGGATTCCTACTTGTCTAAGGTAGGACCATCATTTGTTTAGCCTTAAGTAGATCCATTACCTAGACATTTGTGGGCACATAGTTATGAGATATGGAGATTGCTACTAGATATCCCTCCTTAACTCTCGAATAAGCATTCATCTCAAGAGATTGCTTCTAAGTACCCCGCCTCAACTCACGGATGAGTACTCATCTCAATCCATATCCGCTTGGTAATTGGCATTATTCCCCATAAAGTATTTTCCATTTATTACATAAAATCATTAAGGGGTAAGATATTGTTACTAGGTACTTCGCCTCAACTCATGGATGAGTACCCATCCCAACCCATCATTCATTCATTGGAAAGCCCATAGATTCAAAGATGAGAATAGCCTTTCACCTAAGAATACCATATTGTGAGAAAGTCCTTTCACAACATGTCTTTTAATTCATTAGAGTACAATTGAGAATACCATTTCCATAAACTCAATATTCATTAGCATTATCATTGACCTTCATTCATTAGTCATTCATGAGTGTGCGTGAGTATGTGAGAATAGCCTTTCACATATCACATTATCATTCATACAATTTCCTTCTAAGCATGTTCATAACACATTGATAGTAATTAGACACCTATAATTATCATTATAATCATACATTAGTCATTCATACTTTGCCTTACAAGGCCATGATCATAATGTACAAAATAAGTAAACAGCTCCACCTTTCAAGTGGATCAATAGCTCAAGAACAATTCACTACAATTAAGGCATATATAATGATACAATTCCATAACCCAAAGCAATTTAGACACAATTCATTCAGAAGCGTTCATAATCATCAAGCCCACTTCATAAAGGTACAATTTAGGAATTGCGAGAATTCTTGGGTTCATAGAGTATTTTCATTCTAAATCATCGATTAAACAATAAAACAATAATAATTTGATGCTAGAAACCTTTTGAAATCATTTGATGAAAGAACCCATGAGATTGTGTAAAACCCTAGATTTTCATTGTTTGAAATCTCCTTTGAATTGGCTACTTCAATGAAAAGTTAGACAAGGATAAAGACTACCATACCTTTCTATTGATTCCCCACGAAATTTGAGGAAGAAACACCTTGAATCCTAAAACCCTAGCTTCAATGGCTCCCTTCTTCTTCCTTGAGTTTAGACAGAGAATTTTGGGGAGGGAGAAGAACTTTTGTTTTGATTTGGGGAAATAAGGAGTAAATGACTTGTTAAAAGATTTAAAACTATATATACTAATGATATAAAACATTTAAAATCAACCCGACCCTTCAATTAAATAAAACAAAATTACTCAAACACCCTTAATTTGGGCAGCCCCGTCAGGGACCACGCCCACTTGTACGGGTCCTGAGTGGAACCACGGCTCGTGGTGGTTCCTATGGTCCCCTAGGCAGTGTGCCTCCCATCCTTTCCATGCCATCCAAGGCCAAGGAAGGTCCACGGAAGCTTCCACGATCCGTGGTTAACTAGGCAAAATTCCTTGCCTCCTTCGATGCTAGGTGAGCTCCACGCTCACTTTGACGGACCATCCAGCGCATCATGGCTCATGGTGGTGCCCGAGGTCTTGGGGCAGTGGGTTCCTCAACTTGCAGCATCTCCCACCAAGCTAAGGCAACCCCACGAGCCTTGCCACAACCCGTGGTCATGAACACAATTCGTGAAGCGGCTCATGAAGGGGAGTCTTGGCTTGGCACCTTTCTAGGGCTTACTGCCTAGCCACCACGGGTGGCACCACGGCTCGTGGTAACCACCACGGGTCGTGAAGACTCTCGTGGCCTAGGGAGGTAGTAGCTAGGCTAAGTTTTAGGTAGCCTAGGTTCCCAAACCATGGCCTACACCGAAAACCCATAGACCTTGCCCTTAAGTATAGACGTTAACCCCCACGTTTAGGATCTACTTTAACCTATCATTTTACGAGTCATTACACTAGCTATTTCTCCAAAATTGACATTAGTTCGGGTTATCAATAATTAAGGTGAGAGGGGTTGATATTCCCAAGACGTCCGATAGGACACGGTATGGTCACTATGAATTTGTGGTTATGTCATTTGGGTTGACAACTGCCCATGCGGCATTTACGGATTTGATGAATATGGTGTTTAGACAATATCTTGATATGTTTGTGATTGTGTTTATCTATGATATATTGATCTATTCAAGGGGTGAGAATGAACATATGGACAATTTGATAATTGTGTTGCAAGTCATTAAGGACCAACA
The DNA here is from genome assembly GCF_019186545.1 of Solanum stenotomum. Classification (NCBI taxonomy): domain Eukaryota; kingdom Viridiplantae; phylum Streptophyta; class Magnoliopsida; order Solanales; family Solanaceae; genus Solanum; species Solanum stenotomum. The sequence continues at coordinate 46,918,272 of NC_064284.1, forward strand.
ACTTTTTATAAAGTTTAGCGAGTGTGAATTTTTTATGAGGTCCGTAGCTTTCCTTGGTCATATAGAGTTGGCCTTGACCTCTAACTACTTCTGATATTAGAAGCTTTTTGGGTTTGGCCGGTTATAATAGGAGGTTTGTTAAGGATTTTTCCTCCGTTGCTTCTCCATTAACGGCTTTGACTCAAAAGAAGTGTAAGTTTGAGTGGTCGGAGGCTTGTGAGAAAAGCTTCCAAGAGTTGAAAAATAGACTTACTTATGCTCTGGTGTTGACCTTACCGGAATGTGCGGATTGTTTTGTTGTATATTGTGACGCCTCTAGAGTTAGATTGTGTCTCTACCCAAGGTTACGCCCTAGATGTAACAAAGAAAATAATACCCCTAAAGACACCATGTAAGCCAATTAGCATATCATAAAATAAAGCATTAGAATAGTAAGAATAAAAATGCATTTAAGTCCAAAAGTTTCATAACAGCAAAGCGGAAGTCTAGACTTGTCTCAATTACCATCTATTACAATACTTGATTCAAATATAGGGTCAAAACCCAAAACAACATAATCCAAAAGTGAAAATGCAAGAATGAAACTCAAAGTGAATCCCCCGTCCTCAAATAATGAGGACTCACCACAAGCAAGGAGAATAGTCAAATCCAAGCTCAAATCAAGTGATAACGGCCTCAAGATCTAGACCCTAGACTTGGGAAAATTTAGGAAAATATGGATTAGTACAAAAATGCATTAAGTATGATTGTCATTTAGAAAACCTTGAAAACATGGTAAAAGGGAAATTTTAGTTTAAGATAATGCATTTTAACAAGCTTAATAATCATCATGAAGTTTTATGTAAAAGCATAAGTTATAAGCATATTCAACATATAGATCATCATAACATAATGGAAACTTACCCTAAATACCCTCAAAGCATACTTGTGCAATGCATGAATAAGATCCCATAATCCCATCCAAACTAAGTAAAGCTTCTTGAGTAACTATAGTTCATATCTCATGTTCTTGCACATACTATCATAAGGGGATAAACCTTAACTGATATAGACCATGTGAGCTAAACATGGAATCCGGTGTCTACCCCACAAAAAAAAGGGTTGTCCTACTTGCCTAAGGTAGTACCATACTCTTAGCTCGTGAGGGCTTCCATCCCAAAAGATTGCTCCTAGAAACCCGTCTTCTACTAATGTGAGGACTTCCATCTCATAACAATATCCACTTGGTGCTAAGCATGAATTCCGATGGAGTTCATATTAAGTCTTGACCTAAGTTCATAATAATGGAAGAATGTCTTGACACTCAATCTAACATAACTCCTACTAAAGCTCATATATTCAATAGGTGAGACTACTCTTCCAACCTTAAGAATCACTACATGTGACAATCCTTTCATATCATATTTTATTCACACATAAATGTGTATATGAGCAAAATCATCCAACAACACAACAACTAGATCTTAATCATATTCACTTTACTCTCAAGGTGTTCATAAAACTTATACATAAACCTCATAATCATGCATAAATCTCATACTTTGCCCTTCAAGGACCATAAATCATATTCCATCAACACATCTACAATTAATACATTAGACATGGATGAAATAATAATTCAAGTAGTTCAATTACTACATGCAAAAGTCTATTATATGCTACTTGCATCAATCAATACCCACACTTTGAGATCCAATTTGGGAAATAAGGGGAATTCATGGATTAATGGGGAATTCAACTTAAAACCATATGAAATCATCAATATATCCATAATGAAACATAATTCAATAAATAAAAATGAATTTGAAAGGAATACAAGAGATTAAAGTCAAACCTTGAATTTTGGGATTTCTAGCTTTTAAAATTGGGGTTTTGGAGGGGCTCCATGGATGAAAAATATCCATGGATGAAAGACAACAATACCTTGGTTATTATTCACCAAATAAATTGAGTGAAAAAGCCTCATTCTTCAAACACTAGCTTGATCTTCTTTTTCTTCTTCTTCCTTTGAGTTCTAGGGAGAGAGTTTTGGGAGAAGTTGGTTTTTGATTTGTTAATTTGGAAATTATGATTTGGATGACTTAGTTTTGGAGCTTAAAAACCTTATATAGTTAGTCTAATTTAGTTTAAAACAACGTCATTTAATGTTAATTAAAACCCCAAAATACCCCTAGACTCAACCCCGAAGACTTAACAAAAGAACTATTTTACAGCCTTGACCCACGACTCCACAGCCCATGGACTGTGGGTGGGACCACAACCCGTACTAGTTAGGCATGGTTCATGGTATGGAGCATGAAAAATGAGGGCTTGACCTACGGATCCAAGCCACGTGGCATGGACCTATCCACGAGGAGTGGGTCCTGCCCATGGCTACTGCTTTAGGAAGATTCCAAGGAGGCGTCACCCACGTTGCCCACCTAAGGGGCATGGGTCTATCCACGTGACGTGGGTGGCCCTGTGGGAGGTTCTGGTTTCGGGCAGTTCTAGGGTCCTTCTCAAGGACCTTTGGTTGGTCCTTGGGGAGTCGTACCTTGATGTTTAGACCTAATAACCTATACATCGAGTACCAGGAGTTATTTACGACTCTAACCCTTACGTTAGACCCTAGTTTAGTCTACTAGTTTCTAGAATGTTACATTTTCTACCTCTTGGGAACATTCATCCTCGAATGGTGTTCTAAACACCTTATGGAATTAAAGACTCAAGACTACTAGTCCATCATGCATGAAACATCAAACTAATGCACAATTCAAAGGAGACAACATCAAATCCATCTCACAACATAGTCAATGCATTACAAGGAACTAGGAACTACATCTAACAACCCAATATGCATGAAACTCAATATTTCTCATATTCATAGGAGGAACTACCTTGTCCAACTAAACTAATGCTAAATACAACATCATGGAGCCAATATGCAATTACTCTCAAAAGCATACTAAAGCATGTTCTTCATCTCATCTCATAAAGTCAAATAAGCAACTCATACTAAATGCACAACAACATGAGGAAAGTCAATCAGAAAAAATTCATTTTTCTTACTTAACATGAATTTCATCAAGAACATGCACAACATAAGAAAATCATGGAAAAGCTCATACAACACATATGACTTCCAAAACACTAAAACTAAAGGTACATGAGAAGAATTATCTGCTAATTCATGATCATGGGTCGGATAATTTTTCTCATGTACCTTGAGTTTTAGTGTTTGGGAAGTCATGTGTATCGTATGAGCTTTTCCATGATTTCCTTATGTTGTGCATGTTCTTGATGAAATTCATGTTTAGTAAGAAAATGAGTTTTTATGATTGACTTTCCTCATGTTGTTGTGCATTTAGTATGAGTTTCCTATTTGACTTGCTGAGATGAGTAGATGAACATGCTTTAGTATGCTTTTAAGAGTAATTGAATATTGGCTCCATGATGTTGGCATTATTTTTGTTGGAGAAGGTAGTTCGTCCTATGAATATGAGAAATATTGAGTTTCATGTCCATTGGGTTGTTATATGTAGTTCCTACTTCTTTGTACTGTATTCACTGTGTTTTGAGATGTAGTTTGTGTTTCCTCCTTTGAATTGTTAATTATTTTGATGTTTCATGCATGATGGGCTGCTAGTCTTGAGTCTCTAGTTTTGTAAAGTGTCTAGATCGTCATTCGAGGACATTCTGAAAACTAGTGAACTAAACTAGAGCCTCACGTAAGGGTTAGAGTTGGAAATAACTCCCGGTACTCAATATATATGTTTTTCGGTTTAAACGTCAAGGTACGACCCTCCTCAAGGACAAACCAAGGGTCCTTGAGGTGGACCCAAAAAGATGGCCCAAAACAGTCCACCCATGAGAGGGGACCCATAGCCAATAGGTGGACCCACTTCCCATGGGTGGGGGGACGTGGGATAAGGCCCCAAAAAATAGGCTAAAAAACCCAACCCATGGGCCACCAGCAAGCCACATGAGTCAACTCACGAACTATGACAGTGGGGTCATTGGTGGTCACTGAAACTGCCTTTTTGCAGTTGACTCTAGGGGTCTTTTGGGGTTTTCCTTCTTGATTAAATATAAAGTGGTGTCGTTTTACACTTAATTAAACTAACAATATATGGTTTTTATGTCCCTAAACTAAGTCATCCAAATTATAATTTCCAAATTCCCAAGTCAAAACTAACTTCTCCCAAAATCCTCTGTCTAGAACTCCATGGAAGAAGAAAAAGAAGATCAAGCTGGGGTTTGAAGAAGAAGGCGTTTCACTCAATTTCTTCGGAGAATCATAACTAAGGTATGGTATTATTTCATCCATGGATAGTTTTCCTCGATGGAGCCCCTCCAAAAACCCCAATATCAAAGCTAGAAATCCCAAAAGTTAGGGTTTGACTTCAATATCATGGATTCCTTTAAAATTAATTTTTTAATGTTTGAATTATGTTTTATTATTGATATATTGATGATTTTATATGGTTTTATGTTGAATTATCCAAGAATTCATGAATTCCCCTAGTTTCCCATATTGGATTTCAAAGTGTGGGTATTGATTGGTGCAAGTAGAATACTATAGAATTATGCATGTGGCAATTGAAATACTTGAATTATGTTATCATGCATGTCTAATGTAGTAATTCTAGATGTGTTGATGGAGTATGATCTATGGTCTTGAAGGGCAAAGCGTGAGAATTATTTATGATTATGAGGTTTATGCATACGTTTTATGAACACTTTGAGAGTAAAGTGAATATGATTATGATCTAGTTGTTTTTGTTGTTGGATGATTATCCTAATTTATACACTTATGTATTTATATAATATTATGTGAAAGGTTTTTCACATGTAGTGACTCTATGGTTGGAAGACTAGTCTCACCTACTGAGTCTATGAGCTTCAATATGAGTTATATTGGATTGAGTGTCAAGACATTCCTCCATAAATATGAAGTTATGTCAAGACTAAATATTAACTCAATCGAAATTAATGCTTAGCACCGAGTAGATATGAATATGAGATGAAAGCTTTCACATTAGTTGAGTCCGTCTTTCAAAATAGGTACCTTCTGCCATAGTTATGTCTAGTTTCCCAAGGTATGTATCTCATGAGATGGAAACATTCTATCTTAGTTGAGTCTAGGTTTCTAAAAACAATCTCATCATCCCATAACTATGTGCCCACATAGGTCGTGAGCTAGTGGATTTACCTAAGCTAAGAGTATGGTTCAACCTTAGGCAAGTAGGACAACACCTTTTTGGTGTGGAGTAGACACTGAATTCCATGGTAAGCTTACATTGTTTCTTTCGGTTAAGTCTAATCTCCATTTATGATAGTATGAACAAGAACATGAAATATGAACTTTAGTTACTCAAGAAGCATTACTTAGTATGGGTGGGATTATGGGATCTTATTCATGCATTGCACAAGTATGTTGTGAGGGTATTTATGGTATATTTGCATTATGTTATAATGATCTATATGTTGAATATGCTTATGACTTAACTTTTTCAACTAATCTTCATGATGATTGCTAAACTTGGTAAACTGCATGCTCTTCTACTAAAATGTCCATTTTAACATGTTTTAAAGGTTTTTATGCTTGACTATCATACTTAGTGAATTTTTGTACTACTCCATATTTTCCTACATTTTTCCAAAGTGTAGGGTCTGGTTCTTATAGCGGTCATCACTTTATTCGAGCTTGGATTTGACTAGTCTCCTTGCTTGTGGGTAGTCGTCATGATTTGAGGATGGAAGATTCACTTTGAGTTTCATTATTGTATTTTCAATTTCGGATTATGTTGTTTTGGGCTGTGTCCTTTTCATTGGAACTATTGTAATATATGGCTAATTGAGATAAGCCTAGACTACTACTTTGCTTTATGAAAACTTCTTAAGACTTGAAATGCATTTTTTACTCTTATTATTCTAATGATTTAAGTAGCTTACATGGCGCCTTTAGGGGTATTATGTGCCTTGTCACGTCTAGGGGGTACCCTTTGGTCGTGACAGAAGTTCACTTAATTTGCTAAGTATGATGCGACTAGGTTTTCCAACTCTAGGGAAAGGATAAGTAAGTTTGTGTCGGGTGTTTTTGACACGTTTATTATTGAGTTTCGTACCGCCATGTTGATTAACAAGATGGATATCTCTCACTTGATGATACATGCCCAACAAATTAAAGAGGAAAAGCTCAATGAAATGGAAAGATAGTCTAAGAAGGAAAGGACTTGTGATGGTGCCTTTTCTCATTCTAGGTTTTGTGGACAAGGTCATTCTAAATTATGGAAAAGATTTTCCGATCAAGGTTCTTCTAATGCACCAACTCAAAAGTTCAACAAACATAGGGCTTTTTAACCCTAAGTCTCAAGGAAATGGTGGAAATTGATCTCTTATTCTCTCTTACACAAGGTGTGGTAAGAAACATAATGGAAAGTGCTTAGCCGTTATGAATGGTTTCCTTGAATGTGGAAAAAGTGTCCACAAACTGAAGGAATGTTTGTTGCGTTACTAGCAAGGGTAATGATGGTAGGAAAGCTTAGCCGAGGAGTTCTGGTTTGGGTTTTCTTCGTCAAAATAGGTTCTTTGCTCTTCAAACTCAACATGATCATAAGTTTTCTCCAGATATTGTGACCAGTATGTTGAAATTCTTTCATATTTATGTGTATACTTTGCTTGATACGGGTGCTATATTGTCCTTTGGTTCTCCTTATGGGTCCATGAGATTTTATGTATGTCCCAAAATCCTTTCTAATCTTTTTCATGACTCTACCCATATTAGTAATTCTACTATTTCTAAAAAGGTATATTGAAATAGTCATATTTTCTTTTCTCATTGAGTTACTCCTGTTGATCCTTTAGATCTTGATATGTTAGATTTTGATGCTATTCTTGGTATGAAATAGCTTCATGCATGTTATATTTCCATATATTATAGGACGTGATTGGTCACTTTTAGGGTTATGAATGAACCTATCTTGTCATGGAAAGCGAGAAACTATGCTCTAAAGGGTCAGTTTTTATCTTGCCTAAAGGCTAACAATGATCTCTAAGTGTTGCATTTATCATCTTGCTTGGGTTAGGGATAGAGATTTCAAAAACCCTACTCTTAAGTTAGTATTGGTTGACAATGTGATTCCAGAAGTGCTTCCCTATGATACTCCTAGTATTCCTCCCAATAGGGAAATGGACTTCGACATTGACCTTTTACGAAATATGCAACCTATCTCGATTCCTCCTTATCATATGGATCCGGTAGAATTTAAGGAGTTAAAGGATCAAATGAAAGACTTGTTGGATAAAAGTTTTATTAGACTAAGTATCTTTAAATGGAGTGCTCCAGTGTTGTTTGTTAAGAAATAGATGGTTCCCTCTAATAGATGATTTGTTTGATCAATTCCAAGGAGCGAGTTAATTATCTAAGATTCACCTTCGGTCGGTTTATCACCAATATAGGGTGAAAGAGAGGGAGATTTTGAAGGCAACTTTCCAAACTAGGTATGGTCAATATGATTTTTTGGTGATGTTGTTTGGTTTTACTAACGCACGGGTGACGTTCATGGATTTTAGGAACAAGGTCTTTAAGAAATATATTGGCATGTTAATGATTGTGTTTAATAATGATATTTTGATTTACTAATGGAGTGAGGATGAACATGTTGAGTATTTGAGGATCGTGTTAAAAACTCTCAAGTATCGTGAGTTGTATGCTAAATTAAGCGAATGTGAGTTTTTGGTTGAGGGTCAGTTGCTTTACTTGGCCATATTGTCTCCACCGAAGGTAATCTGGTCGATCCTAAGAAAATTGAGGTGGTTAGAATTAGCCTACACTCTTGTCTTCTTCAGGTATGTGGAGTAGAGTGTTTTGGCCGGTTATGATAGAAGGTTTGTGTAAGGATTTTCATTAATAACTTCACCTTTGACACTATTGACTTAAACAAAGGTGAAATTCCTAAGTTTTGAAGCTATCAAGAAGAGTTTCAAAGATTTGAAAGATAGACTTACTTCAACCACCATTATGACACTACTAAAATGATCAAATGGTTTTGTGATTTATTGTGATTTTTCATTGGTTGGTCTTGATTGCGTTTTGATGCAACATGATAAGGTCATTGCTTATGCTTTAAGGCAATTAAAGGTGCATGAAAAGAATTATTTGACTCATGATTTGAATTCAGCAGTGGTCGTGTTTTGCCTAAAGATTTGGAGACATTACTTATATGGTGTTCATGTAGATATTTTTACCAACCACAAAAGCTTAAATTATGTTTTCACTCAAAAGGATTTGAATCTTTGTGAAAGAAAATAGCTTGAGTTATTGAAAGATTATGACATAGTTTCCTCTATCATCTCTGTAACACCAATGTGTTGGTTGACGCTCTTAGTTGACTATCGATGGAGAGTGTCGCTCAAGTTAAGGATGATAAGAATGAGTTAGTATGTGACGTTTATAGGTTGGCCCGATTGAATGTTCACTTTGTTGATTCCAATTATAGTGGGGTTATTGTTCATAACATATTGGAATCATCTTTTGTATGAGATTAAAAGGCTAAGCAAGATCTTGAACCAACATTAGTTAATTTTAAAAAATGCCACTATGCCTTTCTCCTAAGGGGAGATGGCATCCTTCGATATCAAGGTCGGTTATGTGTTCTGAATGTTGATGAGTTGAGGAATCAGATGTTGATAGAATCTCACAGTTCTCAATATTCTATTCACCTGGAAGCAACCAAGATGTAACGTGCTTTTTGGGAAGTCTACTATTGGAATGGGATGGAGAATGATATTGCAGAGTTTGTGGCTAAATGTCTAAATTATTAACAAGTGAAAGTTGAGCATCATAAACACGTTTGTTTGGCTAAAAAGACAGTATCCCCACATAGAAGTGGGAAGATTTTGATATGGACTTAATCATGGGTTTACTTCTCACTCATCATCACTTTTATTCAATTTGGGTTATTATGGACCGATTGACAAAATTGACTTACTTTCTTCCCATTAAGACTTCATATTTAGAGTAAGAGTATGCAAACCTTTTTATTCAGGAAATGGGGAGCTTGTATGGAGTGCCTTTGTTCATTATCTCTGATCGTGGTACTCAATTTATGTCCAATTTTGAAAGTATTTTCAGAAAGGTCTTGGTTCCCAAGTGAAGCTTAGCATGGATTTCACCATCAATCTGATAGATAAGAATAGCTTACCATTCAAACTTTGGAAGATATGTTAATGGCTTGTGTGATTGATTTCAACGGTAATTGGGATGATCATTTGACTTTGATTGAGTTTGTGTATAATAATAGCTATTATTCTAGCATTGGGATGACATCATTTGAGACTCTTTCGGGTAGGAGGTGTACGTCTCCTATAGGTTGGTTTGAAGTTGGTGAATAGGATCCGAGTTAGCGCATATGTTTATTGAAAATGGTCCAAAGTTGACAAAAATACTATGCTAATGTTAGGAGAAGAGAGCTTGAGTTTGAAGTTAGCGATTCGGTCTATATGAAAATTTAACCAATGTAGGGTTTGATGAGGCTTGGAAGGAAATGGAAGCTTAGTCCTCTTTATATGGTCCCATAACATATTTATGGGTGTAATGGAAAAGTTGCTTATGAACTTGAGTTTTCTCATGGTTTAGCATCAGTACATCCAGTATTCCATGTCTCTTTGACGAATATGTGTGTTGGCCATCTAATTCCATTATTATAAGATTTGGGAGTTAAAGAAAATTTTCCTAATGAAGAGATTCCAGTTGAACTTTTAGACCGGAAAATCCGAAATTTGTGATATAAAGAAGTGGCTTCCAGGAAAGTTCTTCAGTGGAATCATTTAGTTGAGGGTGCTACTTGGGAGGCCGAAACTGATATGATGTCACGATATCCTCATCTCTTTCCCTCCACTCCTATTCTAGCTTTAGATATTTTCTCCTCAAGGTTCAATCTCTCTGGTTCATGCATTTTAGTCATTCTCATATTTCAATATCCTTGTTCATGAAGAACTTTATTTTTTATGTTATGATTTAGCTTGGAGTGATTCTTCTTGCTTATGTGAATTTTGAAGGGATTTTCATTCACGCTTTGTTGCTTGTTTCTCTCATACTCTATTCATGTTAGATTCAGTCACATTTAAGAAAGAATATTCCAAGACGGAGATAGTGTAACACCTCAGAATTGTTAAGCTAAATTTGGAAAGGAAAGGTCTCATTATGGCTAATGGTTGTGTCCTACAAGACCCTTCTACGCTCTATAGAAGTTTCTACAGGTCATAGGTAACACTCTTAGGAATGAGGTTTAGATTTGAGAAATTAAAATTTTCTAAAGTTTGACCTACATATGAACTTGAGGAGTCGTAGAAATTTGAACGAGTCGTAGATGGGTTCTATTGGGGTGTTCCAAACTTGATGAAATTTTTTGACTTGAACTTGGATTCTACGGATTGGGTCTTTGGGCTTTAGGAAGTTAGAGGGACTGTTTAAAAGTCTCGTGGAAAGTAAGGTGAATTTGGATTTCTGAAGTTGGTTCTACGGGTGACCAGTATGGGGTGTAGAAAGTTCGAAAGACCGTAGGTCCAAACCGTAGAACTGTCTGACAGTTATTTCTTAAGGGTATTTTGCTCTTTCCCTAGTGATTATCTACATAAAGTATGTTGTTTTGACCCTAATTCTATGTCATATAACGACCCTTCTACTCCTAAGACTTCCCCAACTCTCTCATACACTCAAATTCCTAAAACCCATCAACATTCATCTACCCAATTCTCTCTCAAGTTCAAAAAGAAGGCTAGGGTTTCCATGCTTCAAGTCTCCTATTCATCCAATACTTTTGTGACTTGATCCTCAAGGTATGTAGGGTTCAATAAATGGTTTCCATTAACCCATTGAGCCCCGAGGATTTCTCAATTCCCCAAGTTCAATTACATCAATCAATTAGGTTTTCATTCAATTCTTTAGCGGTTCTAGTTGTTGTGATTCAATCATTTTATTTTATCCTTAATATGATTTTTTAAACTAAATTACATGCTTTCCAATTGATTTGATATGAACCCATGTATTGATCATGATTTTTGACTATAAACTCTTAAGGATATGAATTTATGAAGTAACTTAGAATCTCTAAACGTTGTTTTCATGACAGTTATGCATGATTTATGAAATGAAATATTTTATGATCTAGGTTTATTTAAGATAATAATCTATGAAATTATGAAAGGATTTTCTCACACATGCTTGAAATTGACTATTCTGTTAAAGGATTTAATTTAGCAATGAGAGAACTTTGAGGTGGAGGCATAAATAGTATAGTGTCTAGTAGCAACCTCTAGTTACAAACTAGGTGCCCCCATAAAATTATATAAAATGTCCTAACTAGTGAACCCACGAATAGCATATGAATCATGATACATAGTACTATCTTGAAAAGTAGACTATGCATTCTCGATGTGTGAGTTACATCGGATTACATGTTATAGCTCAAATTTGTATTGTTGGATAAAGCTAATATCCGTCAAACCAAACTAAATAACTTTGAATGGTGTTATGAATCTTTTCTTATGATTTAACATGCATTGACCTTGTTCATGATTTACGATTCTTCTTTAAATGATTTCACTATGTTTACCTTTGTCACGCATATCATGTTTTCGATTATGTCCTCTTATGATCATGTTTCATATTTTTATTCATACCTCTCATACTTAGTACATTCCATGTAGTAATGCATACTTATACCTGCATTGCCTAATAATGTATGGTGTGAAGTTTCCTATCCTCCTGTGTGTGGCTAGTTACTTGATCGTCTAAAAGTTTCAATGAGTTGGGTAGTTCTCATGTTGAGGACTATGACACGTTTAATTGGTTTCTTATATTTTAGTTTTTCAGACACTGTATGTGGTGGACGCGGTGCATCCTGACCACTTCTTTTGATTAATAAGAACTACCTGTTGAGACTATGTGTAGATTTCCCCTTTTATGTCAAACTTTCCTATTCATAATAGATTCTTTACTTTTGTCTATATATATATGCAAAGTGTCTTGTGTGGGGCCTCTTGAGATCCTATACAACATATCACATCTAGTGTATACTTTGGGTTGTGACATGTTGCTTGTGAAGTTCCCTAGAATAATATACGCAAATGATGATAGGTTTTTGGACTTTTTTGCACAAAAACCTGACTAACCCAACTATAGTGTAACAATACGTTATGTTATATTAAAAACTAGACCCATTTCTTTCATAAAAGAACATTACCATAAATTTTGAACAAGAATTTTGAACTATTCGTTTAACTACAGTTATTTCATTAGTGGGTGTTTGTTAAATAAACAATTTGTAGTTGATAGTAAATGGGCCAAGTATGAAATGTATTTAATACCTTATACCACTTGACCGATATATATATTCGAATAAGTTAGTTAGGTTTAATATTTTTTTATATTTATTTGAGAGAAAAAAAGAAAGAGAAAAGGGATGTCGCATGTCAAAGGAAACAACTCTAGGTATCGCAAACCCTTTCATAGTCCTTTCCATTTAATTTTTTTTCTCTTGTTATCAAATAATAACACCAAAATATAAATAAGAATACATGATTGGGTAGTTATATATAAGGATTACATGGAAACTTTAGTTTATAGAGAAACATATGGTTGTATTTTTAGTGGTATGGTGGAGAATTAAAGTGAAGTTCTTAATGAGGATTTAGTCGTCATTATAGGGAAAATTTTTGGGAAATTATTTTAGGCTAATCATTTGTCACAACCCAAGAGCACCCTTTAGTCGTAACACGGCGTACTCGACCTCGAAGACGTCTAATACAAGCCTCTTAGCTCATTCATTGCATAGACAACAGAAAATAGTGCGGAATTAAAAACTTTATTTAAAACCAAACTATTAAAAACTATTTCATAAAGCAGCGGAAATACTGATTCTCACATGACCATCTTAAGACAAACTTTAACATGATAGGGTCAGGGCCCTTTTACAATCGAAAATACTAGACAAAAGTCTTAAAACATAAAAGAACTAAAACAATAGAAGTCCTTGTCCTCGATCTATGAAGACATACCAAGTCTTGAAGGAAAACTCTATCCAAGCATTTCAACCTTAGCTAAAGCCAATCACTTGCCGGAACCTACACTTTGTAGAAAATAGAAGAAATATGGATTAGCACACAAAAATGTACTAAGTATGATGACCATGCAAAAACATGCTTTAAAAGGGACATTTTGTTGAAAGTCATGCTAGTATGCCATTTTTGATAAAAACTCATGAGTGCATTTATAAGAGGCATAATGCCAAAACAAACCAACATACAGGACATTATCCACATTATAGACATGTTCAACAAATAAACCCATTACCTTTACCTTCTCACCTTCACCCCAAGAAACCCTCAAGTAACACTTTGTACAATGAATGGATAGCGTCCCTTACCACTATCCACACCTAAGCATCACCCTAAGGTCACCAAAAGTGAATTCACCATTAATCATGCTTCATATTACAAGTAATCATGCTCCACTAATACCAATATACAACTCATAAGAACATGTGTCAAGTAAGTCATTTCATCACCTTAGGACCTATACCTAAAGTTAGCCTAAGATACACCTAATTAAGACATGAAGTGGCAGCCCATACTACCTCTTCATACACACCTAGGTGTTCCTCAAGGCTACAATAAATACTAACCTTCACAATTCAACACAACATGCTAAGTAACTCATTTCATCAATATAAGCTACTCATTCATCATTTTACTTAGACAATAAATCAACAATCTTCATTTGATTCATTTAGGACACCTTCATGCATTTAGATGACTTTCACACATTTAGTCATTAGGACTTAGAGAACTCACTATAGCACCTTCAAAGCCAACTCGTGTAATGTATATGTAGCATTCTATACTACTACCTACACTTTGTAGTACCTATCATGTAACTACAGGGCACATCTCACATGATGGGAATAAGCGTTTAACCGACATAGACCATGCAAGCTAGACATGAAATCTGGTGTCATGTAGCCCCACACCGTAAAGAGGTGTTCCACTTCCCTAAGGAGGAACGATAACATTATCTCAGATGAATCCTCATCTTGGATGAAATACGCTGGCTAATATCCTATGTGGGCACATAGTTATGGGATAGGAAGATGTTCATTGGAAATCTAGCCTAACATTGGGAGAGTTTCCATCTAACCATATCCACTCGGTGTTTAGCCTATATTCCCATAGATTATTTCATTCACATTACATTAGTATATTAGGGAGGAATGCCATAGGCTTATCGACCAATGATACATCATTACCAAGGAAGGAATGCTATAAGTCTAGCGATCCATGGTACATTCAAGGATAGCTCTAGGGTCCATATGAAAGGAATGCTATAAGCCTTTCGATTAATGGTCCCTTATTACATTCTTATACTCATGAAATGAATGCCACTAGCCTATCGATTCTAGAGTCTTCATTACATTAGATCATTTATGAAAAGAATGCATAAAGCCTATCAATTCACAACCATAAAGTCAAGACACATTCATCACTCATATATGAAACGAATGCCATAGCCTATCGATTCATATTCATCAAGTCAAAACACATTCATTATTCTAGATAAGGATGCATAAGCCTACCAATTCTAGATTCAACAACTACAATATAGAAACCCTCACATTATCATTATCACTCATGAGTGTCAAATTGGGAAATGGCCTTTCAATACTAACACAAATACATTGAATACATGTTCATCATTGTATCATTGAATCACTTGTAAGTCCTACACATTATACATTCATATACACAACATCATGACAATACTTCAATTCATCCTATAATGCCTTCAAGGCCATGATCACAATGTACATGTAAGTAAACACATCCACCTTTTAAGTGGAACAATATATAATGTAATGTAAACACCTCCACCTTTCAAGTGGATCAACAATTCAAGAATAATTCTACTACATGAGAATTAGGTCACAACTTACCCCTCTCCAGAGCCATAATTACCATTACTCAATTCTCCAAAAATTCACCATAGATAGGCATATATAATAACATAAATCAATAATACAACTCAATCTAAGCATAATTCCATTAACATTCATTCATAATCATAAAACCCACTTCATAAGCCAAATTTTAGGAATTTAGAGAAATCATGGGTTCATAGAGTTTTGATCAGAGAGTGGCCATTTCGGGACCTGACCTATGCAGGCCATCCACGAACCGTGGATGGACTTATGGGGCGTGAATCCTATCCATAGGTCACAACATTTTGGAAAACTATCTTGATTCAAAGGGGTCTTGGGGTTAGACTTGGGGTCCTCCTCAAGGACCCTTAGGGTGGTCTTTGGGAAGTCATACCTTGATGTTTAACCTCTAAACACCTCAACCATGCATCGGGACAACATAAAATACCCTCAAAACTTAAGACGAATACAAATGAACACACATTATGCTCTAGTTTCACTAGTTCGTTTTTAGGGTTGTTACATCATTGGGGTGAGATTGTACGAATGAGGCATTTATAAGACAATTTTGCTGAATCTTTTCGGTGGTTTAGTTAATGATTTCTTTGGTCAAGTCCTAGCTTACATGACTCGGGTTTGATTTTAAATTCTTTTCGTAGTAATCATATTATGATTCTAGTTTTGATAAATTAGTGTATAAAATTTTGTATTAGTTATATCATGTTATATGGACATTATTAGATTTATTTTATTTTGATGAATTTAAACACAACCCTTGGTTTAAATTCGAGAAATATGAGAATTGAAATATTAATTCACATCATGATTAGGAACTTGATTATAGATTCGTTCTCTATGATTTTTCGAATCTAGTATAGAAGTTAAGTAATATGGATGTTTATGGTCTTTTTTACTTACGAATTATGCATACTTTGTACATTGAGAATGTTATGAGGCACTGAAGAAAGTAAAATAATTGGTGAATTAGCTTGCTTGACTTCTGTTCTTTGATTAAGGAAGATTATGGTTTTTTTATGTGACAGAGATACACCTAATAGTAATTGTTATTCATTGAGTAATTTATCAAATTTTCAATGTTCTGAATTATTGTGGTTTAGATCATTTATGTGTTGTTGTGATTGGTTTGTAATCGCAAAATAACGTAATTCATACTCTTGAACTTGCTATATCAAATAAATAACTTGATTAAAAAAGACTTGATGAGATATTGTCAATAAAGTGGAAAGTCATGATAATAATGATGAATTAACTATATTATTAGATGGGATGCGACGAGCTTGCACGATATTATTTGATCAGGTGTCACATTCTAAACGGTAGCATTAAAGGATAATATATTAAATAACTTAATATACTCAATCTGAAATGACCCTTTTCCCAAAAGAGTGTGGTGTGGAGGCCTAAGTCCTCATATGTGTTTTTGATATTTAATTGCATACTTGCTTCATTGTTGTCGTCACTTGTACATATTTGTTGTTGTTTGCCAAGTGATATATGCTATAGTTGATTTTTTGTTATTACTTAATGCATAGTGGTTTCTATTTCTAGTCGACTGATGATATCTACTCAGTACAAGTTTTCTTGTATTGACCTCTACTTGTATTTTTCTTTGTTTTCCTTTTGTAGAATGAAACGAGTATACCATCGACTTCAACTCACCATCAAATCTAGCCACTCTCCAACCCATCAGATTCCAAAGTGAATTAGACCTTATAGCTTGCATTGGGATATCTCAATCAAGGCATGATGCCCTTAGTTTCAAACACAAACTATTTATTTATTTATTTTTATGCATTCATACTCTCAGCCTTAGTAATTTGGGATTAGATATCCTTGATGTGATGAGTTCCAGGTTTAGGGAATGATATGTAATAGACTCTTGTGGATTCTTTTTTTACTTTAAATGGATTTGAGTTTCCGCATTATGGTTGATCTTTCATAAGTTAAAAAAGTAATATAAGTTGCTTTTTCATCCATTGGATGTCCCACCTAGAAGGTTAAGTATAGGTGTAACTCATAACCCACTTTGGGTCGTGATAAAATTGATATTATAACTTTAGGTTTGGTAATGTCATCATACAAGGATTGGTCTAGCATAGTCTTGTGGAACACTAGGGGATACCTTTACTTTTCTTTGCGAAGCTATAGAACTTTAGGAAAACTCTCTTCTTTCTTCCTTTCATGATATTACCTGAATCCATCTTGTTTCTAGGTTATAAAAGTTGGTCTTTAACCTTCTTAACTATATTTTATCCATGGTCAAAACTAGATAAACACCGGTGGAAACACAAACACCAATAATTGACTATGCACCTGTGCCGACTATTAGAACTCTGGCCCAAGGGAAAGTAGTGAAGAGCGGTCGTGGGCGCAAACCCAACATGGGTAGATGTCAGACAGCTGGCCAGCTTGGGATAGAGCAGCTGCCCCTCCATCAACCTATGAGGTAGAAAGAGCGGATGATAAGATTCATAAGAAGGAAACACCACCCCAGCCTGCTCCAGAAATGAACCACCAGCATCTGACCTATGTCAACGAGTTATTCACGTAGGGCCAAGCACACCCAATGTTTTCTATACCAGCACCATCACGTCATGCTTAGGGAGTACAAAATACAGCCCCTGTGGATCGCCACATGGATATGTCCTTTGAAACATGCTTGTTTTGCTGATTGACTATAGGGCCTATAATCACTAGTAACCAGCATGATCTCTTTATTAAGTTACTAAAGTTTAAATCCCAATATTCAATGGTACTAAATATGATTTATTTGTTGATTTTCATAAGATCCTTCGTAAGATGGTAGTAGAGCAATTTAGTGTTAAGTTTGTGACATACTAGTTCCAGGGTGACGTCAAAATGTGGTGGTGGTTTTATGTTAAATGGGTACGAGAAAAGGTACTGCCTATGACTTGGGCAACATTTTGTAGCTTAATCATGGAAAATTTATCTCCCGAAGTTTGAGGGATAGGAGGAGTTATGAGTTCCTGAATATCGAGCAAGGGAAGATGTTTGTTGCAACCTATGAGGTAAAGTTTTATACTTAATCTAGATATATTACCAACTTTGCTTCATTCCAGAAGAGCGAATTCGCCACTTTGTGAAGGTATTAAGGTCAAATTTGTTCACTCTAGCTTTGCAGGTGGCTTCTTCAACAAAATCTTTTCAAAAAGTGGTTGATTTTATAACAGAGGTAGACGAAGTAAAGGCAGATGAGTATGTCAAGGTGATAATGTTTTAGAAGTTTTATAAGGGGGCGGACTTTAGTTGTTCTTACACTTTAATGTTGAGTTCTGGAGGTTATTGATACTGTAACACACAGAACATTTCTAAGATAAGACACAAATCATTCTTCATTTTAAAAAAAGATTGTGTCGGTTGATTCTTATATTTTTCTTTGGAGTAAAGGCCAATTCTTTAGTTTAAGAATGGATTTGGATTTGAATTAAGGTCACAAGAATCCCCTAGAACAAAGTTGAGTTAAAAACTTTCTTACTGATTAAGTTTTAACATAAGATTTTACTTAGGAAACTTCAAATGACCATATCTCTCGGTTTATAATGCATTAGGTGGCCCATGACCCATCAAAATAAAGGGCCTAAGAGTTTTCTTTCCAATGTCAGCAAGTTTGCCTCATTTCGAGTTTGGAGTAAAATGTTATATCTAATTTAGAAAAGCCTTAGAAGGCAGTTGATCTTATACGACTGGACATATGGACGGTTGAAATTTTAATAAATGGTAGACCATTGCGTGAAAACTTTCTGCACTTTTATTTTAGCGACATTATGCACCTCTTCGAGGGTTATTTTGGTCCTTTACCAACCTTTTTAACACTATTTTATGTCATTTTTAGTTTTTAACTGAGGAGATATTTAAGTAACTAGGTTTCCTCTACAAATCATCAATTTAAACATTCAAGTATTTAGAAATTCTCTTAAAACTAATGAGGTTTCCTCTTCTCCATCAAGACCCCTAACACTTTCAAGTAAAAAATTCAAGATACAACGAGAAACCTTCCACCCTAGGTTTTCCTATGGGTGGTAAATTGTTGGACTTGGTTGGATGTGGATGGTTTTAAAATGAGTTGAACAAAAATGGGTAATTATCCAATCCGCCCATATTTTATATGGAAAAATATGGTGTGGATAATTAATGAATGGATTGGATATGAGTTTACCAATATTTCATCCACATAGATTGAAGAATTAAGAAATTAATTTATATGTTATCACTTTCTAAAGTAATTTTTTAATCTACTCAGTCCCACCCCTACCTCCAATTCATCCACCCCTAATTTTATTTTATTTTTTCTAACCCCCACCCTGCGTTCATCCCCTCCTCCCGCATACCCTCCCCTTCCACCTCACCCCACCTTCATCCCCCCTACTCCCACCTGCAGCCATCCATCCCCACATTTTAAAGTTTTTTTTTTTAAAATTCTACCCCACCGCCACCCAATTTCCATAAAAAAAATTGAGTTTCATTTTATGTTTTACAAAAAAAAAATATTACACCCTCTGCCACCCATCCCGAAACCTTCCACCAACCTACCCCTAATTATTTTTTGTTTTCCATAAAAAAATGTTTTCCCTCCGTCTTTAACACCCCGTATGCTAGAAAGATCAGAATGCAGAAATTTCAGAAGCTGCAGGTGCCACCATTGGGACAACCTACGGACCGTAGGGTGACCAACGGACCATAGGGGGGTCCGTGGCTGGCCACATGCAGCTCCTCCCAAGAAACCCAGAAAATCTCAGCTAAGGGTCGACCCACGCCAGGACCTATGGACCATAGATAGGACCTCGATCTCTAGTTGTAACACTCCAGAAACTAGTAGGCTAAACTAGAGCTTAACATGAGGTTTAGAGTCATAAATGTACCTCCTCGTACCTAAAAATATAGGGTTTGATGTTAGAACATCAAGGTACGACACCCAAGGACCAACCATGTGTCCTTGAGGAGAATCCTTAGAAACTGCTTGGCAGTGACCCATAGTGGGGGACTCACACCTCGTGGGTCAGGCCACGCCTCGTGGGTGAGGGGTCATGAGTCAAGGCCTTAGAAACAGGCTCCAGTAACTCCACCCATGGTTCATCAGCACGCTACGTGGGTCCATCCACGGACCGTGGCTGTGGGGTCGTGGGTGGTCACATGTGATCTGTTTTGGGAGTTACTTAGGGGAACTTTGGGGTTTTTTGGAATTAGTTAGTTATTAAGTGACGTCATTTTATACTAACTTAGACTAACTATATAATAATTTAAGACCGGTAAATTATTTCATCTTCCTCATAATTACAAAATCCCATATCAAAACTAACTTCTCCCCAAATATTCTCTCTCTAGAACTTCAAGAAAGAAGAAGAAAGTTGGAGCAAGGGTTCAAGGAGAAAGATTTTCTACTCAAATTCATTGGAACTCATTGCTATGGTATTGTATTCCTTCATCCATGGAGTCCCTTCAGAACTCAATTTCAAAGATAGAAATTCCCTAAAATCTAAGGTTTGATTCCAAGTCATGGATTTCGTTCAAAAATGATTCTAATGATTTAATTACTTGATATTATGATTGAATTGATGATTTAGTATGGTTTTATGTTGAAATCCCCCAAGAATCCATCAGATCCCTATATTCCCAATTGATGACCTTGTGATGTGGGTGAATGGATGAAAGAATGATATTATGAGATTATTCTTGTAGTAATTGAGTTATTTGAATCATGTTATTAGTTATTAACCATGTATAATGTAGAAATTCTAGATGTATTGATGGAATATGATATATGGTCCTTGAAGGGCAAAGTATTTTAATTATTCATGATTATGAGATTTATGTATATGCTTTAAGATCACTTTGAGAGTAAAGCGATTATGATTATGATCTAGTTGTTGTGTTGTTGGAAGATTATCCTAATATACACACCTATGGATGAATATGATATGATGTGAAAGGTTTTCTCACGATATGATGATTCTAAGGTTGAAAGGCTATTCTCACATGTTGAATCTATGAGCTATAGTATGAATTATGATGTATTGGGTGTCAAGACATTCTTCCATGAATATGAACTTAAGTCAAGACTTAATGTGTAATCCATGGGAATTAATGTGTAGTACCAAGTGGACATGGAATATGAGATGGAAGCTTATATGCTAGTTGAGTTTGGCTTCCCAATGAATGCTTTTACACTAGTTGAGTTCAGCTTTCCAAATGGTTTCCTTCTACCTTAGTTGAGTCCGAGTTCCCAAAGTATGTATCTCATGAGATGGAAACCTTCTACCTTAGTTGAGTCCAGGTTTCTTGAAGAAATGTCCTTATCCCATAAAGTATGTGCCCTCATAGGTCATTTAGCTAGTGGATCCACCTAATCTAAGAGTATGTTTCTACCTTAGGCAAGAAGGACAACCCCTTTTCAGTGTGGGGTAGACATCGGATTCCATGGTAACCTCACATGGTCTATGTCGGTTAAAGCTTATTCTCCATTGTGATAATAGTATGAAAAAGAGTACGAATTATGAACTATGGTTACTCCAGAAGCTTTACTTAGTATGAGTAAGATTGTCGGATCATAGTCATGCATTGCACAAGTATGCTCTGAGGGTATTTATGATATATTCCTCTTATGATATGATGATTAATGTAATGAATATGCTTGTGACTTATGCATTTCCACTATCTACAAAATGATGCTTTAACTTAGTAAAATGTATACATTCCACTAAAATGTCCCTTGTAGCTTATTTTCATGATTTTATGTATGGCTATCATACCTAATGCATTTTTGTACTAACCTATATTTTCCTACATTTTCCCCAAGTGTAGAGTCCGATTCTCAAGGTGGTCATCATTGTGGCTAAAGCTTGGAATTGCCCAGTTCTCCTAGCTTGTTGGTGAATCCTTATGATTTGAGGACTGATGATATCTTTATAGTTCCATTTTTTGTATTTCCTTTCCGGATTATGATGGTTGGGCTGTGACCCTATTTGATTAAAGTATTGTAATAGATTGCTATATTGAGACAAGTTTAGACTTCCGCTTTCCTTTATGAAAATTTTGGACTTGAAATGTGTTTTTACTCTATGTTGTTCTATACTTATGTTATAACATGCCAAGTTGCTTATATGGTGCCTTTCAGGCTTCTATGCTTCATGTTACATCTACAGGGTACCCCTAGGTTGTGACAGTGGTCCACGTCTGTGGATCAGACCCCTCAACAGCCCCTCTTTGAAGCCAATCGACGACTAACCAGGACAGACCGTAGGTAAGTTGATGGTCTGTCGCTTAGGCCCGTCAATTGGCCCCGACAGTTTCTTACGTCAGGAGTCGTTTGGCCTTTTCCCTATGCATTGGAAACCTATACTACGCTATTTAACCCCTAAACTACATCGTTTTGGTCAGTTTTGGCTTAGTAACTTAATCAGACCTTACCCAAACAATTCATTCTCCAAAAAATTGATCAAATCAACAAAAAGAATAGAAAGAGTATTGACCAAACCCCGTCTAAGAACTCAGCAAGTTTCCCTCAATTCCAGCCCTGAAATTGAAAGATTTCTCTATGGATTCGTCACGAAGTATATGGGATTTCACTAGTGGGTTTCTTTCACCAATTAGGTCCCTCGCTTAGGAGTGTGCCTCATGAGCATATTAGATGGTGAATGGGTCAGAATCTTCATTGGTAGCGGAGGTTAAGGAAAAACAAGACAGTGAACCTATGTTGTTTCAATTGAAGGGTCCAGTTCATAAGAAGAAAGTTGAGGTTTTCTCCCAAGGGGGAGACGGTGTGCTTCGCTACTAGGGTCATTTAAGTGTCCTAAGGTGGGTGAGTTAAGACAGTAGATCCTTTCATGAGCCCATAAATACAGGTATTCTATTCATCTAAGTTCCACTAAGATATACAATGATCTGCGAGAAGTCTTTTGGTGGAATGGAATGTAAAGGGATATAGCTGATTTTGTGGATAAGTGCCCTAATTGTCAGCAAGCAGGAGGTATGACACAAGAGATCAACATTCCTACATGGAAGTGGAAAGTGATAAACATGGACTTCCTTACAGGATTATCTCATACTCCCAGACAACATGACTCCATTTAATTGATAGTAGATAGAGTTACTAAGTTCCCTCCCTTTTTAGTTGTTTAGACTACCAATTCGGCAGAGGACTAAGCCAAGCTTTACATTAATGAGATAGTCAGGTTTCATGGGGTTCCCTTGTCTATCATCTCAGACCGAGGTCCTCAGTTTACCTCTCATTTCTGAAAGTCATTTTAGAAAGTTTTAGGTACTCAAGAAAACTTCGGCACATCATTTCATCCACAGGTGGATGGTCAGGCAGAGCGTATAATTCAGACCTTAGAGGATATGTTAAGAGCTTGTGTGATCGACTTCAAGGGGAGTTGGGATGATCATTTTCCTCTGATAGAGTTTGCCTACAATAACAGCTACCATTCTAGCATTCCGATGGACCCTTATGATCGAGGAATTGTATGGGTGTAGATATAGATCTGTAGTTGGGTGGTCTGATATAGGTGAAGCATCCCTGATTGGACCATATTTGGTTCATGATGCTATGGAAAAAGTTCAGCTCATTAGAGATAGATTTAAGACAGCCCAGAGTTGCATGAAGACCTATGCAAATGTAAGTAGAAGGGACTTGAAGTTCCAAATTGATAATTGAGTTTTCCTGAAAGTGTCACCTATGAAGGGGGTGATTAGATTTGGTGAGAAAGGGAAGCTGAGTCCTAGATATGTGGGTCTTGAAAAGAGTTGGTAAGGTGGCTTATGAGCTAGAGTTGTTAGCAGAACTAGCAGCGGTACATCCGGTCTTTTACATTTCCTTGTTGAACAAGTGTGTGGGTGATCCAACATCCATAGTAACTTTAGAGAGTGTGGTTGTGAAGGATTGTCTCTGTTGTGAGGAGGTTCCAATTGAAATTCTTGATCGTTAAAGGTTGATAAACACAAAAGTCGCTTCAGTTATGGATTTGTGGAGGAGTTAGTTCATAGAGGGAGCTACTTCGAAAGCACAAGCAACCATGAAGTCAAAGTATCTCATCAATTTCTTTCTGGTTCCATTCAAGCTTGAGGTAATAGTTCCTCTCTAGTTTTTTAGTTACTCTTGCACAGATTGAATCTTAATGTCATGTTCCTTCAGTTATACTTGCATTTTCAACGTAGTTGCATGTTACTGGAACATAGTTCAATCACATTTCAGTTTCAAGTACTTAGTGGTAGGGTTTGCATCCCCTTTCCTTCATGTTCAGCTAGTTTAGTCTTCATTCGAGAACGAATGTTTCCAAGGGGAGATAATGGAACACCCCGTATGCTAGAAAGACCAGAATACAGATATTTCAGAAGTTACAGGCACACCAACAGGACCACCTACAGATCTACAGGGACCCACCGACTATAGGTGGGTTCCATGGTTGGCCACCTACAGCCCCTCCCCAGAAACCCAGAAAATCTCAGCTAAGGGTCGACCCATGCCAGGACCTATGGTCCACTGTTCAGACCCCTCAGTAGCCCCTCTCTGAAGCTAGTCGATGACTGAACAGGACGGATTGTAGGTCAGTCGATGGTCTGTCGGTCAGGCCCATTGATTGGCCCTGACAACTTTTAAGTCGGGGGTCGTTTGGTCTTTTCCCTATCCTTTGGACACCTAAACTACGTCGTTTTGGTTAGTTTTAGCTTAGTAACTTAATCAGACCTTACCCTAACCAATTCATTCTCCCAAATATCGATCAAATTAAGCAAAAGAAGAGAAAAAAGCATTGATCAAAACCTCTCCAAGAATGCAGCCAGTTTCCCTTAGTTCCAGCCTCGAAATCGAAAGATTTCTTCATGGGATTCATCACCAGGTATGTGGGATTTCACCTGTGGGTTCCATTCACCCATAAAGTCCCTAGAATTTAGTCAGATTCTTGATTTCTTTCATATTATTTAGACCTAGGGTTTCTTGAACTTTAGAAATTGCTTTCATTTAGTTGTTAGAATATTCTTAATAAGATTTTCATGTTGTTGTAACACTATTGCTTAGTTCCTTGCATGAAATTCAGAACCCCTAGTTGTGTAAATTCGTTTAGTTTATGAATTACACTACCTAGGGCAGATAAACAGATATACATGCCTCTGTTTTCAAATGATTCAATATTAGTATTTAATGTTGCAGTTTCAGTTAGCATCTAAGAATATCGAGCTATTCAGTATATTTTAGTTCTGTTGTATTGTATACATTTCCAATTGGGAGTAGTCTTAACACCGAGTTTGACTACGGTCAATCACCCTCAAGTCCCAGAACTGCGTGTCCTCGTAGGTTAAGTTCCATCTGTGGGCATCAGATTTAGTGATCACACCAGTAATGCCTTTATACCCCTAGCAAGGTATATTGGGTCCTCTTGATGGGGTGTAACATCAGATTCCACTTTTAGCTCACGTGATTTTATATCGGTTCATAGTAGCTCCCACAGTCAGATTCTAATGGATTGACCAGGTTATCAGTTACAGTTCAGTATTTAGTTTCAGTATGTTATGAATTTGGTCATTGCATTTAGTTTTGTTCATATTCGACATGTTTAGTAAATCCTTCATATTCATCTTATATTATTGATCAGTATGCTTTATTTCAGTTATGTATATGTTGTTCAGATTTATCCTATCCTACATGCTCAGTACCTTTCAAGTATTGATGCATACTGTGCGCTACATCTTTTTATGATGTAGTTTCAGGTCCTCAGCATTCAGATCACGTGTAGATCATTTCCCGATCTGTATTCAGGAGTATCAGTGTTGAGTCCTCATTCTTCGAGGACGTTAGATATGTTCTTTTACTTTAGTCTTTTCATTTTAGTTGAAAGTTTACTAGAGTTAGTTGGGGGCATGGCCCATCATCTCTTCTCAGTTAGAGGCTTATTTCAAACATACACAGATTCAACTTTAGTATTTGTGTTTAGTTCAGTATCTAAAACTCTTGGTCTGTATTTATATATTCATACATAGATTGAGTATTCCCCATCATTTAGTTTATATCATGACTTAAAGCTTCTACACAATATTTCTCATTACTTTTATCTTAGTATGCTTTTATATGCCAGCTGAAGGTTATCTTAGGGTCACCCGTGATCCTAGATCATGTGTTTACGGCAAGGGGGTAGCCTCGGGGAGTGATACCCCTCCCCCCACCTTCCACCAACCTACCCCTAATTTTTTTTCCAAATAAAATTAATGTTTTTCAACATAAAAATATCTTCCCCCAACCCCACTTCCACCACCACCCCATCCCTACCCCACTTCCGCCACCACCCATCCACCCCCAAAATTTTGTATGTTTTTCAAAAAAAGTAAAATCATGTCTTTTTTTAAAAAATAAAAAACTCCTTCGACCCCCAATATTAGCCCTACCCCACAGAATTTTTTTTGAAAAATAAATTAATGTTTTTGAAAATTAATAATTAATATATTTTTTTATTTTTTAGCACAATTAAGAATTTTAGGTAGAATTAAGAAGTAAGTGATATATTATGGTTCGATATGGATACCCATATTTTATTTTGACCATATTTGTTGGGGCTCTTGAAATAGCTTGAAGCCCATATTTACCTAATTAAAATATGAGGGATCCAAGTCATAAAATATGGTTAAATGGAGGTCTGAGGGTGCTGATCCACAGCTGACCAACAGACCATAGGTCAGACCATGGTCCGTAATCAGGGTCCATGGTTTGAGGACCCAAGATCACCCTTTGTGACACCAAACGATGTTCCACCAATGTCACGACCCAGGGGTACCCCCTAGATGTGACACAGCGTACATGACTCTAAAAAGCCTCATACAAGCCTCTTAGCATATCATAACATAAGGAAACAGAAAATAGTGGGTAAATTTAAAATATTTTTACAATACAATAAAATTCTCATAAAACGAAGCAGAAGTCTTACACTTGTCTCAAACCATCTAATACTTGAAAACAGTTAGGAACACAACCCATACAAAAGTCTAAACATAAAAGGAAAGGTGATCAAGTCGTTGATGCTATGAGGACTCATCAAGCCTTAACTTGGTTGCTTCTACTATGATCCTTGCCACGAGAATTGAAGTCAATATCGCCGGACCCTACATTCGATAAGAATGTAGGAAAGAGTATGCGTTAGTACAAAATGTACTAAATATGATGGCTAGCATAAATCATCAACATAAGAATATCATAGGCATTAGTCAACATAAAACATATATCATACTCATAAAATATACTTCATAAACATAAGCCATTACCATAAAAGATAACAACACTTACATAGGCGTAATCAATGTATCTAGATCAACATAGCATAAGAGAAACACTTTATATATAACCTCAATCCATTCTTATGCAATGCATGTATAAGACCCCATAATCTCACCAATACTAAGCAAACCACTTTAGGACCTCGTTCATATTAATCATCTTTTGATCTTATCCTTAGGTTATATCCCATAGACAAGGGACCATTAACTTTTATCCAAACATATCAAAGAAAGCAACTTTACTAACAATTAAAGCTAAGCTATCATCATACAATCAATCTCATATAGAAACATACTTAGAATACTTTCATGAAGTAATCTTGTCACATCATACACATGCTACTTTGATTGAGGACATGTCCCTCTTTAGTCATTCTTACTAGTCATGGTAGAGTATCCCTCTACTTGTCCATGACACATCATTTCTCATGAATGGTTGTTATTTACAACTTCAAGGCAATCAAGGAAAAGCGCCTTACTATGCTAGACCAATCTATCATGGAAAGCACACTCTCATGGAAGTCCAAGCTATTGAAGGAAGGGTACTATCGCTCAATCTAAGCTATCATGAAATGATGTGGCCTCATTACGTTAAGCTATCATACAAGCATTATATTATACTATTCCAAGCTACATTGGAAAGGTACGATTTCTCAATCCAAGGCTATCCATAAGTTTTGTCTTACCAAATCAAGATATTCATGAAGGGATATCATATCACTTCTTCAAGCTAACATAGTTCATACATGAAGCCTTTAAATACTTACAAGATACTTTCTTTAAGCATGTCATAGTTCATTAGAAAGGGTTATTAGTTTATGCATGAGCAACTATCACCATCCATGATCATTTTTACTCTTAGATTCATATTAGGCAATTCTCATGAGATATAATTGGGACCACAAACTCAACTACTGTAAAAGGATCCCATTTGGAAGCCGAACTCAACTTACGTAAAAGCTTCCATCTCATATTCAATATCATAATCATAGACACTTTACTCTCAAAGTGTTCATAAAGCATTTACATACGTTTTATAAGGCATGTTTAATCTCATATATTCATAATAAAGGCCATGTGCGAAAGTCCTTCCACAACAACATGACATACAAATCAACATACTATTAAGTTTCATTCTCAAAGCCTTAGCATTCCTAGTTCATCATATTAGCTTTTACCGACAAAGCCCTAGAAATCACATTCATACTACAAGCCTTACTTTTGAAGCAATACTTCTCATGATCATCATATATGCATAATTCTCAAGACATTCTAACTAAATTTTTCATTATTAAGCAATTCTAAGCATATATCATCATATAGACTCAATCTCAACACTAGTAATCATGACTCATCATATAAGCCTTAATCCAATCAATTCATATATGTAAGCTTTACTCTTAAGCAATTCATGTCTAGGTGCTCTAATATCAAGCAATTCATAAGGTAGTTCATTAATCTTAGAAGATCACATCTAAGCCCTCAATTTCCCATTTCATGGATAAAAACCAAACTAAATCAATTTCACCTTAGAATCTTAGGTTAATCAAGAATGCATGTATAATCATTCAAAAAACATGCAATTTTATGAGAAACGATCATAAACAATCATTATCCACTCTATTGGATTATAACCCATAACATTAGAAGAAACTGTAGTTTGACTTGGGGAATTCTTCCTCTAAATTGGAGAAAACATGGGGGGTTCATGGATGAAAGGAATCCATGAATGAATAAGCCGTCATACCTTGATTACAATGCCCATAAAATATTGAAGATTGGAGGACTTGACCTAGATTTAACCCTCTTATTCTTATTCTTCTCCTCCTTCTCCTTCTTTTCCTCCTTTTTCTTCTTCTTTTTCTTCTTCTTCTTCTTCTTTTCCTTCTCCTTATCATTCTCCACCTTCTTCTCCTCCTTCTCCTTATTCTCCTTCTTCTTCTCCTTCTTCTCTTCCTTCTCCTCCTTCTTCTTCTACATCTCCTTCTCCTTATCCTCATTCTTCTTTTCCTTCCTCTCCTCCTCTTCCTTCTTCTTCTTCTGCTCCTCCTCCTTCTTCTTCTCCTCCTTCTCCTCCTCCTTCTCCTCATCCTTCTCCTTCTTCTCCTTCTCCTTCTCCTCCTTCTCCTTCTCCTTCTCCTACTTCTCCTTCTCCATCTCCTTCTTCTCCTTCTTCTTCTCCTTCTCCTCCTTGTCCTCCTTCTCCTCCTTCTCCTTATTCTTTTTCTTCTTCTTCTTCTTCTTCTCCTTCTTCTCCTCCTTCTTCTTCTTCTTCTCCTCCTTCTTCTTCTCCTTCTCCTTCTCCTCCTTCTCCTTCTCCCCCTTCTTCTTCTCTTACTTCTCCTCCTACTTCTTCTCCTTCTTCTTCTCCTCCTCCTCCTCCTTATCCTCCTCCTTCTCCTTCTTCTCCTCCTTCTCCTTCTTCTACTTCTTTTTCTTTTTCTTCTTCTTCTTCTTCTTCTTCTTCTTTCTAGAGAGAGAATTGGGGTTTCTTTTGGGAGTTTAGAAATAATGACATGGAAGAACTAATTGAGGAGTCTAAATTCATTATATAGGTGTTCTAGATTATGGTAAAACGATACCACTTAATCCTTATTAACAGCAGAAGCCCTGAAATGCCCTTAAACTTAACCACTTAAAACTGTTTCACTGCCCCAACCATGAGACCACGACCACGGGGCGTAGGTTGACCTACGGCCCGTGCTTGTTGGGCTTGGTTTGGTTCTGGGGGTTGGCAATGAATACTTTGAACCACAGACCACCTACCACGATGCGTGGACCCATCCACGAGGGGTAGGTCCAACCCGTGGTTAATGCCTTAGGTAGATTACTAGGGTGCTCATCCATGAGGCTTCCCGCAGAGCATGGGTCTAACCACGGGGCATGGATGGCCCTCGTGGCTGACACTTTGATGCTAACATGCTAAACCCACTAAAACATGCTAAAATTCCCTCTTAAGGCTATGGGGTCCATCGATTGGGGTCTGTGGATGGTCAACTGCCAATTATTTTCAGGGTTATTTGGGTCTTTTCCTGATTAATTAGTTCCTATACTATGTCATTTTGCCTATGTTTAGGACCCTTATATAAGCCTTTTAACCCCCAAATTAACCCAATTTATTTCATTCTTCCAAATTCCCAAAAGAAAACCAACTCTTCTCCAAATATTCTCACTCTAGAAACTTAAAGAAGAAGAAGGATTCACATAGGGTTTCAAGCTAAGGTTCCAATTCCACCATTGAAGGCTTGATTTTGGAATAAAGGTATGATAATTTTCATCCATGGATTCCTTTAATCCATAAAGTTCCTAAGTCTCTCTATTTAAAAAGGTAGAATTCCCCAATTAAGTTAGGGTTTTCATCAATTATTTTGGGTTCTCTTTATTATTGATTCAAATGATAAAATTATGCACTATTATGCATGAATTGATGATAAATGATGATTTTATGATGCTTTCTCCATGAATCCATATAATCTTCTATGTTTTCGAATTATGAATCATATGATGTGGGATTTTAATCTTCAAGGAATAGTTTTATAAAATTGAGCATGTATTGCAAGCTTTACATGCATTTATGATAAAATCCATATATAGCCCATGCTTTATAAGAGTTAATGATTGAAAGTGGGTTTTGACCTCAAGAGGTAAATTATGGGCTTATGCATTGTTTTGTGAAATCTATGCAAATGTTATAAGGGTGGTTTGAGAGTAAGTACCAATTATGATGATGTTGTGTTGTGAAAGGATATTATCATTAAAAACACACACTGGAATGTTGTGAAAGGTTTTGTCCCATAGAAAGGATTCTTAGGTTGAAAGGTTTTCTCACCTAATTGAATCAAAGACTAGGAGCGATCTTAATGAAACTAGCTTTAATTTGTTGTCCAAGGGCACCTTATTATTAGTAATGAAGTCAAGTAAGAAATGACAATTTTGTGGGAATTTATGCTTAGCACGAATTGGATATTGAAGATGAGATGGAAGCTCTCACGTTAGTAGAGTTTGGATTTCCAAAGTGATCTTATGAGATGAAAGCCCCACGTAGTAGAGTATGGGTTTCAAGTAGCAATTCTCCTTATCCCATAACTATGTGCCCACATAGGTAAGGTTATACCTTCGGCAAGTAGGAACTTCTTTTTTGGTGTGAGGTAGAGACTAAATTCCATGTTATAGTTAACATGGTCTCATGTCAGTTAAGGCTAATTCTCCACAGGTATGAATAAACTAAGGTTACTTCTAGAAGTATCACATATGAGTTCAAATCTTTGAAAGAAAGAGTTACCCTGCATTGACCATTATTTATGACTTATGTTTTATATCTCTTTTATATTATGTTTAGCTTGGTCAATTGCATGTCAAGAAATTAAATGTTCCTTTTTAGCATGTTTTAACTGTTTTATGCATGGCTATCATTCTTAGGACATTGTTTTGTACTAACGCATACTCTTGCCTACATTTTTCCCTAATATAGGGTCTGATTTTCAGGGTTTTAACTTTTATGGCTAGTGGGTGATTTGATTGATTCCCGTGCTTGGTGAGTCCTTATGCTTTGAGGATGGAGATTTTATTGTTTAGTTTCCTTCATGTATTTTCTCTTTTGCACATGATATATAGGCAAGACCCAATTTCATTCTATTGTATTAGATGGCTATGTTGAGACATGAGTTTAGACTTCTGCTTTTCATTTTATAAAATGTTTTGGACCTGGACTATGTTTTACTCTTACTGTTCTATTTCTTATGTTACGAGAGCTAAGTTGCTTGTATGGAGTCCTTTGGGGTTCTATACGCCATGTTACATCTAGGGGGTACCCGTAGGTTGTGACAAGTTGGTATCAGAGCACAAGGTTTAGAATGGTCCTACGATGTCTCATAAGCCACATCTAGTAGCGTCTTGTTCATGAGTGTGAAGACCGCCACATTTATGAATGAGAGGCTACAAGATTATTAGGAAACTCCACTTCTTTCATTACACTTAAGATGTGCATTAGAGTTTAACTCTATAAGGTCTCTCTCCTAATCCTTATGTTATGTTCATTAGGATATGGTTACCCGAAGATCTTATGCATGAAGGAATGAAAGGGAGAATGCAGAACAAGAAGCTCCTCCCCAGGCTCCTCATATTCGGGTAGATCCTTTTATCCAGCATGTTTCTAATGGGGAGTTTAGGGAGGCTTTTCAAGTGTTGTCTAAGGCGGTTACGGCCCAAGCCAATAGGGAGGTTGT
Source organism: Solanum stenotomum (assembly GCF_019186545.1). Taxonomy (NCBI): domain Eukaryota; kingdom Viridiplantae; phylum Streptophyta; class Magnoliopsida; order Solanales; family Solanaceae; genus Solanum; species Solanum stenotomum. Next base: position 46,950,748 of record NC_064284.1, read on the forward strand.
TGCTCCCGCAAGCTCAAATGTGAATTCGGCGGCTTCAAGAGTGAATGACTTGACAAGGATGAATCTTCTAGAGTTTCATGGTTACAAAGTTTAGGAAGATCCTCAAGAGTTTATCGATGAGGTCTATAAGGTGTTGATGATAATGGGAGTTACGCCAGTGGAAAAGGCGGAGTTGGCCGTCTATCAATTGGAAGGTGTAGCTCAAATATGGTATAACCACACTCTTCTTGATTGGGAGAAGTTTAAGGCCACATTTCTTGTTAAGTTCTTTCCTCTTGAGATGAGGGAAGCCAAGCTGCTTGAGTTCATTAGGTTACGACAAAGGGGTATGAGTGTGAGGGAATATTCTCTAAAGTTCATTCAATTGTCTAAGTATGCTCCAACATTGGTTGCAGATTCAAGGACTAGGATGAGTAAGATTGTCTCGGGTGTGTCCGAAGTGGTGATTAAAGAGTGTCGAACCGTAATGCTCATTCATGATATGGACATCTCTCATCTCATGGTACATGCCCAGCAAATTGAGGAGAAGAAACTCATGGAAAAGTATAGGGATACAAAAAGGGCTAAGACCGGTGATGGTAATTATCACGACCCAAGGCTAGCCCCTAGATGCGGCATGGCGTACTGGACCCCGAAGGGGTCTTATACAAGTCCCATATCTCATTCATTACATAGACAATAAAAATAGTATGGACTTAAAAATTCAACTTAAAACCGTACGATTCAAAGCATTCAAAATACTCCTTAAAGGCTTTCAAAAGACACAGCGGAAGTCTAAGACTCACATGGACATCTTAGACAAAAGTTTAACAAGATAGGGTCACGACCCTTTATAATCAAAGAACTAGAATTGTCTATTACATGAAAACATAAAATAAACTTCACAAGACACTCGTCCTCGATCTATGAGATGTACCACTCTCGTCTTGGAGGAATAGCAATCCAATTACTTCAATCTAGCTAGAAGCAATCACTTGTCGGAACCTACACTTGTAGTAAAAATAAGAGAAATAAGGGTTAGCACACAAAAATGTACTAAGTATGAAGACCATGCAAAAAAATGCTTTAAAAGGGATATTTTGGTTGGAAACCATGATTTATGCCACTTTTTAGAAATATCATGTATAATAGCATAAGAGACACACAATACAAGTATAATCATCATAGAAGTCATAATACCACATTAGACAATATCATAATGTAAACCATTACCTTCATCTTAGACCTTCACCTTAAGTAACCCTCATGTTGTACCTAATGCAATGAATGGATAGTGCCCCATACCACCATCCACACCAAGGCACCACATTAAGATCACCAAAAGTGAACTTACCATTCCTTCCTTTTTAACTTTGCACAATATCCACACATAAAAGACATAACATTTCATAAGACATGACAAGGGAAAATAACTCATACTATAACCCAAGTATAACATGCATATCACATTAAGCATTTAGGAGTCAACATTCTTCAATTACTTCATTTAGAGGACTTTCATATATTAGTCATTAAGACAGTGAACTCACTATGACACTATCAAAGCCTACTCGTGCAATGTATAGATGGCATCTCATACTACCACCTACACCTCATAGAACCTCTCAAGAAACCATAATGCACATCTCACATGATGGGAAGAAGCGTTTAACCGTCATAGACCATGCAAGCTAGACATGGAATCTTGTGTCATACAGCCCCACACCGTAAAAAAAGTGTTCTACTTGCCTAAGGTAGAACAGTAACATTAACTCGCATCTAATCCGCTAGCCAATATCCTATGTGGGCACATAGTTATGGGATAGGAACATGTTCCTTGGAAGTCTAACCTAAGATTGGGAGAGTTTCCATGTAACCATATCCACTTATTGCTTTGCCTACATTCCCATAGATTATTCATTCACATTACATTTGTGTACTAGGGAGGAATACCATTGGCCTATTAAGCCAAGTTACATCACTACACAAGGAAAGAATGCTATAAGCCTATCGATCCATGGTACATTCAAGGATACCTCTAGAGTCCTCATGAAAAGAATGTCATAAGCCTAATCATTCCTGGTACATTGACTCATTAAGAAAGGAATGCCACTAGCCTATTGATTCTAGAGTCTTCATTACGTTAGATCATTTATGAAAAGAATGCCTTAAGACTATCAATTCATATCCATTAAGTCAAGACACATTCAATACTCATATATGAAGGGAATGACATTGCCTATCGATTCATATTCATCATGTCAAGACACATTCATTATACAATAAAGGATGCCTAAGCCTACCAATTCAAGATATACTATATATAGAAGACAAAACACTTCACACTACATCATCATCATACATGAGTCTGAAATTGAGAATTATCCTTTCAATAATAGCAGAAAATCCTTTAAGACATGATCACCTTAACTTCATTGAATTAACATTCATATATTTAGTAAGTAAACACCACTACCTTTCAAGTGGATCAACAAGTCAAACACATTCTACTACAACATGAACATTTAGTCATAACTTGCCTTTAAAGCCATAAATCTCAAATCATCAATACACCAACAATTTACCATAAATAAGGCATATATGATGATACAATGCAACAGCCCAAAGAAATTTAGACATATTCCAATCATATGCTTTCATAATCAACAAACCCACATCATAAAAGCACAATTTAAGAATTGAGAGAAATCATGGGTCCATGGAGTTTTCATCATAAATAATCAATTAAACATCAATACAATCATTATATGATATTAGAAATTATTTGAAATCATTTGTAGAAAGAACCCATGAGATTTAGTAACACCCTAGGTTTTTCATGAACTTGAAAACTTTGAAAACATCTTTGAAATTGATTCTAGGGTGAAAGCTAACCTAAGATTAAGGATCACCACACCATTACTAAGATTTCCCAAGAAATTTTATGAAGAAAGCCTTGAATCCAAACCATAGGTCTCAATTCTTCTTCTTCGTTGAGTTAGAGAGAGAAATATTTCTAGGAAGAACTTTGGGGTTTTGATTTAGGGTGTTTTCAATAAAGGAATAAATGAAGTATTAAAAGACTTAAAACTATATATATTTATGAAATAAACTATTTAAAATAAACCTCACATAACAAAACATTAAAATGAAATTACCTAAAAACCCCTAAGTTGGGAAGCCCCGTAGATGAGTCCACAAATTGGACTCATTTAGTGCTTTATTTGATAGAAATAGTGTCATCGAATGCTTATTTTGTCTCAACATCTGATAAGAACTCTTAAGTTTCAGGTATTTGAAGTTTTAGTGGAAGCATGAACACTTTGGCTGAAAAAGAAGCAAAACGGCTAAAAAGAACGAAGAAGCTAAAGCATGAGCATCGCCAAGAACCTTTGGCAATTCGCCGAAAGGACATACTCCGCCCTTTTTTCTAGTATGTGAAGCCCTGAAGGAAGAGGATCAAAAAGGTGATGAAAGGAGCAGTCGACGCTTCGCCGAATAGTTTCGCAAAGCAGTACTATACCGCCCAATCGTCCAGAATGTTAAGATGCTAAAGGCAAGAATAAAACGGGGATGAAACAGAAGAAGGGCGAGTTGCCGATGTCATACGGCAGCATCGACTAACTTTGCCGAAAGATCTGTTAGTGCTATTTTCTGAATTCTATAAATACTAAAGTTTTTATTAATTTTTAAAAAGTTCTGAACCATTATTAATACTTTCAAAATAGAATAGTACATTTTTAGATATTTTCTCTCAAGTTTGGAGAGGGATTTTAGGGAGACTTGAAGAGAGAAGGATTTCATCTTTTCCAAGTTGGAAATGGGTCTTCTCCATTCTTCTTCCTTCACTTAGATCAAAGTTTAATCTTATACCCATTTGATTTTAGTATCATTTTAGGTGTATTATATTATTTCTTGATGTGTGGCTGAAAACCCCCCATTCTTGGGGTGTGCTTTAGCAAATATGTGTTGATATTTTTGTTGGGTGTTGCTTGCTGATAGGTTAGATGTATTTTAATGGTGATTTCACCTAGTAGTTGTGGTTTAATTTATGGGTTTGTAGTTACAAATACAAAACCACCCATGTGTTTTCGGCTAGCCTAAGAGGGAGCTCACGAAACCAAGTTCACTAGACTGATGGCCTAAGAAGTGGGTCGACATGAGGTTTAGCCCGAGAGGGTGAGCCCTAGTCTCATATCCTTACACTCAGCTTGAGAGAGTGAGTAGGGTAAGGCGTAGGATGGTCTTCATGCAGCAAATGGGTGTCTGAGAGGAATCCATTTGAAATGGGGTAAGTTGCCCAAGAGGGAACTTATTTTCATCTAAAGCTTAGTCTAGTCTCTATTATCTTGCAAATTTCCTATTCAAAAGCTCATACCCATCCATTTATCTCAACTTGTATTACGATCACACCCCAAGAACATTTCCCCATATTTGAATTTCTTTTTATTTTTTGCTATTTTTACTACTTGTGACAAAACCCCCAATTGATATTTGACACTTTCGTGTCACCCCATTTAATTTACCATGTTTTTTTTCAGTAATGTCTTTAGCTACGACTTGTTAGAGCTTAATTTTATTTTTCTATCAATTATCAAAATCACTCCCTTGGGAGACTACTCCAAACTTTAGTTGGGTTACTTATACTATCGATGATCGTAGACATGCATACCGTAGGTTAGTGTCATTAGTAACGATAACCATCAAAATGGTGCCGCTGCCTACGAGTGGTGTCAATTAACAATTTTCAGATTAGTAGATTTTTTGTTCTTTTTAGTGTAGTTTTACTAACTTAACTTTTAGTCCTGTTTTGATTGTGTAAACATTTCGTAAAACATGAGTGTTAATGGCAGTAATGGTAGCCAGGTGGGCCACCAAGATGACATTGGAAATTTCAACGATGTCCAAGAGCCAAATGTCAATGACCCCTATCTCATGGGAGATGTTGGAGCCATCTGCTTACCCCAGTCGAGGGGAATGCAGTGTTCCATATAACAAGCACTATGTTGCAACTCTTGCAACTTAAATGACTTTTCAGCGGATTGGCTCATGAGGGTCCCCATGAGTATCTTAGAAACTCTGTAGATGTATGTGGGCCATTCTCTTTCAAGAACATCTCTCAAGAGTCAGTCAAGCTATAATTATTCCCATTTTCTCTGATGGGGGAAACTTGCTAGTGGTTAGCTGCTTCACCACGAAACTCGATCACTTCATGTGAGGAGCTGGTCACCGCATTTGGTTTGCAATTTTTCCCTCCCTCGAAGATGATGACTATTCGGGATAGCATCCAAATCTTCAAGCGTGTGATTGGAGAGTCTCTGCACGAAACTTTGCTTCGATTTAAAAAATTGGTGCTACAATGCCCAACTCATGGTCTTCCTGATAACGTGCTCCTTCAGTACTTCTACCAGATTCTAGACTTGGGAAACAAGGGTGTCATTGGCCAACTCTCACCCGGAGGTTTAATGAAACAGTCGTACTGAGTAGTAGCCCAACTTCTGCATGGCATGACAACCATCAACAGAGCGTGGTAAACTCGTGAGGACCAGGTCCCGTGTCACCTTTAAGCTATCTAAAGAGCAAATTGAAAAGGACAATGAGAGAGACCAAAACATGGCTAAGATCATGACACAGCTTGATATTATATCTAAGAATGTCATGGGGGCTGGTACCCGTGGTATCAATGTTGTGGGGGTTGGGAGCATGAATCCTGAAAGATGAAATTTGAAACTCTGTATAACGAGGTAAATTTACTAGCAAACCAAGGTGGTGGTTATCGTTCAAACTACCCGAGGCAGGGTGGTAACCAAGGTTGGGCTAAAGAGGAAGGATGGAAATATCGAGATCGTGAATTGAGGGTTCGGAATCCATATTGGGAGAATGGGGAGACAGATAGATACGTGCCTCCCCACGAGCAACAAACGCCCAAGGATTCAGAAGGTTGTAGGTCTTAGAATATGCTCTCGCATATCCTAAACAAAGTTGAACGGTCAGAGATAAGCTATAAGGTATGAAAGAAGACGTGTCTACCCTCAGCCAGTCTGCCACCTCTCATTCAGCTTCAATCATAAAGTTTGAGACCCGAATGGGTCATATCTCATCTCATCTCAATCCGAGACAACAAGGGGGTTTGCCTAGTCATATTAGTGATAACCCCAAGAGTAAGGTCTGAAGGTTATCTTGCTTCATGCCACGATGTTAACTAAGGCGTTGTTTGGGAGGCAACCCAAAACCATTTACTCGGGTTTGGTTATCTTGATAAAATAATAGTGTGGTGTTTGTACAGATTGAGTTAAGAAAGTGCTTGAAAAGATATATGGAGGCGATCAACAATTCAGTTTGGTGGATCGTCGACAAGTTCGGCATACCCGATCATTCCCACCATTTGGCGCAATACATATTAAAGGTTGAGTCTGTAAAACTCGGCGGAGTATGAATTTCTTCGGCGCATCGCCAATCAAATTGGCGATCTTGATAGAGACCTTTGATGCATTGCTCACCTGAACAAAAAACTCTGTTATATTCAGTGAAGAAATTAGATATTCGGCATTTCGTCGAGTGATTGAGCGAGATCGACTAACATCGCCCAATGAGCAGAAACCGGACGGTCAAAAGCCACAGGTTTAAAAGTTCAATTTCATTCACTTTATTCCTTTTCACAAACTCACACTCGCACTTTAGCAGTTGTATTTCTCGTACTTTTTGAGTATTTTATGTGTCGAATTGTGCTCAGATTGGGATCACATTGCTTCCTAGCAAGCCAATACTATCTAATTCGGCAACAAAGGATTGTAATCAAACTCCTCAGTTATTTGATAAGAACTTTTTAGTCATTTGCATAATAACTGACAGTAGAAAATCTCTATTGAGTTACTCGGATTGTATATATTATCGATTAAGACTTGATATTTTCTGCATGATTTGAGGGACTACTACTTAGGTTTGCTTTGAGTTGAACTGTTAAGAGGTGGGAATAGTAGTTTCTTTGGGTTTTCATTGAAATTGATTTATATAAGCATAAGTTGCATTATCTAGGGTTGCGGGGTGATATTTTAAAGAATGGGTTGAATCTAGACATGTTGAGCTGATCGTCGAGATGAACAAAATCCACTGAACTGCTCGGCGGTTCGCCTAACGTCCCCATTCCTCCTTTAACTGAACACTTTATGTATTGATCGATCTGTGATTTTTGGTGGTCAATTTAAATCACAAAATGCACTCGGCGACTCACCGAAGGATCCCTTCCTCACCCTTTGTCTGCGCCCTTGTATCATTTGTACATCACTTTCAATAATTGGCCTAACAGGATAAGTACTTCGCCAGCTAGCTTGGCTAAGAAATTCCACACCCAGAAACACCCTTTTTCTCCTGTTTAAAGTGCTATCTAACTTATCCTCGAAGTCTTTGCAGTAATGGCTAGATCAGAAGTCGTAGGGAGAAATGATCCACCCAGGCACATAAGAGCACGAGAGTTTAAGAAAGACAAAAAGAAAGTAGAGCTAGCCAGACAAAGGAAATATACCAATGAAGTCAGAGCAAAGAGACGAACTACCATTGTTTTTAAAACTGCTTTGCGATTGTTTGAGCTTGTGGCTCCGCTTATTCTTTATTGCAAATGAATTTTGACCCTTCCAAATTTTTTTGAATTTATCGCCCATTTTTGCCACCCTTCGTGAGTTCAATGTGGTTGCTCTTTTGCAAAAAATTGGGTCTCGCTTTCGATTAATACCGATGATTGAAATAATTCTCTCAATTGAACGAACATGAATGTACGGCTACAATGAGGCCAACTGAAGTTGCATAGAATATATGTGAACTCGTTGCATCCCATTGTGATTAGCCGTTTATCGAATTGATTCTATTGTATTGACCATTGCACACTAGCGACAGTGTGTAGTCTTGGTTGACTTACGTGTCGATGCCTTGTGTGAATAGCTTGCTTTGAAACTTGCATGAATAAACCTAGAATTTGCCCTGTTAGTCTGTTTAATTTAGAAAGGTGTCTTCTTTAGTTGATCTTAGGCAACTTTAAAGAGTGTGAGCCAAATTTGACATATACCGCTTTTTTGGCCTACCCGTGAGCGTGTGAAACTCTTTTGGACACCCTATGAGCCTTACCTTACTTTGGAAGAACCTTGATGTGCGCTAGACATTACTTTAACCACTACCTACAATCCCCTTGAGTTGTGGTTTAGTGAATAGCCAACTTAAGCCAAAAACCTAAGTTGGGGGTGTGGTTAAAGGGAGAAGGAGAAGTCAAGAAGTGCAAGTGAAGTCCCCCTTAACCCATGGTATTTCATAAAAATGGAACCCCTTCAACACAATTTTTTTTTAAAAAAAATGAAATGTGGAATAAAGTATGAAGGGAATCGGGTTTCAAGCAATCCATGGAGGAGAATAAAAAAAGTGTGACTTAGAAGCACTAGAAAAAGAATTGATAAATGAAAATAAGGGAATGCCTTTAGAATGCCACAACTCGCGATGAAAAAGACACTGAGCGTATATGACCATACGTTTGCACAAAGCCCCATTACAAGCCTTAAAAATACCTTTTTGATCTTGAGTAAGCAGAATCGAAAGTCGATTGGAAAATAAGGGCAAACCTATGGGTGAAAACATGCATTGTGTTCCTCATTTTTTTAGTGTGAGCGTTGCATCTGATTCCTGATCTTAAATTGATTAACCTCTATGTGTGAATAAGGAATCATTCTACATGTGAGGGCATTTAGATACTTTTTGTAGATGTTGAACTTGCACAAGTAGCAAGTATTGCGAGCATGAGAATCTTTGTTAATGGAGTGCCATAACTTGAATCTTTTAGTACACAATTGATCCTTGCATAAGTAAATTGAGTCTTATTGTGTACACTCATGATTGAGTGTTCTGTAGCACTGTTTGAGACACCCTTTTTGAACGGATGAACGCTAGTTTGCTTGAGGACAAGTAAAAGTTTAAGTTGGAGGTGTTGATGAGTCCACAAATTAGACTTATTTAGGGCATTATTTTGATAGAAATAGTGTCCTCGAATGCTTATTTTGTGTCAAAATCTGATGAAAACTCTTAAGTTTCAGGTATTTGAAGTTTTAGTGGAAGCATGGACACTTAGGCGCAAAAAGGCGCAAAAAGGAGCAAAAAGGAGCAAAGAGGTTGAAAAGAACAAAGAAGTTGAAGCATGAGCATCGCCAAGAGCCTTTGGCGATTCGCCGAAAGGACATACTACACCATTTGTTCCGATATGCGAAATCCTGAAGGAAGAGAATCAAAAAGGCGATGAAAGGGGCAGTCGACGCTTCACCGAATAGTTCCGCGAAGCAGTACTATACCGCCTAATGGTCCAGAAAGTGAAGATGCTGAAGGCAAGCACGAAACACGATGAAACAGAAGAAGGGCGAGTCGTCGATGTCATTCGGCGGCATCGACTAACTTTGCCAAAATATCCGCCATCTCTATTTTCTGAAGTATATAAATACTAAAATTGTTATTAATTTTTAAAAAGTTCCGAACCATTATTATTATTTTCATAATAGAATAGTACGTTTTTAGATATTTTCTCTCAAGTTTGGAGATGGTTTTCTGGGAGACTTGAACAGAGAAGGATTTCATCTTCCCCAAGTTGGAAGTGAATCATCTCCATTCTTCTTCCTTTGCTTAAATCAAAGTTTAATTTCATATACCCATTTAATTTTTGTATCATTTTAGGTGTATTTTGTTATTTCATCATGTGTTGCTAAAAATCCCCATTCTTGGGGTGTGATTTAGCAAATATGTGTTGATATTGTTGGTGGGTCTTTATTGCTGATAGGGTAGATGTATTTTAATGGTGAGTTCACCTAGTAGTTGTGGTTTAATTTATTAGGTTTGTAGTTGCAAATACAAAACCACCCATGTGTTTTCGGCTTGAATAAGAGGGAGGTCACGAAACCAAGACCACTAGACTGATGGCCTAGGGAGTGGGTCAACATGAGGTTCAGCCCGAGAAGGTGAGCCCTAGTCCCATATCGTAACACTCAGCTTGAGAGAGTACGAGGGGTAAGGCATAGGGTGGTCTTCATGCGGGAAATAGGTGTCCGAAAGGAACCCATTTGAAACGGGGTAAGTTGCCCGAGAGGGAACTTATTTCCTTCTAAAGTTTAGCTTAGTTCTTATTATCTTGCAAATTTTCTATTGAAAGCATGTACCTAGCGATTTATCTCAACTTGTATTGCGGTCACACCCCAAGAACATTTCCCCATACTTAATTTTCTTGCTTAGTTTTGCTATTTTTACTACTTGTGACAAAACCCCTAATTGATATTTAACACTTTCGTGTCACCCCCTTTAATTTACCTTGTTTTTATTCGTTAATGTCTTTAGCTACGACTAGTTATAGCTTAATTTTATTTTTCAATCAATTCTTAAAACCACTCCCTAGGGACACGACCCCAACCTATAGTTAGGTTACTATACTATTGACGATCGTAGAAACTCATATTGTAGGTTATTGTCGTTGGTCACGATAAGCATCACTTGTCACGGACCAAGTCCACTTGTACGGTCCGTGAAATGGGACCACGGCTAGTGGTGGTACCCGTGGTCCTCTAGGTAGTGACTCCATTTGCCTTGCCAAGTTACAATATGCTAAGGCATATTCACGGCCACTTCTATAGGCCGTGGTAAAGACCACTGACCGTGGAGTGGTCCGTGAAGTTTGGGCAACAGCTTGGCCAAAGTTCCTTGCCTCCCATACCACCAAGTGACCTTCACGGCCACTTCTACGGATAGTGGTCAAGGCCACTGACCGTGAAGTGGTCCGTGGAATTGGGACAGTGATTGGCCAAGGTTGGGCAGCCTTGGCCTTTGGCTTAGGCCTTGCCCCCTTGGCTTAACACTAGCTCTTGCAACCTTTAACCAACATCAAAAGGTCCTTCAACTACGGAGTTTAACATGTAACTTGACATTGACCATCATGATTAGGCTCTAGTTCATCCTATCATTTTTTGGGTCGTTATATTATCCCCCAATTAGGAGCATTCATCCTCGAATGACACTTTAAACACTTTAAGGGATAACGACTCAAGACTAGCAGCCCAACAATCAGGAAACATCAATATAAATGCATAATCATAGGAGGAAACATCAACTCCACATCAACAAGCTCAATGCATATACAAGAAAGTAGGTACTACTTCTATGAACTCACTATGCACAAAACATCAACAATTCTCATTTCGTTAGAGGAACTTCCTTCTCCAACTCACATCATGCTCATTACAACATCATAAGGCAATTTATGAAACTCTTTTAAAGATCACATTTAAACATGCTTAACAAGTCAACTCATGAAGCATTTAAGAAACTCATCATAGATGCACATGAACATGAGGAACATAATTCATGAAAACTCATTTTCTCATATAAACAAGAATTTCATCAAAACATGCATAACATAAGGAGACCATGGATTGAGCATACACAATGAGTCTACAAATGTCCATATCATTGTGGAGCATCGCCGTACGACACTGTTCCTCAACTAGGTCGGCTATACCTGTCACATACCTACTCATCTCATCCCTAGGGTGAGACACCAAGGATGGAGCATACTTAGACAAGAGGGTAAATTTCAAGGAGTACTCTTCCACACTCTTGCCACTGTGCTTATGATTGATAAACTTCTCAACCTAACACTCCAGCTTCTCATGGGGAAAGTACCTATAAAGGAATGCTCCCTTAAAGTCCTCCCATTCTATAGGACCCACTTCTAGAGGCCTATTGCTTGTCCATTGAGTGAACCATACTTGGGCAACCTCCTTCAATTGGTAGGAAGCCAACTCCGCTTTGTCCCTAGAAGTTACCCCCATAGCATTGACTATCTTATATACTTCATCCAGGAATTCTTGGGGATCGTCTCCCACTCTAGAACCAAGAAATATCGGAGGATTCATCTTCACAAAGTCTCTCAAACTTGAAGCCATGGTACTCTTATTAGCATTAATCGTAGGCCCCATATTTGGGTTAGCTTGAGACGTCATGGCTTGAGCTAGAGTTAGAAAAGACGCCCTAATCTCTTCATTAGTCATGGCCGGAGGATACACCGGAACTTGATTCTCGTGAGGCACTTGGTTACCTTGAGGACCTTGGGGAGGAACTCCCTCAGTCACAGTCTCCTCTTCCATCATTCTTGTGTTAGCCCTTATATTCATATCTTATAAACACGAGAAGGGTTAGGAAATGACATATATAAAACTAAACTCTAAGGCACGACTTCAAGAATATAAAATAAATGTAACTTTCTAACGTCCTATAGCTTCTTGCTCATAGATGTGTAGTGACTCACACCGATGAGCAAGATTCTACTAGACGTGGCTTGTCAGACATCAACCCTAAAAACCATTTCCAAAATCTTGTGCTCTTATACCATGTTTTTCATGACCCAAGGCTAGACCCTATATGCGACATGGCGTACTCGACCCCGAATGGGTCTTATACAAGCCTCATAGGTAATTCAATGGATAGAAAATAGAAATAGTACGGAATTAAATCTTCAATTAAAAACGATACGATTCAAAGCATTCAAAATACTCCTTAAATGCTTTCAAAAGTCACAGCAAAAGTGTATGTCTCACAAGGCCATCTTAGACAAAAGTTTAACAAGATAGGGTCACAACCCTTTACAATCAAAGAACTAGAATTGTCTATTACATGAAATTTGAAAATAAACTTCAAAAGACACTCGTCCTCAATCTATGAGGACATACCACTCTAGCCTTGGAGGAATAGCAATCCAAGCACTTCAATCTAGCTAGAAGCAATCACTTGTTGAACCTACACTTGTAGTAAAAATAAAAGAAATATGGGTTAGCACACAAAAATGTACTAAGTATGATGACTGTGCAAAAACATGCTTTAAAAGGGACATTTTGGTTGGAAACCATGATTTATGCCACTTTTTAGAAATATCATGTATAATAGCACAAGAGATATACAATACAAGTATAATCATCATACAAGTCATAATACCACATTTAGACAATATCATCATGTAAACCATTACCTTCACCTTAAGTAACCCTCATGCTATACCTTATGCAATGCATGGATAGCGCCCCAAACAACCATCCAAACCAAGGCCCAACATTAAGGTCTCCAAAAGTGAACTTACCATTCTTTCCTTTTCAACTTTGCACAATCTCCACACATAAAAGACATAACATTTCATAAGACATGACAAGGTAAAATTACTCATAATATAACCCAAGTATAGCATGCATATGACATTAAGCATTTACGAGTCAACATTCTTCAATTACTTCATTTAGAGGACTTTCACACATTAGTCATTAACACATAGTGAACTCACTATGACCCTATCAAAGCGTACTCGTGCAATGTATGGATGACAACCCATACTACCACCTACACTTCATAGAACCTCTAAAAGAAACCATAATGCACATCTCACATGATGGGAATAAGAGTTTAACCGTCATAGACCATGCATGGTAGATATGGAATCTTTTGTCATATAGCCCCACACCATAAAAAAATGTTCTACTTGCCTAAGGTAGTACGGTAACATTAGCTCGGATGAAATCCGCTAGCCAATATCCTATTTAGGCACATAGTTATGGGATAGAAAGATGTTCCTTGGAAGTCTAACCTTACATTGGGAGAGTTTCCATGTAACCATATCCAATTGGTGCTTAGCCTACATTCCCATAGATTATTTCAGTCACATTACATTTGTGCACTACGGAAGAATACCATTGGCTTATCAACCCAAGTTACATCATTACACAAGGAAGGAATGCTATAAGCCTATCGATCCATGGTACATTCAAGGATACCTCTACAGTCCTCATGAAAAGAATGCCATAAATCTATTAATTCATGGCACATTGACTCATTAAGAATGGATTGCCACTAGCCTATCGATTCTAGAGTCTTCATTACATTAGATCATTTATGAAAAGAATGCCTTAAGTCTATCAATGCATATCCATGAAGTCAAGTCACATTCAATACTCATATATGAAGGGAATGACTGTCACGACCCGATTTCTCAAGTCATGATGGCACCTACTATAACCCACCAGCAGGTAAGCCAACACGTAACCCGAAACAATAAGTAATGGGTCTGAGGGTAGAAACTAAACAAGAGTAGGCAAATAACAATATAAACAGGCAGAAGCAAACCAAAACACAAAAAGCTTGCACCAAGACCAAACGAACGACCAAGAGACCGAACTGTCAGTCCCAACAAGTCATAAACGACTTGGGGTCGCTACCTGAAAGCTCTAAACGACACATAGAATGTAAGACACATAAATAACCAAGAGGGTCATTACAATGACATAGCATATCTATTCATATTCATCAACTCAAGATACATTCACTATACAATAAGGATGCCTAAGCCTACCAATTCAAGATATACTATATATAGAAGAAAAAACACTTCACATTACATCATCATCATACATGAGTGTGAAATTGAGAATTATCCTTTCAATAATAACATAAATACCTTCAAGACATGATCACCTTAACTTCATTGAATTCACATTCATATATTGATTAAATAAACACCTCCACCTTTCAAGTGGATCAACAAGTCAAACACATTCTACTACAACATGAACATTTAGTCATAACTTGCCTTCAAGGCCATAAATCACAAATCATCAATACACAAACAATTTACAATAATTAAGGCATATATAATGATACAATGCAATAACCCAAAGCAATTTAGACATGTTCCAATCATAAGGTATCATAATCAACAAACCCACTTCATAAAAGCACAATTTAAGAATTGAGAGAAATCATTGGTCCATGGAGTTTTCATCATAAATAATCAAATAAACATCAATACAATCATTATATGATATTAGAAATCATTTGAAATCGTTTGATCTGATTGAGTAAAACCCTAGGATTTTCATGAAATTGTAAACTTTGGAAACTTCTTTGAAACTGATTCTAGGGTGAAAGCTAACCCAAGATGAAGGATAAACATACCTTTACTAAGATTTCCCAAGAAATTTGATGAAGAAAGCCTTGAATCCAAACCATAGCTCTCACTTCTTCTTCTTCATTGACTTAGAGAGAGAAATATTGATAGGAAGAACTTTGGGGTTTTGATTTTGGGTGTTTTCAATAAAGGTGTAAATGAAGTGTTAAAAAACTTAATACTATATATATTTTTGAAATAAACCATTTAAAATAAACCCCACATAATAAAACATTAAAACAAAATTACCTAAAAATTCCTAAGTTGGGCAGCCCCGTTGATGAGTCCACAAATTGGACTCATTTTGGGCTTTATTTTGATAGAAATAGTGTCCTTAAATGCTTATTTTGTCTCAATATCTGATGAGAACTCTTAAGTTTCAGGTATTTGAAGTTTTAGTGGAAGCATGTACCCTTATGCGAAAAAAGGAGCAAAAAGGCTAAAAAGTACGAAGAAGCTGAAGCATGAGCATCACCAAGAACGTTTGGCTATTCGCCGAAAGGATATACTCCACCCTTTTTTCTAGTATGCGAAGCCCTGAAGGAAGAGGATCAAAAAGGCGATGAAAGGAGAAGTCGGTGCTTCGCTGAATAGTTTCGCGAAGCAGTACTATACTGATCAATGGTCTATAATGTGAAGAAGCTGAAGGTAAGCATGAAACGACGATGAAGCAGAAGGAGGGCGAATCGCCGATGTAATTCGGCGGCATCAACTAACTTCGCGGAAAGATCTGTCAGTGCTATTTTCTAAAGTCTATAAATACTAAACCTATTATTAATTTTTAAAAAGTTCCGAACCATTATTATTATTTTCAGAATAGAATAGTACATTTTTAGATATTTTCTCTCAAGTTTGGAGAGGGTTTTTGGGAGACTTGAAGAGAGAAGGATTTCATCATCCTAAAGTTGGAAGTGAGTCTTCTCCATTCTTCTTCCTTCGCTTAAATCAAAGTTTAATTTCCCATACCTAATTGATTTTAGTATCATCTTTTGTGTATTTTGTTATTTCTTGATGTGTGGCTAAAAACCCTCAATTCTCGGGATGTGATTTAGCAAATATGTATTGATATTGTTGTTGCGTATTGCTTTCTGATAGGGTAGATGTATTTTAATGGTTATTTCACCTAGTGGTTGTGGTTTAATTTAATGGGTTTCTAGTTACAAATACAAAACCACCCTTGTGTTGTCGGCTTGCTCGAGAAGGAGGTCGCAAAACCAAAATCACTATATTGATGACCTAAGGAGTGGGTCGACATGAGGTTCAGCCCGAGAGGGTGAGGCCTAGTCCCATATCCTAACACTCAGCTTGAGAGAGTGAGTAGGGTAAGGCGTAGACTGGTCTTCATGCGGCAAATGGGTGTCCGATTGGAACCCATTTGAAATGGGGTAAATTGCCCGAGAGGGAACTTATTTTCATCTAAAGCTTAGCCTAGTCTCTATTATCTTGCAAATTTCCTATTCAAAAGCTCATACCCATCCATTTATCTCGACTTGTATTGCGGTCACACCCCAAGAACATTTCCCCATACTTGAATTTCTTTTTAATTTTTGCTATTTTTACTACTTGTAACAAAATGGGTCATATCTCATCTCATCTCAATCCAACACAACAAGGGGGTTTGCCTAGTGATACTATGGCAAACCCCAAGAGTAAGGTCTAAAGGTTATCTTGCATCGTGCCGCGATGTTAACTAAGGCGTTGTTTGGGAGGCAACCCAAAACCATTTACTCGCATTTTGTTATCTTCATAAAATAATAGGGTGTTGTTTGTACAGATTGAGTTAACAAAGTGCTTGGAAAGATGTATGAAGGCAAGCAACAGTTCAGTTTGGCGGATCGCCGACAAGTTCAGTGTACCCGATCATTCCGACCATTTAACACAATACATCTTAAAGGTTGAGTCTGTAAAACTCGGCGGAGTATCAATTTCTTTGATGTATCGACAATCGAATTGATGATCCCGATAAATACAGTTGATTCATTGCTCAATTGAACTGAAAACTCTGCTATATTTGGCAAGAACATTAGATATTCAGAGTTTCGCCACGTGATTTAGCGAGATCGACTAACATCGCCGAATGAGTAGAAACTGGAGGGTCAAAATCCACAGTTTTAAAAGTTCCATGTCATTCACTTTCTTTCACTTTGTTCCTTTTCACAAACTCACACTCACACTTTAGCAATTATATTTCTTGCACTTTTAGAGTATTTTATGTGTTGAATTGTCCTCATATTAGGATCACATTGCTTCCTAGCAAGCCAGTACTATCTAATTCGGCATCAAAGGTTGGTAATCAAACTCCTCAGTTATTTGATAAGAATTTTTTACTCATTTGCATAATTACTGACAGTAGAAAATCTCTGTTGAGTCTTTGATATACTGGGATTGTATGTATTATCGATTAAGACTTGATATTTTCTGCATGATTTGAGGGACTACCACATAAGTTTGCTTTGAGTTGAACTGTTAAGAGGTGCAAATAGTAGTTTCTTTGGGTTTTCATTGAAATTGAATTATATAAGCGTAGGTTGGATTATCTGGGGTTGCGGGGTTAAATTTGAAAGGATGGGTTTAAACTAGACACGTTGAGCTGATTGGCGAGATGAAAAAAATTTGAAGAACTGCTCTGTGGTTCGCAAAACTTCCCCATTTCGCCTTTAACTGAATACTTCATCTATTGATCGATCTGTGATTTTTGGTGGTTAGTTTAATTCACAAAATACACTTGGCGACTCTCCTAAGGATCCCTTGCTCCCCTTTTGTCTACGCCCTTGTATTATTTGTACATCACTTTCAATAATTGGCCTAACAGGATAAGTACTTCGCCAACTAAGTTGGCTAAGCGATTCCACACCCAAAAACACCCTTTTTCTCATGTTCAAAGTGCTATCTAACTTATCCTTGAAGTCTTTACAGTAATGGCTAGATCAAAAGTTGAAGGAAGAAATGATCCACCCAGGCACATAAGAGCACGAGAGTTTAAGAAAGACGAAAAGAAAGCAGAGCTAGCCAGACAAAAGGAAATATACCAATGAAGCCATAGCAAAGAGACGAACTCCCATCGACCCTAATGTGCCTTCACGGGCTCTAAGTTTTGATAATGCAATACTAGCATTCGGAGCAGCTCAAGAGATAGATAAGATGATTGCAGCTAATCTTACTGCAGAGGCCACGACAAAGGTAAATAATGAGGACTAAAACAACAATACTCCGGGGACCATGGTTTTAATTCTAGGAAATGCATTGAATGCCCCGCCAGATAGAAATACTGCATAGACGGGACTCTTCTTGACCTCTTTCTATATCCTATATTTCGTAATCTCTGGAAACTGTCATTATTCGCATTTGAGGATAAACGCTTTTATTTGTGGTGGGGTGAGGCCCACCTTGTTTTGGTGTACATTTGGGTTATCTACTTTTAATTGTGTTTTTAAAACTGCTTTGCGATTGTTTGAGCTTGTGGCTCCGCTTATTTTTTATTGCAAACGATTTTTGACCCTTCCAAAAAATTTTGAATTTTTTGCACATTTTTTCCACCCTTCATGAATTGAATGTGGTTGTTCTTTGGCAAAAATTTGAGTCTCAACTTCGATCAATACTGATGACTTGAATAGTTCTCTCAATTGAACGAACATGAATGTACGGCTACAATGAGGCCAAATGAAGTTGCATAGACAATGTGTGAGCTCGTTGCATCTCATTGTGATTAGCCATTTATCGAATTGATTCTCTTTTAATGACCATTACATACTAGCGAAAGTGTGTGGTCTTGTTTAACTTAAGCGTCGATGCCTTGTATGAATAACTTGCTTAGAAACTTGCATGAATAAACCTAGAATTTGCCCAGTGAGTCTGATTGATTTAGAAAGGTGTCATGTTGAGATGATCTTATGCAAATTTAAAGAGTGTGATTCAAATTTGACATATACCTCTTTTGTAGCCTACCCGTGATAATGTGAAACTCTGTTGAACACCCTGTGAGCCTTACCTTTCTTTGGAAGAACCTTGATGAGCCCTAGACTTTACTTGCCACTACCTGCAATCCTATTGAGTTGTGGTTTACCGAATAGCCAACTTAGGCCAAAAGCCTAAATTGGGGGTGTGGTGAAAGGGAAAAGGAGAAGTCAAGAAGTGCAAGAAAAGTCCCTCTAAACCCATGGTATTGCATAAAAATGGAACCCCTTCAATTAAAAATAAAAATAAAATTAAAATGAAAGGGTGACTTAGAAGCACTAGAAAAAGAATTAATAAATAAAAATAAGGGAATGCCTTCAGAATGCCACAACTCACGAGGAAAAAGTCACTGAGCCTCTATAATCATACGTTTGCACTAAGCCCCATTACAAGCCTTAGAAAGACCTTTTTGATCTTGAGTAACCCAAATGGAAAGTCGATTGGAAAATAAGGACAAACCTATGGGTGAAAACATGCATTGTGTTCCTCTTTTTTTAGTGTGAGCGTTGCATCTGATTCCTGATCTTGAATTGATTAACCTCTGTGTGTGAATATGGAATCATTCTTCATGTGAGGGAATTTAGTAACTTTTTCTATATCCTGAACTTGCACAAGTAGCAAGTGTTGAGAGCATGAGAATCTTTGGTAATGGTGTGTCACAACTTGCATCTTTGAGTACACAATTGATCCTTGCATAGTTAAATTGAGTCTTATTGTGTGCACTCATGATTGAGTCTTTTGTGGCACTGTTTGAGACACTCTTTTTGAGCGGATGAACTCTAGTTTGCTTGAGGACAAACAAAAGTTTAAGTTGGGGTGTTGATGAGTTCACAAATTGGACTTATTTAGGGCTTTATTTTGATAGAAATAGTGTTCTCGAATGCTTATTTTGTCTCTATATCTGATGAAAACTCTTAAGTTTTTGATATTTGAAGTTTTAGTCGAAGCATGAACACTTAGGCCCAAAAAGGAGCAAAAAGGCTAAAAAGAACGAAGAAGCTGAAGCATGAGCATGGCCAAGAAACTTTGGCGATTCGCCGAAAGGACATACTCCACCCTTTGTTCCAGTATGTAAAGCCCAGAAGGAACAGGATCAAAAAGGGAATGAAATGAGCAGTCGGCACTTCGCCGAATAGTTCAGGGAAGAAGTACTATACCGCCCAATGGTCCAGAACATGATGATGCTGAAGGCAAGCATGAAACGGCGATGAAACAAAAGAAGGACGAGTTGTCGATGTCATTCGGCGGCATCTACTAACTTCGCCGAAAGATCCGCTAGCTCTATTTTCTGAAGTATATAAGTACTAAACTTGTTAATAATTTTTAAAACGTTCTGAACCATTATTATTATTTTCAGAATAGAATAGTAAGTTTTTAGATATTTTTTCTCAAGTTTGGTGATGGTTTTGTGGGAGAGTTGAATAGAGAAGCATTTCATCTTCCCCGAGTTGGAAGTAGGTCATCTCCATTCTTCTTCCTTTGCTTAAATCAAGGTTTCATTACTTATACCCATTTAATTTTAGTATCATTTTAGGTGTATTTTAATGGTGATTTCACCTAGTGGTTGTGGTTTAATTTAATGGGTTTGTCGTTGCAAATACAAAATCACCTATGTGTTTTCGGCTTGCCCAAGAGGGAGTTCGCGAAACCAAGACCACTATACTGATTGTCTAACGAGTGGGTCAACATGATGTTCAGCTCTAGAGGGTGAGCCCTAGTCCCATATCCTAACACTCAGCTAGAGAGAGTGAGTGGGGTAAGGCGTAGGCTGGTCTTCATGCGGCAAATGGGTGTCCAAAAGGAACCCATTTGAAACGGGGTAAGTTTCCCGAGAGGAAACTTATTTCCTTATAAAGTTTAGCCTAGTCATTATTATGTTGCAAATTTCCTATTGAAAGAATGTACCTAGAGATTTATCTCAACTTGTATTACGGTCACACCCTAAGAACATTTCCCCATACTTAATTTTCTTGTTAATTTTTTCTATTTTTACTACTTGTGACAAAACCCCCAATTGATATTTGACACTTTCGGGTCACCCCCTTTAATTTACCTTGCTTTTTTTCGTTAATGTGTTTAGCTATGACTAGTTAGAGCTTAATTTTATTTTTCTATCAATTCTTAAAACCACTCCCTTGGGACCCGACCCCAACCTATAGTTGGGTTACTATATTATCGACGATTGTAGACACTCATACCATAGGTTAGTCTCGTTGGTCACGATAAGCATCACCCGTCAGGGACCAAGTCCACTTGAACAGTCCCTGAAAGAGGACCACGGCCCGTGGTGTCGCTCGTGGTCATCTAGGTAGTGACTCCCTTTTCCTTGCCAAGCCCCAAGATGCTAAGGCATCTTCACTGCCACTTCAATGAGCCGTGGTAAAGTCCACTAACCGTGGAGTTGTCTGTGAAGTTTGGGTAGTAGCTTGGCCAAAGTTCCTTGCCTCCCATACCACCAAGTAACCTTCACGGCCACTTCTACAGACCGTGGTCAAGGACATTGACCGCGAAGTGGTCCGTGGATTTGGGTCAGTGATTGGCCAAGGTTGGGCAGCCTTTGCCTTTGGCTTAGGCCTTGCCCCCTTGGCTTGGCAAAAGCTCTTGCAACCCTTATCCAACATCAAAAGGTCCTTCAACTACGGAGTCTAACACGTACCTTAACGTTGACCATCATGATTAGGCTCTAGTTCATCCTTTCATTTTCCGGGTCATTATATTATCCCTCACTTAGGAACATTCATTCTCTGATGACACTTTAAACACTTTAAAGGATAACGAATCAAGACTAGTTGCCCAACAATCAGGACACATCAATATAAATGCATATTCATAGGAGGAAACATCAACTCCACATCAACAAGCTCAATGCATATACGAGAAAGTAGGTACTACTTCTATAAACTCATTATGCACAAAACATCAACAATTCTCATTTCGTTAGAGGAATTTCCTTCTCCAACTCCCATCATGCTCATTACAACATCATAAGACAATTTATGCAACTCTTTTCAAGATCACATTTAAACATACTCAACAAGTCAACTAATGAAGCATTTAAGCAACTCATCATAGATGCACATCAACATGAGGAACATAATTCATGAAAACTCATTTTCTCATATCAACAAAAATTTCATCAAAACATGCACAACATAAAGAGACCATGGAAACTCATAACTACTCATGACTTTAAAACACGAAACAAGCTACTAGGAACTCTTGGTCTCAATCTTGAATAGGAATAGAAGAAAAGAGATAAGGATATCAACACTCTCAATAACCTTACTATTCAACATACCATCCCCCACTTACAGGTAAACCCAACTAAGGCTAATCACGAAAACAACACAAAGAACTTCAACAAGACATTCGTGACTATTGGGAACTATCACTTACCGGTACATTCATCCAGATTAGCTCTTTTTCCCTCATTGGCTTGAAGTGCATAGAAACAGATCTTCTTTGGAGCATTAGGATCCGTGCGAGCATAAGAAGCTTGTTTGGCCTCCCTTGCTCTAGTCGTAAGAGTAGGACAATTTCTCACTTGGTGATCATGCTTTCCACAACCATAGCACCAACTAGTACCAGCTAGGCACTTCCCATGATGCCTCTTCCCACAAGTGGTTCAAAGAGGTTTAGAAAATGGAGGTCCACCACTTTTCTCCTCATTAGCCTTAGGAGCACTAGAAGAATCTTTTATAGGAGCTCTCTTCTTAAACCTAGGTTGACCTTGCTCATCGGTCCTACCCCTTTTCAACTTACTACCCTTCCTCTGAAGTATGGACTCTTTAATAGATTGAGCATACACAATGAGTCTACAAATGTCCATATCATTGTGGAGCATCGTCGTACGACACTATACCCATCCCATACCTATACATCTAATCCCTAGGGTTAGACACCAAGCATGGAGCATACTTAGACAAGAGGGTAAATTTCAAGGAGTACCCTTCCACACTCATGCTACCGTGCTTAAGATTAACAAACTCCCCAACCTTACACTCCCGCTTCTCACGGGGAAAGTACCTACAAATGAATGCTCTCTTCAAGTCCTTCCATTCTATAGGACCCTTTTCTAGAGGACTATTTCTTTTCCATTGACTGAACCACAGTTGGGCAACCTCCTTTAATTGATAAGAAGCCAACTCCACTATCTCCCTAGAAGTTACCCCCATAGCACTGACTATCTTATATACTTCATCCAGGAATTCTTGGCGATCGTCTCCCACTCTAAAACCAAGAAATATCAGAGGATTCAACCTCCCAAAGTCTCTCAACCTTGAAGCCACGGTACTCTCATTAGCATTCACCGTAGTCCCCATATCTTGGTTAACTTGAGCCGTCATGGCTTGAGCTAGGGTTAGAAAAGTAGCCCTAATCTATTCATTGGTTATGGCCGGGGGATCCACCAGAACATGATTCTCTTGAGGCACTTGGTCACCTTGAGGACCTTGGGGAGGAACTCCCTTATTGACAGTCTCCTCTTCCATACTTCTTGTGTTAGCCCTTGTATTCATATCCTATAAACACAAGAGAAGGGTTAGGAAAAGTACATATATAAAGCTAAACTCTAAGGCACGATTTCAAGAATATGAAAGAAATGTAACTTTCTAACGTCCTATAGACTCTCGCTCAAAGATGTGTAGCAACTCACACCGATGAACAAGTTCTACTAGACGTGGCATGTGAGACATCAACGCTAAAACCTATTTCCAAAATCTTGTGTTCTTTTACCATGTTTGTCACGACCCAAGGCTAGCCCCTAGATGCGACATGGCGTACTCGACCCCGAAGGGGTCTTATACAAGACTCATAGGTCATTCAATGCATAGACAATAGAAATAGTACTGAATTCACACTTCAATTTAAAACCATGCGATTAAAAGCATTGAAAATACTCCTTAAAAGCTTTCAAAAGACACAGTGAAAATATATGTCTCACATGGCCCTCTTAGACAAAAGTTTAACAAGATAGTGTCACAACCATTTATAATCAAAGAACTAGAATTTTCTATTAAAAGAAAACGGAAAATAAACTTCAAAAGAGACTCGTCCTCGATCTATGAGGACATAACTCTCTACCCTTGGAGGAATAACAATCCAAGCACTGCAATCTAGCTAGAAGCAATCACTAGTTGAACCTCTACTTGTAGTAAAAATAAAAGAAATATGGGTTAGCACACAAAAATGTACTAAGTATGATGATTGTGGAAAAACATGCTTTAAAAGGGACATTTTGGTTGGAAACCATGATTTATGCCACTTTTTTAGAAATATCATGTATAATAGCATAAGAGACATACAATAAAAGTATAATCATCATACAAGTCATAATACCACATTTAAACAATATCATCATGTAAACCATTAGCTTCACCTTAGACCTTCATCACCTTAGGAAAACCTCATGCTATACCTTATGCATTGCATGGATAGCACCCCATACCACCATCCAAACCAAGGGACCACATTAACGTTACCAAAAGTGAACTTACCATTCCTTCCTTTTCAACTTTGCACAATATCCACAAATAAAAGACATAACATCTCATAAGACATGACAAGGGAAAATATCTCATAATATAACCCAAGTATAGCATGAATATCACATTCAGCATTTAGGAGTCAACATTCTTCAATTACTTCATTTAGAGGACTTTCACATGTTAGTCATTAAGACTTAGTGAACTCACTATGACTCTATCAAAGCCTAGTCGTGCAATGTATAGATGGCATCCCAGACTACCACCTACACTTCTTAGAATCTCTCAAGAAACTATAATGCACCTCTCACATGATGGGAATAAGCGTTTAACCGTCATAGACCATGCAAGCTAGACCTGGAATCTTGTGTCATATAGCCCCACACCGTAAAAAAGTGTTCTACTTGCCTAAGCTATAACGATAACATTAGCTCGAATGAAATCCGCTATCCAATATCCTTTGTGGGCACATAGTTATGGGATAGGAAGATGTTCCTTGGAACTCTAACATAACATTGGGAGAGTTTCCATCTAACCATATCCACTTGGTTCTTTGCCTATATTCCTATAGATTATTTCATTCCCAATACATTTATCAACCCAGGTTACATTAAACAAGGAAGGAATGTTATAAGCTTATCAATCCACGGTACATTCAAGGATATCTCTAGAGTCCTCATGAAAAGAATGTCATAAACCTATCGATTCATGGTACATTGACTCATTAAGAAAGGAATGTCGCTAGCCTATCGATTATTGAGTCTTCATTATATTCGATCATTTATGAAAAGAATGCCTTAAGCCTATCAATTCATAACCATCAAGTCAAGACATATTGAATACTCATATATGAAGGGAATGACATAGCCTATTGATTCATATTTATCAAGACAAGACACATTCATTAAACAAGAAAGAATGCCTAAGCCTTCCAATTCAAGATATTCTATATATAGAAGACATCACTTCACATTACATCATCATTATACATGAGTGTCAAATTTAGAATTAGCCTTTCAATAATAACACAAACACCTTTAAGACATTATGACCTTAACTTAATTGAATTCACATTCATATATTTAGTAAGTAAACACCTCCACCTTTCAAGTGGATCAACAAGTCAAACACATTCTACTATAACATGAACATTTAGGTATAACTTGCCTTCAAGGCCATAAATCTCAAATCATCAATTCACCAACAATTTGACATAATTAAGGCATAGACAATGATACAATTTAATAACCCAAAGCAATGTAGACGTATTCCAAACATAAGCTTTCATAATCAACAAACCCACTTCATAAAAGAACAATTTAGCAATTGACAGAAATCCTGGGTCCATGGAGTATTTTCATCATAAATCATCAATTTAACATTAATACAATCACTAAATGACATTAGAAACCATGTGGAATCGTTTGAAGAAAGAACCCATGAGATTGACTAAAGCCCTAGGTTTTTCATGAACTTGAAAACTTTGAAAACTTCTTTGAAATTGAGCCTAGGTTGAAAGCTAAACCTAGATGAAGGATCACCATACCTTTACTAAGATTACCCAAGAAATTTGATGAAGAAATCCTTGAATCCAAACCGTAGCTCTCACTTTTTCTTCTTCCTTGAGTTAGAGAGAGAAATATTGAGAGGAAGAACTTTGGGGTTTTGATTTTGGGTGTTTTGAATAAAGGAGTAAATTAAGTGCTAAAAGACTTAAAACTATGTATATTTATTATGTAAACTATTTAAAATAAATCCCACAATAATAAAACATTAAAATGAAATTACCTAAAAACCCTTAACTTGGGCAACCCCGTCAGGAAGTCCACTTGTACGGTCCGTGAAAGCGGACCACGACCCGTGGTGGTGCCCGTGGTCCTCTAGACAGTGAATCCCTTTGACTTGCCAAGCCCCAAGATGTTAAGGCATCTTTACGGTCACTTCTACGGGCCGTGGTCAAGACCACTGACCGTGGAGTGGTCCGTGAAGTTTGGGCAGTAGCTTGGCCAAAGTGCCTTGCCTCCCTTGCCCCCAAGTGACCTTCACAGCCACTTCTATGGACCGTGGTCAAGGCTACTGATCGTTAAGTGGTTCGTGGACTTGGGACAGTGCTTGGCCAAGGTTGGGCAGCCTTGGCCTTTGGCTTACGCCTTGCCCTCTTGGCTTGGCACAAGCTCTTGTAACCCTTAACCAACATCACAAGGTTCCTCAACTACGGAGTCTAACATATACCTTGACGTTGACCCTCATGATTAGGCTCTAGTTTATCCTATCATTTTTTGGGTCGTTATAGTAATTTTTCTAACACATGGTCGGATAGACAAGGTCGTCCAAGATTTCGACAAAGGTTTTCCAGTCAAAGTTCCTCCAATGCTGCTCAAAAGTTCAACATATATAGGGTGTCTAACCCTAAGACTAAAGGAGATAATGGTAGTGGATCCTCGTTGCCCATGTCTTGTAGTACTAAGTGTGGAAGGAAGAATGATTGTAAATTCCTAACCGACTCGGATGGTTGTTATGGTTGTGGTAAAAGTGGTCAAAAAAAGAGGGATTGTCTGATGCTTAAGGTTAAAGGAAGAGAGGGAAAGCAAGCATCTACTAGTGGTGTGGGTTCCAATGCTCCTAAGAGAAATCATTTCAATGATCTTTGAACTAGAGGTAAATGATGAGTCCGAGATTT
Source organism: Solanum stenotomum (assembly GCF_019186545.1). Taxonomy (NCBI): domain Eukaryota; kingdom Viridiplantae; phylum Streptophyta; class Magnoliopsida; order Solanales; family Solanaceae; genus Solanum; species Solanum stenotomum. The sequence goes on from NC_064284.1 coordinate 46,977,839, forward strand.
GGACTCATTTAGGGCTTTGTTTTGATAGTTTTAGTGTCCTCAAATGCCTATTATATGCTATATACTAAGTTATATGAGCTAACGACTAAAGCAAGGACACTAACCAGTAAAAAGGTGCAAAAAAAGCTAAAGAAGTGGAGAAAAGTTATCGTGGTGATCACCAAGACTACACGGTGAACCGACGATTTGCTCTTTAGATTACCTAGTGTTCTAGTGTGCTTGACCTAGGGAAGAGACCAAGTTGGCGACAGAAATGGCCAATTAGTGATCCACTCCGTGACAACAAGTTTGATCGCTTAAAGATACATGACCTGGATGGCTGATGATCAATGCAAAATGGCGATGGAAGGGAGCAAAGGGTGGATCACCAAACTATTTGGCGAGCCCGACTAAATCCACCGACTGGACTTCCAGGCTAAATTTTGGGAAATAATAAATTGAATTTTAGAAGGAATTTTAAGGGGCTCTCTCCAAGATATTGCAGTTCCCATTCTAGAGTTAAAGTGTCAAGACCCAAGGGTACTCCCTAGATGTAACAAGGCACATAGAACCCTGAAAGGCTCCATGTAAGACTCTTAGCATGTTATAACATAAGAATATAGCAATAAAGAGTAAAAACACATTTCTAGTCCAAAGTTTTCATAAATGAAAGCGGAAGTCTAGACTTGTCTCAATTTAACCGTCTATTAAAATATTTGAAATGAGAAAGGGACACAGTCCATATAACATAGTCTGAACAAGGAAATACAAGAAAGGAACTACAATGATATAGCATCTCTCCTTGAATCATGAGGAATCACCAACAAGATAGGAGAATAAGCAAATCTAAGCTTAAGCCACAACGATGATCACCTTGAGGATCGGATCCTACACTAGAGGAAAATGTAGGAAAAGTAGGGGTTTCTACAAAAATGCACTAAGTATGATAGCCATGCATAAAAACATTGAAAACATGCTAAACGGGCATTTCATTTGAATGCATGCAATTTACTAAGTTAAAACATCATTATTGAGATAGTGGAAAAGCATAAGTCACAAGCATATTCATTACATAGATCATCATAACATTAAAGGAACATATTATAAATACCCTTAAAGCATATTTGTGCAATGCATGAATAAAACCCTATATATCTCACCCATGGTAAGTAAAGCTTCTTGAGTAACCATAGTTCATAATTCATATTCTTGTTCATATTGTTGTCATAGTGGGAATAAGACTTAAGTGACATAGACCATGTGAGATTAACAGGGAATCCAATGTTACCCACACCGAAAAGGGTTGTCGTACTTGCCTGTGGTAGAACCATACTCTTAGCTTAAGTAGATACACTAACTAAATAACATATGGGGGCACATAGTTTATGGGAAAAGGAGATTGCTACTAGAAACCCAGACTCAACTAAGGTACAAGATTTCCATCTTATGAGACATACTTTGGGATCCCGGACTCAACTAACGTAAAAGGTCTCATTGGGAAGCCGGACTCAACCAGCGTAAAAGCTCCATCTCAAATTCAATATCCACTCTGTGCTAAACATTACTTCCCATGGATTACATATTATGTCTGGACTTAAGTTCATACTCATGGAAGAATGTCTTGACACTCAATCCAAAATAATTCATAAGATAGCTCATAGATCATGCGTGAGAATAACCTTTTACCGTCCATGTAGTCATATAGATTCAATACATGAGAAAGCCTTTGAATTTTAGAATCATTATATTGTGAGAAAACTCTTCACATCATAATATATTCATACATAATTGTGTATATGATAATAACATTTAAACAACACAACACCTTGATCATAATCATAGACATTTCACTATCAAAGTGTTCTTGAAGCATAATACTAAACTTCATAATTCATGCATAATATCATGATTTACCCTTTAAAGGATCAAAGCTCATATCAAATCAACACATCTAAAATTAACTACATTAGACATGGATATTAACATAATTCAAGTTCATTCGTTACTACAAGCATAATCTCAAAATATCCTTCTTTCATCAACAAACCCACATCACAAGATCATAATTGGTAAATAAGGGGATTTCATGGGCTCTTGGTTATTTCGACATAGAAACTATAATAAATCATCAATTCAACCCTAAGATAAAGTAATTCAATCATTAGAATCGAAAGGAACCCATGACTTTGGAATCTAACCCTAGCTTTTGGGGATTTCTATCCTTGAAATTAGGGTTTTGAAGGGACTCCTTGAATGATTTATATCCATGGATGAAGAGCTACCAAGCCTTAGCAATGAAATCCAATGAATTTGAGAAGAAAACCTTTCTCCACAAAGCATAGCTCCAACTTCATTCTTCTTCTTCCTTGAAGTTTTAGAGAGAGAATATTTGAGAGGGAATTGGGTTCTTTTTGGTGATTTAGAAATAATCACTTGGATGACTTAATTTTGTGATATAAAATCTTATATAGGTGATCTGAATTACGCTAAAACGACATTACTTAATATTAATTAAAACCGAAAAACCCCAAAGTGCCGCTCAACTAACTCCCGAAAATAGTTTTCCAGACCACCATACATGACCTCACTGACGGACCGTGGTTGGACGCACGGCCCATGTTGGTGAAGTGTGGGTTGGGGTTCAGAGAACTGGTTTCACGGTCTTGACCCACAGCCCCTTACCCACTGGTGTGGATTGACATACGAGGTGTTGATCTCCTCCATTGGTCAATATCCAGGAAAATTTCTTTACCAAGTTTGTCACGACCCAGGGGTACCCCTAGATGTAACAAGGCACATAGAACCCCGAAAGGCTTCATGTAAGCCACATAGCATATCATAGCATAATAATAGAACAATAAAGAGTAAAAATAAATTTCAAGTCCAAATTTTTCATAAAGGAATGTGGAAGTTTAGACTTGTCTCAGTTTAGCCATCTATTACAATATTCTAAATGAGAAAGGGACACAGCCCATACAGCATAGTCCAAAACAAAATATGAAAAAAGAAGTACAATGATATAACCTCCATCCTCGAATCATGATGACTCACCAACAAGCTAGGAGAGCAAGCAAATCCAAGCTTTAGACACAACGATGGCCACATTAAGAACTAGACCCTACACACGGGAATATTGTAGGAAAAGTAAGGTTTAGTATAAAAATGCACGAAGTATGATAGCCATGCATAAAAACATTGAAAATATGCTAAAAGGGACATTTCATTTGCATACATGCATTTTACTAAAGTTTAAACATCATTATGAAGATAGTGGAAAAGCATAAGTCATAAACATATTCGCTACATAGATAATCATAACATAAAAGGAACATATCAAAAATACCCTTAAAGCATACTTGTGCAATGCATGAATAAAACCCCATAAATCTCACCCATGCTAAGTAAAGCTTCTTGAGTAACCGTAGTTCATAATTCATATTCTTGTTCATATTGTTGTCATAGTGGTAATAAGCCTTAACCGACAAGGACCATGTGAGATTAACATGGAATCTAGTGTCACCCACACTGATAAGGGTTGTCCTACTTGCGTAAGGTAGAACCAAACTCTTAGCTTAGGTAGATCCACTAGTTGAATAACCTATAGGGGCACACAGTTTATAGGATAAGGAGATTTCTACTAGAAACCCGGACTCAATTAAGGTAGAAGGTTTCCATATCATGCTACATACTTTGGGAACTCGGACTCAACTAACATAAATGGTCCCATTGGGAAGTCGGAGTCAAGTAGCGTAAAAGCTTCCATCTCATATTCAATATCCACTCAGTGCTAAGCATTACTTCCCATGGATTACACATTAAGTCTTGACTTAAGTTCTTATTCATGGAAGTATGTCTTCAAAATCAATCCAACATAATTCCTAAGATAGTTAATTGATCATGTGTGAGAATAACTTTTCACCGTCCATGTCTTCATAGAGATTCAATAAGTGAGAAAACCTTTCCACCTTAGAATCATAATATTGTAAGAAATCCTTTCACATCATATCATATTCATGCATAGTTGTGTATAGGACAATAACCTTTCAACAACACAACAACTAGATCATAATCATAGACAATTCACTCTCAAAGTGTTCTTAAAGCATATACTAAACTTCATAATTCATGCATTATATCATAATTCGCCCTTTCAGGGATCAAAGCTCATATCAAATCAACAAATCTAGAATTTACTACATTAGACATGGATATTAATATAATTCAAGTAACTCATTAACTACAAGCACAATTTCATAATATCCTTCTTTCATCAACAAACCCACATCACAAAATCATAACTAGGAAATAAGGGGATTTCATAGGTTCTTGGGGATTTTAACATAAAAACCATAATAAATCATTAATTAAACCATAATATAAAGCAATTCAATCATTAGAAACATTTTTAAAGGAATCCATGACTTTGGAAGCAAACCCTAGCTTTTAGGAATTTCTATCTTTCAAATTGGGGTTTTAAAGGGACTCTGTAGATGAATTTTATCCATGGATGAAGAGCTACCATACCTTAGAAATGAAATCCAATGAATTTAAGAAGAAAACCTTGCTCGTTGAACCTTAGCTCCAACTTCCTTCTTGAAGTTGTAAAGAGATAATATTTTAGAAGGAACTGGGTTATTTTTGGTGATTTAGAATTAATGACTTGGATTACTTAATTTAGTGATATAAAATCCTTATATAGGTGATCTAATTTAGGCTAAAACGATATCACTTAATATTAATTAAAACTAGAAAAACCCCAAAGTGCCCCTCAACAAACTCCCAAAAACTATTTTTCCAAGCCACACCCACGACCTCATTGACGGAGAATGTTTGGACCCACTGACCATGTTGGGGAAGCGTGGGTTGGGGTTCATAGACCTTGTTCCAGGATCTTGACCCACGGCCCCTTACCCACGGGGGTGGACTGACCTATGAGGCGTGGGCCTCCTCCGTTGGTCACTGTCTAGGCAAATTTCTAAGGGTCCTCCTCAATCACCCATGGTTGGTCCTTGGTGATCGTACCTTGACATTCCAACACAAAACTCCTAATTTTTAAGTTGGGGAGTTACATCCAAGACTCTAACCCTCACATTAAGCTCTATTTATGCGTACTAATTTCCAGAGTGTTACATAAAGTTTTTCTCTTAGTTTATTGTTCTTATTGTAGACTTTGAGGATTTCTAAGCTAAATTGTGAGGATTTGCAAGTGGGTTTCTAAATTTCTTCAATTTGGACCATTTTAAAGACTTGGGAGCCTTTACCAAGATCACGATGAATGTATTTGGTAATCATTTCTCTATTTTTATGATGTGTGGCTAAAATCTCAATTCTTGGGATATGATCATGTCATTATGGGTTGAATTAGCTTATGGGTATTGATTATTACTGATTTAAATGCTTAATATAAGTGGGTGTAATCATTAGTTTTGTTTTAATCTATCAATTGTAGTTGCAAATGAAATTCTAATTTTGAGTTCTTAGATTGCTTTAGAGAGAGGTTTTAGAACCAAATATTTTGATTAACGGTTTGTAGGTAATGGGTTGATATGGTTTCAGCTCAAAAGAGTGAGTCCTAAACCCAATCCTACCTATCTAGCTGGAGAGAGTGGGTGTGTTAAGGTTGCGGGTTGTTCTTATTTGATAAGTTTGTCGATGTTCGAAAGAAATGTCATGAAACAATATAGATGTTTGATAGAAAACTATTTCACTCACAGTCCAGCCTACCCTCTGATATTTAGCTATTTATTAGTAGTTTCAATTACACATATAGTGAAATTTTCCTATAATCGATCACATCCAGAGAACTCCTCTCTCTATTGTTATTTCATTAGTGTTTGATTGTGTTGTAGCTGATAATTGCAATTCAAACCCCTTATATGACATTCATGTCATCCCCGTAGAGTTGTTTACATGTCTTTTTCGATAATTTCTATTCATATAACTTATTAGATCTCATTTTTACTTCATACTAAAGTTTGAACACATACCATTCCATATGGGTTCGACCCCAACTCTTTGTTGGGTTTTATACTAGTCAACAATCATGTGCACCTAGAATATGATGAGATGTGCTTGAAACGTTAATCAAAATGGTGTTGCTGCCGGGGAGTGGTGTTGTTTGAAATTCTTTTATTGAAGTTGAATTGTGATCTTTTTATGTTTGTGTTGTTTGTGTTGAACAGAGGAAGAGATAAGCGTAAACGGGAGTTATTGTAGCCAAGTGGGCAACCTAGATGATATTGGGAATCTTAATGATGTGAACGACCCAATCCAATTGGGTGGTGTTGGTGCAATACGTCTACCTCCAATTGATGGGAATCATGTCTTCCATGTTACTAGGACAATGCTACAATTCTTCCAAATGAAATGTTATATGGAGGATTGGCTCACAAAGACCCCATGAGCATATTGTGAACTTTGTGGATGTTTGTCGTCCATTCTCATTCAAGAACGTATCACAAAAATCAGTTTATCTCAGGTTGTTTCCATTCTCTTTGATGGGTTAAGTCACCAAATGGTTAGCTGAATTACAGAAGGATTCCATCACCTCTAGAGATGAATTGACAGCAGCGTTCCCTATGAGATTCTTTCCCCCATCAAATATTATGACGCTTAGAGATAGAATCCAAGGTTTCAAATGCTTGGAAAGTGAACCTATCCACCAGAAATGGCTGAGGTTTAAGAAATTTGTGATTCATTATCCGACTCGCGGATTGCCAAATCATATATTGCAGTAGTACTTTTATAGGAGCCTTAACTCCATGACAAAGGATTTACTGATCAACTTGTTCCCTGATGTATAATGCAACAGGCCTATGAAGTTGCATCTTAACTCATTAATGGCATGACCAAGATCTATAGGGCATGGTACACTCGTGAAGACCAAGTCTCTCTTATAACTTTTTGAATGTCTAAAAAAAATCTTAAAGGATAAAGAGAGAGACCAAAACATGGCCAAGATGATCACCCAGCTGGATCTATTGGGGAAACATGTGATGGAAGTAGTATGAAGAGTGTACATGATGTGGGTGGTGGTGGAGTGAACCCTGATGAAGCACATTTTGAAGCATTGTACAATCAAGAAGTGAATTTCCTTGCAAATTAAGGAGGATGTTTTCGTCAAAACTATCACATGTTGGGTGGAAATTTGGGTTGGAATAGAGATGATAGTTGGAGAGACCGTGACCGAGAGTGGTGTGACTGTAAGACTTGTTGGAAGGAAAGAGTGGATGACAAGGACAGGTACGTCCCACCTCATAAGCGTCAAAAGCCCAAAAAGTCAAGAAATATCCATATGGAAGACATTCTCTCACGCATTGTCAACAAATTTGAAGGATCGGACAAAGTGTTGAAAGATATGAAGGAGGATGTCTCAACTCTCAATCAGACGGTGACTTCACACTCAATCTCTATTAAGCAGCTGGAAACGCAAATGGGTCAAAGCTTGACCTCATTGAATCGAAGACAAAAATGTGGTTGTCTATTAACAAAACGGCCAACACCAAAAATAAAGCTTGAATTGGTATACATGTTGTGCCACGACGTTAAATAAGGCGCTTCTTGGGAGGCAACCCATGTTTTTGGCGTTTTAGTTGTTTTTATTAATAACGGGTGTTGAATGTGCAGGTTGAAAAGTGAAAAGTGTTGGAAAATGGATAATTTGGCAAGTAAAAGTCAATTTGGTGAACCGCCAAGAAGGTCAGTGAGCCCCGACTTGGACCACCGTTGGAACCACTTAGCTTTATGGGGAACTCTATAAAACATGGCAAGCTAAAAGCTCAGTCAGCGACTCACCGAACAGGTCGGTGATTAAGACTTTGTCCGCCATTTGAACCCCCAAATTATTGGGAGTTCCGTAAAACTCGAACAACAAAAATACCACTCAGCGCATCGCTGAGTGGTTTGGTGAGCATACCACTAAAGGGAGCGCGAACTGAAAGATTTTAAAGGCCAAACGGTTTAAAATTACAAAATCCTTCATCTTCTCTGATTTTTAACTCTCGTACTCTCACACCATATATTAGATCTCTTGTATTTTCTTATTTTTCTTCTCATATCTTGTGAACTCTTTACTCGAGATTGTGGAACTTTGTCACCTAACTTCACAAATTTTAGTTTCAGCATAAAATGTTGGTTTTTCCAAACCCCAAACTCCATGTGTGGTTGAACTTGAATGAAAATCGGTAAATTGTTGTTGATTTTTGTTGGGTAACATGATTTAATCATTGTTTAATTGTCAAATTACCCATAATGAGATTAATTAGTGCTTAATTGTGCATATTTGATTGATTCATGTGTTGTGGTTATTTAAAATTGAGTCTTAATTGTTGGGTTGTAGAAAATTATTGTTGGGTCTAGTGAGGTGAAGTCTGAGTAACCCCAGATGGAGCGTTTGACGTCATTCTTAAGGGTAAAATACATCAAATGGACAATCTTTGCCAAATCAGGAAATGTTTGAGTACCCCGAGGGAATGGGTAGTATGGGTCTTTCTTGAATTTGATATTGTATGATTTTAATTTTTTTCGAGGGCTGAAAGCTAGATTTTGTGAAATGGGGTAGAAAACTCGCACGATGTGCCATTTGGCGAGCCACATTAGACTCGCCAAGTGGTTTGGCGGTTCACCAAATCTCCACCTTTAATTTCAAGTAATTAATGAGTTTGAGTCTATCACTTTAGGCGATAAGCCTGATCTCATCGAGTTCACTCGGCAACACGTCGAAAGTCCCTCTTGATCTCCCTTCTGCCTCCTAATCCTTAAAATGCACTGCAACTTTTGGTAAGCTACTTAAATCTCATCGATTGGTGTTGGTAATTCGCCTAATGGCCCTGCAGATCCCCAACATGTCCGGAATTTTTGAAAATTTTGCTCTGTACCTTCGGCGAGCCCGATCTAGCTCGCCAAAGTAACCCAGTAACTCACCAAATGGTTCGGCGAATCTTTCTGCACTTTATTTTTTGCATATTTTTCTGGATACTTTTTCTAATGTTTCTTTATGTTGTTCGTAGGAATTTCTAGAACTAATTTGACTGTTAGTGGCATGCCGGCCGGAAAAGGGGCACAAGGAGTCGTGATAAATGAGAAAGCAGTTGCTTCCAATGCCATGTTCGAGAATCTACCTCCAAAGGGAGGAAAGGGAATGGGCAAGGCACCCATAGCTAAGAAATCGGAGTACAACTCCGGCAGTGAGGGAGAATCCTATGATTCTCAGGATTCATTCTCTGAACTTGGGGATGATGAGTTGCTGCAAGCCTGGAGAGCTGAGATTCGTTCCAAGGCGACAGATGATCCGTCTAGGATCCCGATAGCTCAGACTCCTCCTCCTCCAGCTCCAACATAGACGGTGGTCCTGGCACCACCAGTACATGGTCCTTATCCTAGGTCACTCAATCGGTTAAAGGTTGAGGGATTGACGACCATTTATACTAAGAAAAGAGTGTCCACAGATGTTATGGGGGACAGACATGTGGTAGTGTGGGCCACCCTGAGGTTCCACAGCTTCAAGGTCTTCTTCACCAAGACCCACGGCCCATACATTCCTTTATGGGTCTGGGAGTTCTACTCCACCTATAGTGATGTGATGACCCTAAAATGAAATAGGATGAACTAGAGCTTCGCATGTGGTTAGGAAGTTGGTAATTTGTTGAAATGATGATTTTTGGCTTTTAAGGTTTAGTTGAAGAATTTTGAGGTCAAACGTCAAGGGACGACCATGACATTCACAGACTAGTCTTTGAGCTAATGCGTTTTAGTGGTGTAATGTTACCCTAGTCTTATTTGAAATGGGTTTAAGGAGTCAACGTCAAGGCATGTGTTAGACTCCATGCTATGAGACCTACTCTAGGTTGGTTTAGGGTGCTAGACAAGGAGCAAGCCTTAGCCAAAAAGACAAGGTTGTCCCAAGTTTGCTGCTCACTGCCCCAAAGACCACGGGCACCACCACCACCAGTGGTGCCCTAGACGGTTCGAATACTTGGGCATGAAGATCATTTGATCTCAAGGGAGGCAAGGCAACTTTGCCTAGGTGCTGTCTGTTCTTCACGAGATCCACCGCGACTCGTGTTGTGCACTGCGGATCGTGGGAGCCTCCGCGGAAATGGCTTGGGCCCTTGAGGGCTTGACATGGTGGACAGGTTCACTGGTTGAGGGACCACGAGTTTTGGTGCCCTTCACGACCCGTCTAAGTGGGCGTGGTCCCTGACGGGGTTGCCTTATTTAGGGGCTTTTGGGTAATTTCTTTTAAAGGTTTTAATGTGTGGGGTTGATTTTAAAAGGTTTATATGATAAATATAAATAGTTTTGAGTCTTAAGACCCTAATCAAAAACCCTAAAATTTTTCTCTCTCAATATTTCTCTGAAGCTCAAAGAAGAAGAAGGTGTGGGAAGCTAGGGTTTCGAATTCAAGGTTTCCTCCATCAAATTTATTGGCAATTCTTGATAACAAGGCATGGTGGCTCTTTATCTAGGGCTAGTTTTTGCCCTAGAGCAAAATCTCAAATGGTTTTCAAGTTTTCCAAAGTTTATGAAAAAGCCTCTTTGTCACTCCACTCAAGGGTTCTTGAATGAAAATGATTTCAAAATACAAGCTATGATATTATTGATGTTTGATTGATTCTTTTGGATTAAAAACTCTATGAGCCCTTGATTTCCACAAAACCCTAAAATTAGCTTATGAAGTAAGTTAATCACTCATGAATCAATGTTAACGAAAATGTGTTTAGATTGATTTGTGTAGTTGATTTCTATTACTATCTATGCTTATCTATTGGGAATTGTTGGAAAATGGAGGAATGGTGATTGTGTCTTTGGAAAAGGGTAAGTTTGACCTAACTTTATTATTAATGTAGAACTGATATAGCCTTGTGATAGAATGATGTGTGATCCACTTATGGTGGAGGTGTTTACTTATTGAATGTATAGTGAGCATGGCCTTGAAGTCATTATTTAATGAATTGATGTATTATCATGTTATGGTGTATTGAATGTTTGATGTGAAGGTGTTCATGGGATCTCAAGGTAATCTTGTGTATTCTGTGAAGCACTGTGATTGAAAGTGTGATCTCTCATAATGTTCATAAGTGATGATGCTAGACTATGCAGGGTCTCTATATGGTGATGTTGTCTCTTGATTTGGTAGATTTAGGTACCTCTTCTGGAATGTGATATTTTGACTTACGTGTCTAATTTAGCATGGATTGGTAGACCTAAGCATGGTGCCCTTTCTATGAATGACTAAAGAGGCATTCTAGTCTATATCTTGAATAGGCTAGACCTAAGCATGGTACCCTTTTCATGAGTAAGTCTAGATCCCTAGGTGAATGTGAAACCTTGAAGTCGTGGACCTTATGGTGATGACCTTTTTTGTGTGAAATTATAGACCTAGAGTTGGTGAACCGGAATGGTAGAAAACCCTCTCTAAGAAAGTCAATGAGCTATCCTTAATGAACCTTGATCGATAGATCCTTTGCGGTGCCCTTCCTGGTAGAAGTATTATAGGTTGGCTAGACCTAATGATGGTGCCCTCTCTAGTACATACATGTGAATTAAACTACTCTATGAGAAATAAGGCTAAGAACCGAGTGGATATGGTTAAGATGGTGGCCCTCTCCGAGCATGAGGTTAGGGCACAATGAACTTCTTTGGATATCCCCTAAACCATGTGCCTACATGGGATATGTACTAGTTCTACCCTTGCCTACAGGGGATTCCATGCCTAGCTAGTGTGGTCTATGTCGGTTAATACCTATTCCCATCATGTGGGATGTGCACTCTAGTTATTGGATAGATTCTAGAATGTGTAGGTAGTAGTATGCGATGCTATACACATGGAAAAAGTAGGCTTGGAAGATGCTAAAGTGAGTTCCCTAAGTCTTAATGACTAATATGTGAAAGTTCCCTAAATGCATGAATGTCTCCAAAAAATGGTTTAATAAAGAGTGCTGGCTTATTGATATTAAGTTTAAATAGAAAGGTCCTTATCTAGGGTAGCCTTGAGGAACACTTAGGTGTGCTCGAAGAGGTTGTATGGGCGGCCACTTCATGTCTTACTTAAGTGTGTCTTAGGGTAGATTTGAATAGAGGTTCTATGATGATGAAATGATATATTTGCCTCATATGATTATGTGGTGTATATTGGTACTAGTTGAGCATGTCTATGATAGGGATATTGTCTTATATGTGGATGGTGACTTATAATGTGTCTCTTGAACTTGTATTATGAAGGTTTTACCAAAAATGGCACAAGAGCACATATCTCAACTAAATGTCGCTTTTAGCATGTTTTTGCATGGTCATCATACTTAGTACTTAAATTTTCTAACTCCATACTTTTATCTATTTTCTACAAGTGTAGGTTTCGGCAAGTGATCGAGTTCTCTAGTAAAGCTTGGGAATTGAAGTTCTCTCAAGATATTGTGGTATGTCCTCATCTGTCGAGGAAAAGACTCTCATAGTCTAGTTTTTATGATAAGACTCTTGTAATAGACTTAAATAGATTTCTTTTGATTATAAAGGGTCGTGACCATATCTTGTTAATGTTGTCTTTAAGATGGCCATGTGAGACTTAGTTTCCATTTCTTTTATGAGAGAGTTTTAAGATTGTTGGTTTTAAATAAGTTTTAATCCCTCACTATTTTGTATATCGAATGTTATGAATGCTAAGGGGCTTGTATTAGACCTCTTTGAGGTCGAGTACGCCGGTTATGACTAGGGGGTGCCCTCGGGTCGTGACAAGTGACTTGGTGACTCAGGGAAAGAAGAACACTAGTGCCTTCAAACCTGTAGACTTCGTGATGGTCCAAGGGAAGAATGTTAGATGCAGTAGTGATGATATGAATGTTGTGTTTGAGAGGGCTACAAATTTCATGCATGAATACCAGAGTATGATCACAACAAAGACTGTAGTTAACCTAAAGGATTGGCTAGCGCCCCTGATTTCTGACACCACCCGGAGGTGGATTGAGATCGGAGCACTGACAGAAAAGAAGGAACTAAATGTAGCTGCTAGATATTGGTTTGGGTTACGTTATGACTTCACAGAATGAGTCCATTCTCTTCTACCCTAAGAAATCTCTCCCCTTCCTGGTGTTGATCACTGAGTTATATCGTCGAGCTGGAATTCCTCAAGATGAGAAAAGGGATGTCGAGATAACACCCTCATCCCCTATCGACATCTGACTTATATAGGCCAAGTAAATGTGAGATGAGGCTGACAGGAGGAGAGTAGCAGTTTGGACACATCCTCGAAGGTTGATATTGATACACTACCTGTAGAGGTATTCATGGCTACTCTGGCCATTGGGCCTTCAGGTACTTCTGGCTCTACTCCTTCCGACATTCTTGTCTCTTTTGTTGTCCCCCCCATAGATCTGTTGTTCGTACTCTTGTTTCTAGGCCTCCGATCACCCAGGCCATGCTTCTCAAGATGGGGCACCTAGCCCATTCTACTGATATGCGTGCCTCTTGGCTAGAGGCCGCGGTTCCCTAGATGATTGAGAGAGCTAGTATTGTTGCATTGACGCCTCTCAGGGCATCTATTTAAGCCTTCACAACGAGAGTAGAGGTTTTTTAGAGGACATGATGCTACTTAGAAGGTAACGACCTTGAAGGCCGATGTTTTTGAGCCGAGGAAGGATGTGGACCATCTGAAGTCCACAGAGTTTACTGTGCTATTTGAGATGGTGGAGATCCCATATGACCCAAGTGCACATGTTCCATCCTGCTCTGAGGTGCATCCGACAACTACTAGAGATGAAATTAGGGTGGATGTTACTGCTATTGAGTCAAAGGCCGAGACATATGAGGAACAACATGGTGTGTGTGAGGAGGTTGATTATGAGGACCTGGCTGATTTAGATGATACCATGTACGTGACAACTAGATAGGCCTCTTTGAGAGAAATATCCATTGTGGTCTCCAGTGGAGCCAAGGTTGATGAGACCTCGGGCACTGATGAGCAGACAGATGGAGTGACTAAGATGTTGACTTCACCCCGAGTTAGCCTGGCAGGATGACTTTTCCCCTCCCGCTCTGTTATTTTTTATACATTGTTTTTGTTTTAGTTGCATTTAAGGACAACCAAATATTTTGTTGGGTTGGGTGAGGTATTTCCATACCTAAATCCTTTGGGACTTTTTTGTTAATATTGGTTCTATATTGATGACGTTTTGTGAATATTGAGCCGATTGTTTTATATGAATCTTGGTTCTTCTTAGCTTGTGGTCCTTTGTGTTGATAGAAAATCATTTTTGAACCAAATTTTAAATTTTTGCCACCTTTTGTGTGTGTGATTGTGGTTATTCTTGTACAAATTTGAGTGTCGGTTGTGGTCAATACGATGACTTAAATAGTGCTTTTTATGTAACCAATTGAATGTGTGGCAACGATGAGGTAAACTAAGTTACATAGGTAATATGTGAACTTTTAGCATCCTTGTATCTAGCCGGTTGTCGAATGTGTCTCTTGTGATGATCATTCCATGCTAGCTAGAAAGTGTGGAGTCTTGTTAGATATTGGTACCAATGCCTTATGTGGTGAGGTTGTCTTGAACATTGTATTTGATAACACCTAGAACTAGCCCGTTAGTTCGATTGATTGAGTGAAGTGAAGCATTGAAATGATCTTAGGCAAGAAGTTTGAAGAGTGATCCAAATTTGAAAATATTCCTTTTTGTGACCGACCTTCTAAGATGTGTGAACCTTTCTTGGCACCTTTTGAGCCTAACCTTTTATTGGAAGAAACTTGAAAAACTTTGACCTCCTTATACCATCACCTATAACCTTCATGAAGTTTTGGTTTATTTGAATAGACAGCTTAGGCTAAAAGCCTAAGTTGGGGGTGTGGTGAAAAAGAAGAAAAGTCAAGAAGTTTGAATAACTCCCCCTTTGATGGATTGTTTTGAAAAAGATTGAACCCCTACATATTAAAAAAAAAAAAGAAGGAGAAAGAGAAGGAGAAAGAGTGATATTCAGGCCATAATTCATGATGGTAGAAGCCACTATGCCTAAATGACCATACATTTACACTCAGCCTCGTTACAAGCCTTGAAAAGACCTTTGTGGTCTTTAGGTAGTTGAAACGAATGTTAATTGGAAAATAAGGGCAATATTATGAGTGGAGTCATGCATGTGTTCATCTTTTTGAGTGTGAGAGTTTTATGTGATTCCGAGACCTTAAATTGTTGATGAATTTTGTGTGAACGTGGAATCATCCTTGTTGTGAGTGCATTTGAATACCTTTGTTGAGCTTGAACTTGCATTTGAAGCAAGTATTGTGAACTTGAGTATCCTTGATAATGGTGAGTAAGGATTTGAATCTTTAAGTGCGCAGTTGAGCATTATATGTGCAGTTTGAATCTTTTGTGTGCATTCATATTGACTCTTATGCATCACTATTTAAGACATCTTTATTGAGCTGCTCATGTTGAGTTTTACTTGAGGACAGGCAAAAGTTTAAGTTGGGGGTGTTGATGAGTCCAAGATTTGAACTCATTTAGGGCTTTGTTTTGATACTTTTAGTGTCCTCAAAGCATTGATTTTCACGTATGTGAGCTAAGGAGCAAGGTAAGGACACTAACAGGCAAGAAAAAAAAAGTAAAACAAGCTAACGAAAAGGAGAAAAGAGATCCTGGTGATTTTCAAGACGATTGGGTGAACTGTCGCGTTGCTCTTTTACTGGCATAAAGTTACAGTGTACTAGCCCTGGGGAAGAAACCAAGTTGGTGACAGAAATGGCCAATCGGCGAATCATTGATCAACTTCACGATAACAAGTTTGATCACTTAAACTTATAGGACCTGGGAGGCTGATGACCAATGCAAAATGGTGATGGATGGGATAAAAGGTAGGGTCACCGAACCACTTGGCGAGCCCAACTTAATCCACTGACTGGACTTTCAGGCTAAATTTTAGGAAATTATAAGCTGAATTTTAAAAGGATTTTAGAGGGGTTCTCTTATGGATATTGCAGTTACCATTCTAGAGTTAAAGTTTGTCTCTTAGTTTGTAGTTCTTATTGTAGACTTTGAGGATTTATAAGCTAAATTGTGAGGATTGGCAAGTGGGTTTCTCAATTTCTTCAATTTGGACCATTATAAAAACATGGGAACCTTTACCCAGATCATGGCGAATGTATTTGGTAATCGTTTCTCTATATTTATGATGTGTGGCTAAAATCTCAATTCTTGGGGTGTGATCATGTGATTATTATAAGATCCCGTACTTTTTCTATATTCTTTGTAACGAACCGGAAAATTAGTAGGTGAACTTGAGCCTAAACGTGAGGGTCAACGTCAAGGTACATGTTAGACTCCATAGTTAGAAGACCCCTTGTCATATGTATTTAGGGTTGCAAAGGCATGTGCCAAGGCAAGAGGGGGCAAAGCCTAGCAAAAGACCAAGGCTGCCCATCCCTTGACCAAGCACTGCCAGGGTTCACGACCACCTTCATGACTAGTGGTCTTGACCACCGTCCGTGAAGGGGTTCGTGAAGACCCCTTAGTTTTGTGGGAGACCTTACCTTGGAGCATAACAACTGCCTAAGGGACCACGAGCCACTTCACGGCCCGTGGTCATGACGACACGCATGAGAAGGCTCGTGGTCATGCCTTAGCATGGTGGGAGGTTGGGTTTCCAATGGGGGCTACTGGTCAAGGGACCACGGGCTGTGGTCCACTTGACGGATCGTCTAGGTGGGCGTGGTCCCTGACAGGTGCTGCCCAAATTAAGGGTTATTAGGTAATTTCCTTTTAATTAATTATGGTGTGGGGTCGTTTTTAATTGGTTTGTATGATATATATATATATCTAGTTTTAAGTCATAAAACACTTCATTATTCCTTTATTCTCCAAAACCCAAATCGAATCAAAAGTTCTTCTCCCTCTCAAATATTTCTCTCTTTAGAACCTCCATTGAAGAACAAGGAAGAAGACCAGACCGAGTTAGAGCTTGAAGAAGAATGCTTTTCAATACGAATTTGGTTGGATTCTACACCAAAGGTATAGAAATTTTCATCCTTGGGTAGCCATCACCCAAGGATCCCCTTCTAAAGCTTTTTATCTCAATTCTAGGAAACCCAAATAGCTAGGGTTTCAACTCAACCCCATGGATTCCTTTTAAAGTTGCTTTTCAAGGTTGGATTGTGTTTTTTTATGAATTTAAGAGTGATTTTCTATGATTTTAACTTGAATCCTTCAAGAATCCATGAGTTCCCCCAATCCTAGCTATGATTCTTCTTTACAATATGAATGATGTTGCAAGTGGGTCCAATTGATTAGGTGTTAGTTGATTATGATGTAATTGCATGATTTAAGTATAATTCTACATTAATACTTGATTAAACTAAGATTCTAAGGTGAATTTATGAGGCCTAGGTCTATGTCATGAAAGAGGCAAAGTGTGGGTTTAGATGTGACCTTCTAAGATTGATGAACTTCTTGATGAATTGCCTTAGATTATATCACGTAGACATGAATTGCTTATAAGTAAATCATGGTTGTGAAGTGTTGGGATTGAGTTTATATGTTCCTATATGACTATAATTGATCAAGAATGAGGCATGTGGTTAGGTTGCCTTAATAATTAGGTATATATGATGATCATGTGAGTCATGGTTTGAGAGTAAGGCTTGTAGGATGGAGATAACTCCTAAGGCGTTAAGGTTAAAAGATAATATGAATAAGTTAAGAATGTTAAGTCTCTAAGAAGGAAGCCATTATGTATGTTGAGTTGTATATGCACCTATTTTGAATAGACTTCATCTACATGACCTCTAATATGAGTATATGAGTTTATGCATAGAATGAATGTTGTTCTTGAGTTATGACTATATATATGTCTCATGTGATGAATGTTAAATATGTTGACTTAACATGATCCTTGAATGCAAGATATGAGGTGTATGTATGATTATGATATTATGTGCATGTCTTATAAATACTTTGAGGATAAAGTGTCTACTACAATAATGTTATTGTTGTGTCATTGGAAGGACAATCACACACACATACACATGCATGAACATGATTATGATGTGACCAAGGTGTTGCTTATGATTCACTTATAAAGTGAAGATCCTATGACTATTGTGTAATTGTGGTAATTGTTGAAAGGTCATTATCCCCTTACCCTTACACATGTTTATGTATGAATTATCTAGGACTATGATTATGTTGTTGTGTTGATTGAAAGGCTATTCTCATGAACACACTATGAATATGATGTGAAAGGCTTACTCACATGTTGGTGATTCTAAGTGAAAGAGCATTCTCACTTAAGGAATCTATGAGCTGTTATGATGATATGTTTGTTTGAGTGCCTAAATGCATTCTCTTACGACCATAAACTTAAGTAAAGACTTAATATGTCTTTTAAAGGGAATTATGCTTAGCACCGAGTGGATAGGAGTATGAGATGGTTTCCTTTACGATATTAGTTAGGTTCCCAATACGGTGTCTTATGATATGGAAATCTCCACGTACTTAGTTAGGGTTTCTAGTAGAAATCTTCCTATCCCATAACTACGTGCCCACATAGGTATATAGCTAGTGGATCCACCTATAAGCTATTATGTACATTCTACCTTAGGCAAGTAGGACACCTTTTTTCGTGTGGGGGGAGAACATTGAATTCCATGTAGCTCACATGGTCTATGTCGGTTAAGGCTAAATCTCCATACATGATAAGAATATGAATTATGATAAGAACATCAACATGATATATGGTTCCTTAAGAGGTTCTACTTAGTATGAATGGGGGTATGGGACTTCATTCATACATTGCACAAGTAGGCTTTTAGAATAGGCATGGTATGTCTCTTTTTATGATATGATGATTATGAGTACAATGTATGCTTTACATGAATTATGAACATGAACATACTTATGACTAATTAATGAGCTTTAGTTAGTATGAGTGGGGGTATGGGACTTCACTTATACATTGCACAAGTAGACTTATGAAATGGTTAGGTTGTGGGTTCTCTTATGTTATGAAGACATGGATTATATATGAAAGGTATGTATGAATGTTAAGGTTGACTTCACTTGTTACAAGTTATGAACATGAATGACTCCTTACTTATGTACGTCGGCTATGAATAAGGCAAAGTAAGATATGTATGTTGTTGGTGGCCTAAATGTGATACTTAGCATTTGGTAGGGTTATGGGATCTTACCTTTGCATTGCACTAGTGTGGCTTTGGGTTGCTTCTGTGTTGGTTTGACTATGTGTATGAACTATGTATTGTAAAGATTGGTGTATGTATTATGTTTATGTTGGAGACTATGCTTATTATTATGATGATATCCCTTCTGCTATGATGAGTTGTATGTGAGTTGCTTTATGAGTCGCATTCTCCAACTATTTCAAAGATGATGTTCAAAAATGTCATATAGCATGGTTTCAAATAAAATGTCCCGTCTATGCATGTTTAAGGATTTTTATGCATGTCTTCTATACTTAGTACTTTTTGTGCTAACCCCATACTTCTACATTTTCTATAAGTGTATGCCTTGGAGATATTGAATTCCATATTTGTGGCTAGGACCGTACTAGATCAAGAAGAAGAAGATTGGTGAGTCCTCATTGTATTCGATGGCTTGACCATATGTCCTTTATGTCTTTCTTTTGTGTTTTAGACTTTTGTAAGGGTCATGTCCCTAAGATTGTATTCAAAGAGTTTTCTATTCAAATGTTATAGATGGTTTGAGACATAGTGTATAGACTCTCTCATTTTACAAAAGACTTCGATTGTAAAGAAAGTATTAAATTTTCCCCATTTTTCCCTATGTTCTTATGTTATGATATGCTAAGGGCTTGTATGATACCTCTTCGGGGTCAAGTACGCCGTGTTACGTCTAGGGGGTACGTAAAATGTCTTGGATGTTTTCTCCCAATATATACAGAGCTATAAATCCTATCACCCATTAAATCGAAGGACTGCAAGTCTATTTTTAAACGAACAAAACCCCATATCCAACCGACATCGGAGTAAAATGTTATCAGGGTTTTACTACAACTACCGGGGTAGAATCCGAGTCGGTATCTAGGTCGGGACAAAAATGTGGTATGTCGGCTTACTCAACGTATTAAGCCACAAAAACATTTCTTTTCACTCCCTTACCAAAAAGAAAGCTTAAGAGAAGGTTCTAATGGAGTTCTTGCATGATAAAAGTTAATATTTGACGATTTCTACCATTAGAGGTTCCCCCCGTGCCTAGAAACGTGATATATATATGTGGCAATCGTTTTCACCTTCTATTAGCTGCGTTTCGAGCTATTTTTTGAATATATAAATTTTTAGTTATAGGTGTTTCTTCAAGGTTTACACTTGGTTAACTAAGGTAATCATCTCGGGTCTCTTTTATGATATTTTTTATGAAGTTCGACGGACGTTTCGTCAAGTTGAGGCCATTTGGCAAATCTGCCGATTTAAGATAAATTATAAACTTATTATAGGTGTGTACCAGCTGTGTATATATATTGTTTGCAAAGCTTAGGATGTAAGGAACAACTTTCGTGAAGAAGCTACGGCCATTCGAGTGTTCATTGGAAAGGTATGTTAAGGCTAAGCTATGTCCCTCATTTTAGGACCACTCCGGTAAAATTTCTAAAACGCCGAATGTGATATTTTGCTATTCTTTTGCTAGAAAGACCTTCATTGAAAGGCATTGTGTCACGACCCAGGGGTACCCCTAGACGTAACATGGCGTACTTTACCTCGAAGGGGTCTCATACAAGACCTTAGCATAATCGTAACATAAGATACTAGAAAAGTAGGGACAGTTTAAAACTTTTTACAATCGAAGTCATTTTCATAACAAAACAAGCGGAAGTCTTTACTAAACCTTTGTCTCAAACCATGTAACATAATACTTGAATGAAACTCTTGGGAACCAACCCATACAAAGTCTAAAACATAAAGAAATGACATAAAGGAAATGATAGGCTTGTCCTCGATGCTATGAGGACTCACCAACTCTTCAACTCTTCTTGCACCTTAGGAACCTAGCCTACAAAGCAACCTAATCTCTGAAACCCTATATTTGATTAGAATTTAGGCAATATGTGTTAGTACAAAATGTACAAAGTATGAAAGCTAGCACAACATCATAAGAGCATCTCAAAATGGTTAGTCAACATAATACAGAACCATAAGAGATAATAACAGATTCACTGCATAATCATCATAGTCATAGCATAATCTCCAACATAAGCATCATATAAACATAAGTCAACATAATACATAGTTAATGAGCATAGAAGCTACATCATATTCAAGGCATAGTCTTTACCTTAGACTTTCATGGTTACATATATCAACCTTAGTCTATCCTATTACAAGAGAACTACTTCACAAGCCACCTCGAAGTATACTTGTGCAAGGCAAAGATAGCATCCCATGCTACCATCAAAGCTAAGTACGTCTCTTTGGTCATTCTTGGTCATAGCCCTGATTCATAGGCAAGACTTAGGTTTTCATGACATAAGAGTACTATACTTATGAGTAACCTCAAAGCACACTTGTGCAATATCTGTATGTCATCACATACTACCACACACACTAAGCATGTCCTTGGAGTCACTCTTATTCATGCTTACTATTCATAAGTGTCATTCTAGACCTACTTCATATTGACAAAGAACTATCATCTTAAGTCAATCATATCTTGGAAGGCAACTATAGCAACAACCCAAGCTAAGTTTATACTATGTGTGGGAACCCTTCATTCCTAGCCTTAAGTTATACATGTGCAATATATGGATAGCATCCCGTAATACTACCCATACTAAGTACTCCTTTAACTATCATGAATGGGGATTAGTCCCTCTATTCTATTTCCTTTTATTCAAGGCTACCAAGTAATAACCACCTAATAGGTTATACCATGCTATCATCTTACTAACATAACTAGGTTAAGCTAAGCTAACCACCTTGAAAGACACACTAACATGCAAGTCCATGCTATTCTAAGAAGAGTACAAGTGTCCTATCCTAGCTACCATGAAATAGTCCTATATCAACTAAGTCATGCTACCCTTACAAGTGTACTAGAATACAAATGCAATCTATCCATAGGAGAGTATGATTCTCAACCCTAAGCTATCCTTAGGAGAATATGAGTCCTCAATCCCAATCTACCATGATTAACCTAACTCAAGCTATACTTGAAATGCACCTTACAATGCAATTTAAGCTACCCTTAGGATAGTATGGATCCTCAATCCTAAGCTACCCTTAGGAGGGTATAAGTCCTCAATCCTACAGCTACCATAAAATGATCTTGGCCAAACCAAGTCATGCTACCATGAAAGCATTCTAACAATGCTAGTTCAAGCTACCCATAGGTGAGTATAAATTCTCAATCATAGGCTACCATGACTACACCTAACTCATGCTACCATAACATGCATTGTACAATGCTAAGTCAAGTTATACCTTAGGATAGTATGGATCCTCCATCCAAGCAATCAACCTTGGTGTTAGCCTAGGGTGCAAGTAAGGGCCTAGGCTAGCAATATAGGGTGAAAGAAGCCTTGTTCCTAGAGGGGCTGTTTGACGATGGGCTGCTAGATCGCCCAAAGGGTTGGGCGAGTCGCCCTTGTGCCTTTGTGATTACCTAGTGGCGGCCCCATTTGGCCAAGATGCTGGACCAAATGTCGAGCAAGGTGCAAGCTCACCAACCATCTTGGTGTGTCGCCCTTCTCCCCTTTAGTCTGCCAAGTGGCCTTCCCCATTTAGTGAGCTCACTGGAACAAAGGATGAGCCAAGGGTGCACTTGGTGAGTAACATAGTGCACTTGGCAAGCCCAAGTGTCCCAAGGGCGAGCTAAAACGGGCAAGGAGCAAAATTTTAAGTTACAAGTTTAAGGGTCCTTTGTCCTTTTCCAAAGTTTAAGTCCTTATAATTCTATTCATTTCCTAAAAACTATAATACCCTTTCTAGACCTAAATCATTTCATTTAAGTCACTCCAATTAGAATTAAAAAGAAACCCACCTCCTCTCAAATATTTCTCTCACTAGAATTTCTCCATTAGATAAAAAGAAGAAGGGAGACTTTGAAGCCAGGGTTTGGTGATTTCAAGGCATTTCTTCATTAAATTTCTTGGGTAATCTTAGTAAAGGTATGGTGATCCTTCATCTAGGGTTAGTTTTCACCCTAGAGTCAATTTCAAAAATGTTTTCAAGGGTTTCAAGTTTCACCAAAAACCTAGATTTCACTCAAACTCATGGGTTCTTGCATCAAAAGATTTCAAATGATAAACTATGATTACATTGATGTTTAATTGATATTTTATGATGAAAAACTCTATGAACTTAGCTTATGAAGTGGGTTTTATGATTATGAATGAATGTCGATGGAATTATGTTTAGATTGAATTATATTATTGAATTATATTGTTATCTATGCCTATCTATGGTGAATTGTTGGAGGATTGAGGAAATGTAATTCATGGCTTTGGAAAGGGTAAGTTGTGACCTAATTCGCATGTAAAGTAGAATTGTTCTTGAATTGTTGATCCACTTGAAATGTGGAGGTGTCTATCTACTTTGTATATTGATCCACTTGAAAGGTGGAGGTGTCTATTTACTTTGTATATTGATCCACTTGAAAGGTGGAGGTGGCTACTTATTTTTACATTGTGATGATGGCCTGGAAGGCATTATTTGAGGAATTGAAGTATTGTCATGATGTTGTGTATATGATTGTGACGTGAAGGTTATACTTGTGGTTTCAGTGTTATAATTATGGTCTTATATGGAATGTGAATGTGTTGTGATTGAAAGTTCATTCTCACTAAACACTCTTGCATGTTGATAGTAGAATGTGAAGGGTTTCTAATTGTAATATCCTATCTTGACTTGTTATACTTAGGTGCCCTATTCTTAATAAATGAAAGTTCTGATTGAATCTGATCTTGACTTGGTAGGATTAGGCATCCTTCTCTTGAGTAATGAATGTATTTTGACTTGATGTCTTAATGTCTTGAATTGGTAGACGTAATGTTAGCCTCTTCATTAATGACTAAATGAATGTCTTGATTGGTAGACCTAATGTTGGTAGCCTTTCTATAAATGACTAATGAGGTATTTTAGACTACAACTTGAATGTGTAAACCTAAAGTTGGTCGCCCTTTATACTGAGTCTAGAACCCTATGTGACTGTGAAACCTTGAAGCAGTAGACCTAATGGTTGTGGCCTCCTTCTTCTGTGAAATGAGGAACCTAGAGACGGTTGACCTAATAGTGGTGGCTCTCTCTAGGAACATCAATGAACTATCCTTAATGTACCTTGAACGGTAGACCTATTGGTGGTGGCCTATCTTGGTAAAAGTACTTAGGGTCGGTAGGCCAAATGTTGGTGGCCCTCTCTAGTACACTAATGTGAATAAAACTACTCTATGGGAACTAAGGCTAAAAACTGAGTGGATATGGTTAAGATGGTGGCTCTTCTCAATGAAGAGGCTTGAGTCCAATGAACATCTTTGGATATCCCATAAACTAGGTGCCAACATAGGATGTGTTTTAGTTCTACCCTTGGCAACTAGAACACCTTCCACGTTGTAGGGTTTATGACACCGGATTCCATGTCTAGCTTGCATGGTCTATGTCAGTTAATTCCTCTTCCCATCATGTGGGATGTGCACTCTATTTATTTGATAGGTTCTAAAACATGTAGGTAATAGTATGGAATAATATTTACACATGGCACGAGTAGGCTTTGAAGGTGCTATAGTGAGTTCCCTAAGTTTTAATGACTAAGGTGTGAAAGTCCTCTAAATGTGTAAATGTTTCATAAATGAACCTAATGAAGAATGTTGGCTCCTAAATTCTTAGAAAGTAAATATGCATGCTATACTTGACTTGTATAATGAAGGAATTCCTTGTTATGACTTGATGAATGTGAGTGTGCCTTATCTCGGGTTATTACAAAGGAATACTTGGTGTGAGTAGTAGTATGGGATGCTACTTGCATATTGCTCAAGTAGGAATTAGGATTTATCTTAGGTGATGGTCCATTTGTAATGAGCATGCCTTTTATAATGTTCATATCTCTTATGTGTGACTAATTGTGAAGGAATTGAAAGGTTGTATAGGAGTTCTCTTTTGGTGACCTTAGGGTGATGCTTTGGCGTGGATATTGGTATGGGACGCTTTCCATACATTACACAAAGTGTTGCCTAAGGGTTACTTGAGGGGAATGGTCAAAGGTAAAGGAAATTGGTTTTATGTGTTGAATATGGTTCCATTGTGTGAAAGGACTTGTATGTTGGTTGTGTGTAAGTATTATGCCTCTGCTATCGTGTGCATGAAGGTTTTATTGAAAATGGCATACAAGCATGACTTTCAACAAAATGTCCCTTTTAAAGCATGTTTTTGCTCATACTTAGTACATTTTCGTGTGCTAACCCATATTTTCCTATTTATACCACAAGTGTTGGTTCCGGCAAGTGATCGTTTCTAGCTAGAAGTTGAAGTGCCTGGGATAGAGTTTTCCTCCAAGACTTGGTACGTCCTCATAGATCGAGGACAAAGACTCTTATTGTTCTAGTTCCTTTATGTTTAAGACTTTGTAATAGACATTCTAGTGTTTTTTATGGTAAAGGGCCGTGACCCTATGTTGTTAAAGTTGTCTTAAGATGGCCATGTGAGGCTTAGTTTTCCGCTCCTTTATGAAAGAGTTTTTAATAGTTTGGTTTTAAATAGACATTTTAATTCCGCACTATTTTCTATTATCTATGCAATGAATGAGCTAAGAGGCATGCATTAGACCAATTCGAGGTCGAGTATGTTGTGTTATGACTTGGGGCTGCTCTCGGGTCGTGACAAACTTGTTATCAGAGAATAATCTTTGGAAATGGTTTTAGGGTTGATGTCTCTCAAGCCAATCTAGTAGAGTCTTGTTCATCGGTGTGAGTCGTCACACATCTATGAGCGAGAGGCTATAGGACGTTAGAAAGTTACACTTCTTTCATATATTTGAAGTTGTGCCTTAGAGCTTAGCTTTATAAGTATCCTTTTCCTAATCCTTCTCTTGTGTTTATAGGATATGAATACAAGGGCTAACACAAGAAGTATGGAAGAGGAGACTGTGAATGAGGGAGTTCCTCCCTAAGGTGACCAAGTGCATCAAGAGAATAAAGTTCTGGTGGTTCCCCCCGACATGACCAATGGAGAGATTAGGTCAGCTTTTCTAACCCTAGCCCGAGCCATGACGGCTCAAGTGAATAGAGATGTGCTACCTAGGGTGAATGCTAATGAGAGTTCCATAACCTCAAGATTGAGAGACTTTGTGAGGATGAATCCTTATATTTTTCTTGGCTCTAGAGTGGGAGAAGATCCCCAATAATTCTTGGATGAAATTTATAAGATTGTAGATGCTATGGGAGTAACTTCTAGGGAGAAGGCGGAATTGGCTTCCTACCAATTGAAAGAAGTGGCCCAAGTATGGTTACTCAATGGAAAGCCAATTGGGGCTGGTTGAAGTGGGTCCTATAGAATGGGAGGAGTTTAAGGAAGTTTTCCTTTGTAAGTACTTTCCCCGTGAGAAGAGGGAGTGTAAAGTTGAGGAGTTTATAAAACTTAGGCAAGGTAACATGAGTGTGGAGGAGTATTACTTGAAGTTTACCCTATTGTCTAAATATGCTCCATCCTTGGTGTCTAACCCTAAAGATGAGATGAGTAGGTTTGTTACCAGTGTATCCGACCTAATTAAGGAAGAGTGTCGGTGATGCTCCATGGTAATATGGATATCTCTAGACTTGTTGTGTATGCTCAATCTATTGAGGAGTCCAAACTTAAAAGGGTGAATAGGGATTTGAAGAAAGGTAGATCCGATACGCAAGGTCAACCTAGGTTTAAGAAGAGAGCTCATAACCAAGATTCTTCAAGTGCTCCTAAGCTTAACCAATAGAGAGGTGGTGGTTCTCAATTTTCTAAGCCTACTAGTCACAATTGTGAAAGAAGCATTTTGGGAAATGTTTAGCCGGTACTAGTGGGTGCTTCGGTTGTGGGAAGAATGACCACCAAGTGAAAGATTGCCCTACCCTTGCGGCTAGAGGAAGAGAGGCCAAGCAATCTTTTCTTAATGTCTCAAACCTCGATGCTTCAAAGAAGAACCATTTCTATGCTCTTCAAGCTAACAAAGGAGCAAATCCGGATGAAGGCACCGGTAAGTAATAACTCTTTATTTTGTGAAGAGATCCTTTTGTGTTGTGTCATGGTATCCTGACTTAGGTTTACCCTTAAGTGGTGGATGGAATGCTGAATAGTAAGGTTGTTGAGGGTGTTGATGTCCTTATCTCTTTCCTTCTATTCTTATTCAAGATTGGGACCGAGAGTTCCAAGTGGCTTGTTTCATGTTTTGAAGTCTTGTGTGATCATGAGTTTGCATGGTATCCTTATGTTATGTGTGTTCTAGTTGAATTCTTGTTTATATGAGAAAATGAGTTTTCATCATTTATGTCCCTCATGTTAAATGTTCATCTAGTATAAGTTGTCTATATGCTTCATGAGGTGAATTGTTGAACATGCCTAAATATGTGTTTATGAAGAAGTTGCATATTGAGCTTTTATGAGAAAATTGCATAATGTGTTTAATGATGTTTTGATGAGCATGATATGAGTTGGGAAGGAACTTCCTCCTACGAAATAATAAATGTTGTTGGTCGGTGTATAATGAGTTTGTAGATGTAGTTCCTACTTCCTTATGTTGCGTTGAGCTTATTGATGTGGAGTTGATGTTTCCTCCTATTTTTATGCATTGTATATTGATGTGTCATGATTGTTGGGATGCTAGTCTCAAGTCGTTTTCCCTTAGTGTTTTTTAAGTTTCATTCGAGGACGAATATTCCTAAGTGGGGGATAATGCAACGACTCGAAAAATAATAGGTTGAACTAGAGCCTTGATGTTTGGGTTAGTGTGACTTATGGTTGGGCGAAAGGTATAAGCCTAGGGTGCAGGCAAGGGCCTAGGCTAGCAAGATATGGTGAAAGAAGCCTTGTTCCAAGAGGGGATGTTTGGCGATGGGCTGCTTTATCGCCCAAGGAGTTGGGCAAGTCGCCCTTGTGCCCTTGTGATCGTCTAGTGGCTGCCCATTTGGCCAAGATGATAGACCAAAGGGCGAGCTAGGTGAAAGCTCGCCAACCAGCTTCGTGTGTCGCCCTTCTCCCCTTTGGTCCACCAAGTGGACTGCCCCATTTAGTGAGCTCACTGGAATAAAGGACGAGCCAAGGGTGCACTTGGTGAGCCCAAGTGCCCAAAGGGGGAGCTAAAACGGGCAAGGGGCAGAATTTTAAGTTACAACTTTAAAGGTCCTTGGTCCTTTTCCAAAGTTAAGTCCTTATTATAATATTCCCTTCCTAGCAGTTATAAGACCCTTTTTAGACCTCAATCCTTTCATTTAAGTCACTCCAATTACCATTAAAAACAATCCCACCTCCTCTCAAATATTTCTCTCACTAGAATTCGTACTTTAGAGAAGAAGAAAAAGAGAGCCTTTGAAGGTAGGGTTTGGTGATTTCAAGGCGTTACTCGATCAAATTGCTTGGGGAATCTTAGTAAAGGTATGTTGATCCTTCATCTAAGGTTAGTTTTCACCTTAGAGTCAATTTCAAAGATGTTTTCCAGAGTTTCAAGTTACATCAAAAACCTAGATTTCACTCAAACTCATGGGTTCTTGCATCAAAAGATTTCAAATGATAAAGTATGATTACTTTGATGTTTAATTGATGTTTTAAGATGAAAAACTCTACGAACCCATGATTTCTCTAAATTCCTAAATTTGTTTTATGAAGTGGGTTTTATGATTATGAATGAATGTTGATGGAATTATGCTTAGATTGAATTATATTATTGAATTCTATTGTTATATATGCCTATCTACGGTGAATTTTTTGAGGATTGAGGAATTTTAATTCATGGCTTTTGAAAGGGTAAGTTGTCACCTAATTCTCATGTAAAGTAGAATTGTTCTTGAATTGTTGATCCACTTGAAAGGTGGAGGTGTCTATTTACTTTGTATATTGATCCACTTGAAATGTGCAGGTGGTTACTTATGTGTATGTTGTGATCATGGCCTTGAAGGCATTATATGAGGATTTGAAGTATTGTCATGATGTTGTGTATATGATTTCGATATGAAGGTTATACTTGTGGTTTCAATGGTAGAATGATGATATTATATGGATAGTGAATGTGTTCTAATTGAAAGTGTATTCTCACAAAACACTCTTGCATGTTGATAGTAGTATGTGAATGGTTTCTATATTGTAATATCTGATCTTGACGTGGTAGACTTAGGTGCCCTCTTCTTGATAAATGAAAGTTATGATTGAATGTGATCTCCTGACTTGGTGGGCTTAGGCATCATTTTCTTGAGTAATGAATGTATCTTGACTTGGACTTACTGTATTAATGTCTTGAATTGGTAGACCTAATTTTGGTTGCCTCTTCATTAATGAATGAATGAATGTCTTTATTGGTAGACCTAATGTTGGTAGCCTTTCAATAAATGACTAATGAGGTATTTTAGACTATGACTTGAATCGATAGACCTAAAGTTGGTGGCCCTTCATAGAGAGTCTAGAACCCTATGTGAATGTGAAACCTTGAAGCGGTAGACCTAATGGTTGTGGCATCCTTCTTGTGTGAAATGATGAACCTAGAAACGGTAGACCTAATGGTGGTGGCTATCTCTATGAAGATCAATGAGCTATCCATAATGTACCTTCAACGGTAGATCTATTGGTGGTGGCCCTTCTTCGTAAAAGTACTTAGGGTCGGTAGGCCTAATATTGGTGGCCCCTCTAGTACACTAATGTGAATGAAACTACTCTATGGGAACTAAGGCTAAGTACCGAGTGGATATGGTAAAGATGATGGCTCTTCCGAATGAAGAGGCTAGAGTCCAATAAACATCTTTAGATATCCCATAAACTATGTGGCAACATAGGATGTGTTTTAGTTCTACCCTTGGCAAGTAGAACACCTTCCACGGTGTAGGTTTTATTACACCGGATTCCATGTTTAGCTTGCATGGTCTATGTCGGTTAAAGCCTATTCCCATCAGGTGGGATGTGCACTCTAGTTACTTCATAGGTTCTACAACGTGTAGGTTACTGTATGGGAAGCTATCTACACATGGCACGAGTAGGCTTTGAAGGTGCTATAGTGAGTTCCCTAAGCCTTAATGAGTAATGTGTGAAAGTCCTCTAAATACATGAATGTGTCCTAATTGAACCTAATAAAGAATGTTGGCTCCTAAATGGTTAGAATGTAAAGATGCATGCTATACTTGACTTGTATAATGAATGACTTCTTTGTTATGACTTGATGAATGTGAGTGTTCCTTATCTAGGGTTATTCCAAAGGAATACCTGCTGTGAGTAATAGTATGGGATGCTACTTGTACATTGCACAAGTAAGACTTAGGATTTATCTTAGGTGATGGTCCATTAATAATGATCATGTCTTTTATAATGTTCATATCTCGTATGTGTGACTAATTGTGAAGGAATTGAAAGGTTGTATAGGAGTTCTCTTTCGGCGACCTTAGGGTGATGCTTTGGTGTGGATAGTGGTATGGGACGCTATCCATACATTGCACAAACTGTTACCTAAGGGCTACTTGAGGGGAATGGTTAAGGGTAAAGGAAATGGGTTTTATGTGTTAAATATGGTTCCATTGTGAGAAAGGACTTGTGTGTTGGTTGTGTGTAGGTGTTATGCCTCTATTATCATATTCATGAAGGTTTTATTAGAAATGGCATACAAGATGACTTTCAACAAAATGTCCCTTTTAAAGCATGTTTTTGCATGGTCATCACACTTCGTGCATTTTTGTGTGCTAACCCATATTTTCCTACTTTTACTACAAGTGTAGGTTCCAACAAGTGATCGTTTCTAGCTAGAAGTTGAAGTGTTTGGGATAGAGTTTTCCTCCAAGACATGGTATGTCCTCATAGATCGAGGACAAAAACTCTTATTGTTCTAGTTCCTCTATATTTAATACTTTGTAATAGACATTCCAGTATTTTTGATTGTAAAGGGTCGTGACCCTATCTTGTTAATGTTGTCTTAAGATGGCCATGTGAGACGTAGTATTCTGCTGCTTTATGAAAGAGTTTTTAATACTTTGGTTTTAAATAAAGGTTTTAATTCCGCTCTATTTTATATTGTCTATGCAATGAATGAGCTAAAAGTCTTCTATTAGACCTCTTCGAGGTCGAGTAGGCCATTATGCGACTATGGGGTGCTCTTGGGTCGTGACAATCCACTAGATTGGAATCATACCCAAGCCCTACCCACATTGCAAGCACAACCCTAGCTAGAATTGGGTTTATGATTTCACAAGTGGGGGCTCTATGGGTGGAAAACTCATAGATGAATAAACTTCACATACCTTTAATCAAAGCGCTAAACAAAGCTTTAATCAATGGTGTATTCGTCCTAGTTGTTTCCCCTCTTCTCCTTCTTTTTCTTTTCTTCTACAGAGCGAAATATTTGAGAGGAAGGTGGGTTCCTTCTATGAATGAGTAAAAATGATTATTTTAGGGTTATTAGGTATTTATAGG
This sequence comes from Solanum stenotomum, assembly GCF_019186545.1. NCBI lineage: Eukaryota > Viridiplantae > Streptophyta > Magnoliopsida > Solanales > Solanaceae > Solanum > Solanum stenotomum. Next base: position 47,009,390 of record NC_064284.1, read on the forward strand.
TGGTCACTTAACTACTTAACAAACCTCCCTAAGCCCTTAATTAATTACTAACTTAATTCCCAAACCGCTAACTTAAAACTAAACTCTAAAATCTAGCAGCATCTACGGACCCCCATCCACGGACTGTGGATGTGTTCACAGGGCATGGAATGGTCTCGTGGTTAGGGAATGAGGCTTGAAGTTGCAGGACTTAACAGGCCTTGACCCGCTACCACAATCCACGGGGCGTGCCCACTCGTGGACCACATTGTTTTGACAGGTTTTTGGGTAGTGTTGAGGTCCTCCTCAAGGACCCCTTGGGTGGTCCTTGGGGAGTCGTACCCATACCTTTAACCCCTAACAATATTTTTCTCAGTACGGGAATTATTTTAATGAGTTTTAAACCTCATACTACACTACAAACCTCTTACGAAAGGCTCTAGAACTCACTACTTCAACTTGCTATTTTCCAGGGTGTTACACATTGGGATCTCAGCTTGATTACTTTCATAATTCTATTATGTTAGTGTTCCATTCGCTTGGATAAATAGAGTGTTCGGCATCTACATGTCATTTAATCAATTTTCTTTGATTATATGTCTGCATGTATTAATTCGTATTCTTCTTTGGGTGATATGACTTAAAATATCACGGGTTACCTTTATTACTTTAACCAGCCCTCTTTACCCACTAAAGTTATTATGAAAAATATTTAAAGTAACTCACGATCTTCAAAACACTTTAATATAACTTGAATGTTTAAACTATTAGAACACTTGGTTTTTTTTAAATACTTCTTTATAAATTATCTAGGAACCCAGTTAAGAACTAAGTAAATCACCATAAACTTGTTATGAATATGTCCAATGTTAGGTTATCTTTCTAAAATTCGATTCAACTTTTCAAGCTTATTTGGAAGAACATATGAGGTTCTATGAGATGGTTACATGTTATACGAAAGTGATTATGGGGTTATTAGAACAAGACTACAAATGGGTCAAGATTGGCAACATGACAATAGTAACCTATAGGTGTTATAAATCCATGGCATGACATGCTATATACATTCTACTCCCGATCTATAATTGGGAGGTATGGGGCCTATTGACTATATTTATACATATGAGACACACATGGCCACAAGTTGGCGAATATGATGCCCGTTCTCTACCGGAAGGCACCACTATTGCTAGCATATGGTTGGGTATGTCTTGCATTTGCACCTATATATATATATATATGTATTCACGACATACTATTATATGAGCATACCATGCATATTTAAATAGTAGGGGGGAAATGTCAGCCATGGAGATCATTTGAGTTTCAGTTTAATGTGGTATTTCTATTACCCTTTTATAGTTAATATTTATGATTCAACTTTCCGCTTTACATACCAGTATATTTTTATTCGTATTGACGTCTTTTTTCCTAGGGACGCAGCTTTTTGTTTCATGCAAGCCAGTACAGGTAAGGACTCTAATCGACCCAACCGCTAGGATTCAGGTTCATTTGTGAGTTGATTAGCTCCATCTTATCCTGGGATTATTAGGGGATGTTTACTTTTGTTGTACAGTTTGGGTATACTGGAGGCCTTGTCCTGACAGTCCTTATGTCACTCATAGAGGCTATTGTGGACACAATATTCTAGATTTTCTTTTTGTATGTTTCAACCTCCAGCCAATAGTCTTGGCATGTATGTATATATGTGTGTGTAAGTTGGTATTTCTTCGGTTGTGGCCTCGTTGGCTATATAGTACATATTTATTTATTTTCGCTTGTCTACCATTGTTTGTATGGTTTATTCTCATTTTAGTCATGACCTTGAGGGTCTAGATAGAGGTTGTGTTGCCCAATCTTTTTGTATCACAGTTTTGTTAGCTAGTATGTTTTAGTGGGTAACTCAATCTTATAGGGTATCGAGTGCCAGTTACTCCCCTAATTTCTGGGTCTTAAAAACTTGATATTAGAGCAGGTCGTATCCCAGGAAGGTTCCACAAACCGTGTCTAGTAGAGTCTTGTTTATGGGTATGTTGTGCACCATACTTATAATCAAGAGGCTACAGGGCATTTAGGAATGCTGACATTTCATTAAACTTATAGATCGTGCTATAGTGCAAAAGTATAAGGACATTTGCAATCTAAATCGCGCTTTATGTTTCTTATCTAACAGGCTACACTTGCTCCAGATATGGTAAATCGAGAGATAGGTATGGATCAAACGGAAGGTACTAGTCATTTCCCACCCGGTCAAAGGGATTGATATTCCTCAGAGGCACATGGTGAATCTCCAGTACCACTAGTACCAGCCTCCCCGGAACCTGTTGAAGCCCGAGGAGATGCATTACCCCCAGGTTCATGAGTTTTATTGGTACCTGAGGAAGCTATGGACACAAGATCTCCAGTACCTATTGTTTCGCCACCAGAGACTGGGTAGAAGGGGGGTGAAAGAGGCAGTTCAGTTGCTAACTAGGATGGTTTCTATTCATGAGCGACAACTAGAGTCAAGAATGGATACACGGAGAGACTTATCACAAAGTTCGAAGGTAAGAAAGTTTCTTCAGTTGGCCCCTACATTATTTACAAGATCTAGTCCTACGAAGGATCCCTTTGGACTTTATATACCATATATATAGAGTATTGATGTTGATGCATGTCTACATCAAAGAGGCTGTGGAGTTGGCTTTTTTCGGCTACATGATGTAGCCATCTTTTGGTATGAGGCATGTGAGAGATATAGAGGACCTGATTCTCTGCTAGCGGAGTGGGAGGACTTCCCTGAGGCCTACCTTGCCTAATATTTTATATGGGAATTTCAAGAGGCCCGTCTTGACCAGTTTATCAATCTGAAGCAAGGAACTATGAGTGTGAGGGATTATAGCCACAGGTGTAATTCTTTGGCAAGATATGCACCAGATATTGTATGTACCATTAGAGCCATAGTTCATCTTTATGTTGATGGTTTGGCAGATCATTTGATCAGAGATTGTAGGGTAGCATCCCTAGCAGATGATGTAGATATTTCCCGCATAAAAGCATTCGCTTAGACTATAGAGGGCATTTCTCAACGAATTCATGATACCCACAGGGATAGGGAGCACAGTAAAAGGGCCTGTACTATGGGTCTTATAGGGAGCCACATGGTGATTTTATGTCCCCCATTCCATTGATATCCATCTCAATTTGTGGGTAGTGTCTCACCACAGGTGCAAGGACTGTGGTTTGATCGTTATAGTCATTCAGGACAAGGACAGATCTCAGTCCAGCTTGAAGGTCGTCAACAGTATCATTCCATACAGATAAGACATCCCACTCCTCATTGTACACAGCGCGGTAAGCTGCACACTTGGCATTGTAGACAGGGTTCAGGTGCATGTTATCATTATGGGAAGACATGACATTTAGGGTTGAAACCTCGAGTGTCTCCCCCTGTCTGCTCTCATAAGCAGTGACTCTAGCAGTCAGTTCATCAACAGTGTTTCTACCGGGGGTTAGTGCAATCAATATGGCACTGTCAATCATCTCTGGGACAGATCTCTCTAATCGTGTCGCCCTAACATCCGCCGAGTAGTCTAGCCATCCTATTTTCAAGATCATGGTCTAGGAAGGCTAGGCTAATGATGAAACACTTGGGGCCTGTAAGGAAGATGAGAGAGGATCGGGTATACCTGATGGCTCAGAGGCCAGAGTATGCGAAGGTGTTTCTAATGGTAATGCATCAACATCGACCTGTGGAGACGTATCTGTTGGGGCTGCCCTCCTCCTGTCAATCTCCTCTTGTGGGAACTAATCCTCTATACGCCGGATGTCGGTGGAGGAATATGGGGTAACCTCAAATCCCTCGTAATGTCACGTGGTACACCAGCTCGCCGGCATTGATCAGTGATCAGTACAGGAAATGGCAGAGACATTTGTGTCTGTTTGGCCCTCATAGCCATCTCCTGTGAAACCAGCAATCCCAGGTCGATCTGCCTCCTGGACATGATCGAACCAAGGCAAGCCTCCTTTGGATAACGCAAAATGGACTCGTTCTGGGATAACATGATAGTGTTGTTGATGAACCCAAACCAATATCGATAGGCGGTGTTCATATCCCTCTTCTCAATGGGGACTCCCGCGTCCATCCACCTCGGGGTGGTGTCAGAGAACATCGGAGCTAACAAACCCATCAAATCATCGAGAGATGGAGTAATAGGCAAACCATGGTAGGAAAGTACTGAGTGCAGCGGACGCCCCAATACAGCATTTATGTGTTCGCTGTGACACTCTATTTCCTTGCCTCTAACCATAATCAATTTCACTGGTCGGAAATCAATAACCTTATTTCTGCTTTTTGGGACCAACTCCCTATAGGGTAAGTAGAATTCCTAAACCCAAGAAGGTATGTAAGTACCCCGTGGCATCGCGAATTGCTCAAACTCGTGATACATGAGCGTGTCAACCACCTCAGCATGCTTACCTTCCAGGCCTTCCACGGATAGCAATTTTTATTTAAGAATGGTGCGTAAACCATCTCCTTTCAATTTGTTCAGCAATCCTGGTGCAGGTGGAACTATGGGAAGTGCAGGAGCCACTGGAAATGGTGTTGGGGTTGGCACTGGTGCAGTAGTAGGCAAAGTGGCAGATGAGGGGGTGTTGGTGGCTATTGACTGAGACCTGGCACGGAGCCATCAGAGGTAGTTCATCCTCTGGTTCAACAAAATCTGGCTCCACAGCTACTTATTTATTTTCTATATGATTTTTCCTTTTTCCTTTATCTCACGGTGGGAGATCTTGCTTTCTTTTCTGTGAAGGAGGTGATCCTCCTTCATTTATTGTGATGCCCTTTGTTGTTTTCTGAAGGGGCTCGTTTAGGTTGGTTCATACCATTTCTGCAAAAGATCAAGAAGAAACTCACGGCGAGTCACCGAATCGTTTTAGCGAACCAAAGTTAACTCGCCGAAGGGATTGGCTTAACAATGAGAAGAAAACAGTGATAGGTAGAATCATTCGGCGAATCGCTGACTACTTTCGGCAAGCAGGATGTATCCGCTGAAAGTGACAGTTCAACAGGATCCCAGGGATTCAGATAAAGGGCGATTATAATACTTTTGGTGAGTCGCCGAGCATTTTTGGTGCCCTCAGACTTCTCACTGAATGTTAAAAAATCAAATGTAAATCGAGGCGCCAAATCATCGACAGGGTGGGGGCATTAGCCGAACTGTCGAGTCGTTCAGCGATCTCGACTTAGCTCGCCAATTGACCCAACGTGCCTATTTTTGACCCACCTTCTCGAATTCAATCCCCCCAAATCCCAGAAAATCAAATCAAAGCATGCACTAATGGAATTCAAATAAGACCCTCACTACCCATCACTCTCGAGATACTTAGACTCCCCCGAATTTGTTGATTTTTGCCGATTTGACAATGCCCGCTCATAAGATTTGTATTACCCGATCTTCCATCAAGCAATTTTCGTCATTTAGTGCACATATAGGTTACTTAGACTTCACCCAATCAACCTAACAACTAACATGCAACAACCCTATCGATATCAATTAATTCAAAGTCCATACAATAAGGCATTCAATTATTTAAGCATTTTAGACAAAGTTTATGAATTGAAAATAGCATCATAGAAACCTATTTTTATCAGAGAGGCCCAACACACGTCATTCTAATACTATAACTTCAAAAGAGTACAAAATTTTCAAAAATAAAATTGGGGTTTTAGAGACAAACCTTGTATGCCGATCAAATAGCTTTTTGTAATGCTAGGTAGCAAAGAAATCCTAGTTCCAAGTACCAATCGACAACTATAATACAAATTACAAGCAACAATCTGTGAAAATGCTACTATTGTGGGAACTTGTGAAGCATCAAAGCGAGGGAAAGTGAATAATTTTAAAAATTTGGCAGTCTTTGGCCAGATATTAACCGTTCAGTTCCTAGCCTTTCGGCGACGTTAGTCCTGTCTCTGATAGCATCGGTGATGCACCGAAAGATTACTTACCTCGCCGAGTTTTACAAGACCTCCCTTATTTTGGGGTCCCAACGGCGGATTAAGTAGGAATTGTGGATAGATTTGGTAACTCGCCCACTGGGTCCTTGGCTCACAATCTTGTATTACTCAACACCTTTTGCATTTTACCCTACAAAATCATCACACCCTTATTCGAACAAAATAATTAAAAAGTAGTAAAACCTAAGGTTACCTCCCAAGATGTGACTTATTTTACGTCATGGCACGACGTAAGTTCGGTCTCACTTTCCGTTATTGGGGTTAGCCCTAGTGTCACTAGGTGACCCCAATATGTCATTTGGGTGGAGATGGGCACTACAAAACTTAAGAATGACCTGATCAACTAGATTGATCTAGAGTGAGATCCAATAATTTGATTCAACACTTCAACATTCTCTTTCATTTCCTCCAATACTCGATCCTGATCGGTGACCTTTTGGAGAATGATTTGAAGTGTGTATTCGACACGATTTTCTCTCCCATCTCTGGACTTCCTCTGCTCATGAGGGGGTATATACATCCCTTTGTTGTTGCATTGGACTTCCACCTCTGAGATTTTGGTAACCAGTTCATTTAGCTGAGATGCCAGGGCGGTCAGCGTGAGGTCCTTTTGGACTTCTTGGCTCAATTATACCAACTTGCCACTACTCTGCTCAGCCATGTTTTTCTAAGTCGATAACTCAACAAAAAACAATACTAAAAGTAAAGTTAGTGAACTACGATTAATAAGACAGAAATTCTAGTGAACTAAAAATTCTAAAATAACACCACTCCCCGGCAGCGGCGCCATTTTGATGCTTATCGTGTCCAATGACACTATCCTATGGTATGAGTGTCTACGATCGTCAATAATATAGTAACCCAACCAAGGGTTGGGGTTGTGTCCCAAGGGAGCGGTTTTGGGAATTGATAGAAAAATAGAATTACATTCTAACTAGTTGTAGCTAAAGATATTAATGAACAAAAGCATAGTAAATAAAAGGGGGTGACACGAAAGTGTCAAATATCAAATGGGAGTTTTGTAACAAGTGATAAAACAACAAAAGAAACAAGAAAATAAAGTATGCGCAAAGGTTCTTGGGATGTGACCTCAATATAAGTTGAGATAAATTGTTGGGTACGTGCTTTCGATAGGAAATTTGCAAAATAATAGTGACTAGGCTAAGCTTTAAATGGAAATAAGCTCCCTCTGGGGCAACTTACCCCGTTTCAAATGCGTTCCTCTCGGACACCCATTTGCCGCATGAAGACCAGCCTACGCCTTAACCCACTCACTCTCTCGAGCTGAATGTTAGGATATGGGACTAGGGCTCGCCCTCTTGGGCTGAACCTCATGTCGACCAACTCCTTAGGCCATCAGTCTAGTTGTTTTGATTTCGCAACCTCCCTCTCGGGCAAGCTGAAAACACATAGGTGGCTTTGTGTTTTCATCTATAAACCCTTTAGATTAAACTACAACCACTAGGTGAAATCACCATCAAAATACATCTAGCCTATCAGCAAGCAAGAACCAACAAGAATATCGACCCATATTTGCTAAATCACACCCTAATAATGGGGGGTTTTAGCCACTAATCAAGAAATAAGAAATTATACCAAATATGATATTGAAATCAACTGGGTATAAGAAATTAAACCTTAAATTAAGCGAAGGAAAATGAATAGAGAAGACCCACTTCCAACTTGGGAAAGAAGAACTCATTTATTCAAGTCTCCACAAAACCCTCTCCAAACATGAGAAAAAAATATCAGCTAAAGTATGTTCTAAAGTGAAAATAATAATAATAATTATTCCAATCCAATTTTTTTTAAGACTATAATTCTTACTAGTACTTATAGTTTTCGCAGATTGTGCTGTGGTGGATTATTCGGTGACATTAGTCGAGATCGCCGATGAACTCGGTGATCCTCCTTTTGGTCAGCTCATTGCCTTTAGTGTCTTGCCTTTAGCATCCTCGCATTCTAGATCATTGGGCGATACAGTACTGCTTCGTGAAACTGATTATTCACTCGCCGACTACTCTTTTCCTCTTATTTTGATCCACTTCCTTCAAAGCTTCGCGTACTGGAACGAAGGGCGGTTCATGTCGTTTCGGTGACTCGCCAAGTTGAACTCGGCGATCCGCAGGATTCCATTTCTTGTTCTTTTCAGCCCTATTTGCTCCGTTTTACGCCTAAGTGTTCATGCTTCCACTAAAACTTCAAATACCTGAAACTTCAGAATTTTATCAAGGACACTATTTCCATTAAAATAAATCCCTAAATGAGTCCAATTTGTGGACATATCACATAACATAAGGGTTAGTCAACATAAGTCATATGTCATAATCATAAGAGATACTTCATGAAACATAAACTATAAACCTAAGAGACAATAACATAATCATAAGCATAATCTCCAACATGGGCATCATATAAGCATTAGTCAACCCTTATTCCCTTATATCATAAAAAGAACACTTCATAAGTAGCTTAAAGTCATACTTGTGCAATCCATGGATAAGAACCAATAATCCCATCAATATTAAGTATCACCTTAGGCCATCATACATACTTACCATCTTTGATCTCATCCTTAGCTTATTTCTCATATACAAGGGAATCTCTCATCTTTAGTCAATAATAACAAGGAAGGTAACTATAGCACCATCCTACCTTAGCATACATCATATAAGAGAAACACTTTCTAGGTAACCTTAAGTCATACTTGTGCAATGCATGAATAAGACCCCATAATCCTACCAATGCTAAGTACCACTTTAGGTCCTCATAATCTTACTTTTTGGTTGGAGAAACTAGTCCCACTCTTAAATTATTGGAACACTAGGAGATACCTCTTTAAGCACATCTTAGTTCCTCTTCTTTATTATCCTGAACACTATGAAATACTTCACTAAGCATGTCTAAGTTCATGATTCTCTATGAACACTATGAGATACTTTATTAAGCATGTCTTAGTTCATTAGGTATTCGAACACTTGGAGATGCTTCCTCAAGAATGTTTTAGTTCATTATGTTTGAACACTTGGAGATACCTTTTATAATATGTCTTAGTTCATTAATGCTTTTGAACACTAAGAGATACCTTTTCAAGCATGTCTTAGTTCATTGGATACGGAGATTGTTACTAGAAACTCAGACCACTCTATGTGAAGGCTTCCATCTCATGACACCCACTTTGGGAAAACCCGAACTCTACAATGTGAGAGTTCCCCCATTACTTTGGAAACCCGGACTCAACTAGGTGTGAGTGTCCTTTAAACTGGAGGCCCGGACCCGACTACGTGTGAACCTCTATCTCATTGTCAATATCCATTCGGGCCAAACATACACCCCTTAACTAATTATTAAGCCTTATTTAACTTATGACTCATGGAGGGATGTCCTTGACAACAAATCCATGTATCAAGTGAATCTATCACTTTATTCATTCAAAAATTCATAAGGTAGATGAGGCGGGTAAAGTCCTTCCACAACAATGATATCTAATAGCCTACCATTCTCATATAGGCTTCACTGTCAAAGCCATTACAAACATAATTCAACATATTAGCTTTACTCTCAAAGCCCTAGAATTCTAAATTCATGACTACAAGCCTTACTCTCAAAGCTTTACTTCTTACAATCATCATATATACCTAGATTACAAGGCATTCTAATCACATACTTCATTCTTAAGTGATTTCAGTCATATATCATCATAAAGGTTCAATCTCAAGCCTTACCAGTCATGTTCCATGACATATACAGTATTCTAATTCAATTCACGTCTATATGCTTTCATTCTTGAACTATTACTATACATGTTATCAATGCTAGAAGATCATATATAAATCCTCAGTTTCCCCTTCACAAGGCATAAACCCACATTACTTCAATTTCATCAATTAACTAGGGTTAGCCATGGAAAACATGTAATATCATCATAATAACATGATTCTCTACTAAATCAATCATAAACAAGTAATATTCACTCAATTGGATTCATACTCAACTTAACCCACAATATTGGAAGGAACCCTAACTTGAACTGGGGATTTTATCTGCACAATTGGGAGATTTCTAGTGGACGCCATGCATGGAAGAATCCATGAATGAATAATCTATCATACCTTGGATACAAACCCCTCGCAAAGCTTGGAAGATTGGAGGAATTTCACCTAGCTCGATTCTCTTGTTCTTTCTAGAAAGAGAATTTCTCGGAGGGAATTGGGTTTCTTTTGGTGAGTTGAAATAATGATTTGGGAATCATTTAATTAAGGGTAAAAAATCTTTATATAGATGGTATAAACACTAGTAAAATGAAACTGCTTAATAACTAATAAATTCCGTAAAGTACCACAAAGTCATCACTTAACCGACTTAATCATGTTCACTGCCTCACCCACAAGAACATGCCCACGGGCCGAGGGTGGACACATGGGGTGTGCGGGTCAACCGTGGGTGGTAGTCTACAACTCAACTTTTGTGACCTTAACCCACGAGGCATGGACCCCTCCTAGGGGGAATGGGTCCCCTCGTGGGTGCACTGCCTTGGGGTAAATTCTAGCGTAGTTTTCTAGGGTCCTCTTCAAGGACCCTTGGTTAGTCCTTGGCGAGTCGTACCTTGATGTTCTACCCCATTTAAACCCTTCACTGTAAGTACGGGATGCTAAATTCACGACTCTAACCCTCACGTCAAGCCTTAGTTTAGCCTACTAGTTTTCAGGTGTTACAATATATCCCCCTTGGGAACATTTGTCCTCGAATGACAATTCTAAACACCTCTCAATGGAAACGACTCTTGAATAGCAGCCCATCATGCATGTAACTCATCTAAATGCACATAAACAAAGGAGGAAAAACATCAATGACAAGATAAACATATTCAATGCAACACAAGGAAGTAGGAACTACATCTAACAACCCTAAGTGCATGAAATGCTACATCACTCATATTCAATGAGGGACTACTATCTCCAAGATAAAACATGCTCAACATACACTCATGGAGGCTATATGCAATTTACTCTAAAAAATCATTTATTCTAGGAAGAAATCTTTCAGCTCCAAACTAAGGCATGCTCATCTATTCATCTCATGAAGTTCTATAAGCAACTCTAATCAATGCACTACAACATGATGAAAAACAATGTACATAAGTCATTTCTATCAAGACTTAGGCCTTTTTATCATGGACATGCATATAAAGAAATCATGGGCACTCATAAGCACTTAATGACCTTGCTATCTAGACACACCATCTCCCTCTTGGGAGTAAGCCTAGGTGGATTTTCTAGGCACCAATAATTTTAATTCTAAGGTTGGAAAAAATCATCACTAAACTTTCATATCCTTCACACAAGAGTATTCTAATCCAAGGTGAATTACATTACTACTCTTTAGACAATGTTATTCAATGCACTAGTACACATTTAGGCATTACTTAAACACCCTATTCCTCAAGTCTTCACCAACATACCCAAAGATCAAAATGACCAAGTAGGACTCTACTAGCAACAACAGATGACAATAATGTAGCCTGCTCATACTCAACACAACATAAAGGCTTAACATATAAAGTCACGAAAGACTAAACAATACCGGAATCTAGTAAAGCATAAGACACACACCGGTGTCAACATTCGGAGGTCACTGTTGTTCATCTCTAGGTTGAAGAGCATATAACCTATTCATCTTTTGAGAATCCCCATCTAAACCAATTGTGGCAACTTGCTTATTCTTTTTTCCCTAAGCCTTATGCACCGGGAAATCTCTCATTTTGTGCCCACTCTTTCAACAACCATAACAACCCTCCGTGCAGGCTAGGCACTTACCACGGTGATTTCTTCCACACTTGGTGCAAGTTGGCTTAGGTAATGGAGACCTACTACCTTTCTCCTGGTTAAACCTAGGGGTATTGGGAGAATCTTTATCGAAATACCTTTGTTTAATCTTAGGTCTACCTTATCCATCGGACATAGCATTGGAGAAGTTCCCATCACCGATCCTAGCCCTTTTTACCTCCCTATTCTTTTCTTTGAGTTTTGACTCCTCAATTTGTTGGGCGTAAACCATAAGACATGAGATATCCATATCATGAAGGAGCATTGACGTATGGCATTCTTTTTCTACCAAGTCGGTCATACCTATCAAGAACCTACTTATCTTATCTCTCGAATCTACCACCATATATGGAGCATAGTTTGATAGTTGGGTAAATTTCAAGGCATACCCCTTAACACTCATGCTACCTTGCCTAAGGTTAATGAACTTTTCAACCTTAGCTTCACTCAACTCTCGGGGAAAGAACCTATCAAGAAATGCTAGTTCAAACACTTTCCACTCTATTGGACCTGCACCTACATGCCTACCATCTCTCCATTGTTCATACAATACATGTGCTATATCTCTCAATTGGTAAGCGGCTAACTCCCTTTCTCTCCCGAAGTCACCTCCATGATAGCTAGCACCTTATAAACCTCATCTATAAACTCCATAGGATCCTCTTCCACTTTTGAACCATAAAACTCCAGAGGGTTCATTCTTATAAACTCCCTCACTCTTAAAGCCGCGGAATTCACATTAGGATTCACCGGAGCTACCATCTCTCTATTGACTTGAGCCATCATGGCTTGAGCCAACATTTGGATAGCCAACCTAAACTCCACATTAGGAACATTCTCCCCTATAGGGTCAATTAGAGCTTGAGAAGGAGCTTAGGGAGGAGCTTAGAGAGGAACCTTTTGGTCCACATTGTCTTCCTCATTCCTCCTACCATTTTCTCTTGTATTAGCCATACCCTAAAAACCAATGAGCATGGATTAGGAGAAAGACCTTATAGGGTAAAACTCTATGGCACGACTTAGAGAATGAAAAAGTGAGATTTCCTAAACATCCAATAGCCTCCTATTCATAAAGGTGGCGTGCTTCATATATATGACCAAGACTCTACTAGACGTTGTTTAAGACATCATAAAACCATTCTAAACCTTGTGTTCTAATTACCAAGTTTTGTCACGACCCAGGGGTACACCCTAGATGTATCAAGGACCATACAACCCCGAAGGAACCAATGTAAGCCACTTAGCATATCATAACATAAGATAGTAGAAAAGTGTGGAAATTTTCAAACATTTTCCATACAATCAAAGTCTTTATAAAAGCAAAGCGTAAAACTTATTACACTTGTCTCAAACCATCTAGAAATGAATATCTTTGGTACATAGCCCATACAATAGTCTAAAACATAAAACAAAGACATAAAGGAATGGTGATCACATCCTCAATGCTATGAGGACTCACCAAGTCTTCAACTCCTTGCTCTACTAGAAACCTATCCTCAAAATAGAACTCATTATCGCCCGACCCTACATTTGATAAGAATGTAGGCAAGAGTATGCGTTAGTACAAAAGTACTAATTATGATATCTATAATAACATTACAAGAGAATAACATATGGGTTAATCAACATAAGTGTCATGACCCAAGAGTACCCCTAGATGTGACACGGTGTACAAGACTACGAAAAGCCTCATACAACCCTCATAGCATATCACAACATAAGATAATAGAAAATGGTGCAGAAATCTAAAACTTTTTCTTTTACAATCAAAGTCTTTTATAAAAACAAGCGGAAGTCTACACTTTGTCTCAAACCATCTATAACCATTAAAATTACCACTTTGGGACGCAGCCCATACAAAAGTTCTACACGTAAAATAAAATGTAAAGGATATAGTGATCAAGCCCTCGAATACTATGAGGACTCACCATAACTTCTCTTCTTGATCTACTATGAACCTATCCACGAGGATGGAAGTCGATATTACCAAACCCTACACTTTGTGAAAAATGTAGAAAATATGGGTTAGTACCAGAATGCACCAAGTATGATAGTCATGCATAAAATCCTTGAAAACCATGCTATATGCCAAGTTTGAGAAACATTATGAACTTTAGTGTACAAACATAAGTCACAAGCATCTTCAACATATAAACCTTCATAGCATAATAGAACCATTTCATAAGTAACCCTCAGGTTATACTTGTGCAATGTATAGATAAATATCCCATAATCCCATATATAATAAGAACCACGTTTAGACCACCATAATCGTAGTTACCATTCTTTATTCTCATCTTTAGTTAATACTCATGGACAAGAAACATTCACATTTAATAAGTCATATCAAGGAAACCAACATATAGCAACAATCCAAGTTAAGCATTCATCATTACATTTAGTCTTCATGTCAACATTCTCAACAACATCATTATTAGCATGTTCATTTCATAAGACATTATAACATTTGAAGAAAACACCATAACCACTCTCAAAGCCTACTTGTGCAATGCATAGATGAAGTCCCATACCCCCATCCACACTTCATAGAAATCCTTGAGTAACCATAGTGCATAACTCACATTCTTGTTCATGATGGGAATAAGCCCTAACCGACATAGACCATGTGGGAAAATCATGGAATCCGGTGTCATATCCCACACCAAAAAGAGTTGGTCTACTTGCCTAAGGTAGAACCGGTAATATTTTAGCTTAGGTGGATGCACTAGCTAATAACCTATGTGAGAACCTAGTTATGGGATAAGGAGGTTGTTACTATATACCTGGCCTAACATGGGGAGAGCTTCCACCTCACAATATCCATTCGGTGCTAAGCATTAAATTTCCATAGAGTAGTTCATTCTCTTTTAACATTATTACACTTGAAGGGGTGTCATTATCCTACCAGTTCAAGGTACATTATTACGCACATGAAAGGGTGACATTAGCCTACTGATTCAAGGTACATTATTACACACATGAAAGGGTGTCATTAGCCTACCGATTCAAGGTACATTATTAGAATATCTCATTGAATCCTCGTGAAAGGGATACCATTGGTCTACCAATTCAACATTCATCATTATAATATTTCATTGACTCATCATGAAAGGGATACCATTGGTCTACCGATTAAAGACAAAGCTTTAGAATACTTCATTAGTCATTTATGAAAGGGATGCCATTGGCCTACCGATTAAAGGTTCATTAAGATCACTTTTAATTACACATGAAAAGGATGCCCATAGCCTACCAATTCAAGGTATATCAATCAAGATTACTTTTATTCACACATGAAAGGGATGCCATTGGTCTACCGTTTCATTTAGGTGAGGAAAGTCTTTCACATCATCACAATTTCATCATAGTCATACTCACTTTATTCTCAAATATTCATAAAGCATGTAGATAAACATTGTGATCATGATTCTTCAATAGATCTAGGATTACTACATTAGACATGGATAACAACATGATTCAAATAGTTCAATTACTACAAGCACATTCTCATGATATTCATATTTCAATAATTCACCAACATCACAAGTTCATAAATTGGGGACATGGGGATTTCGTGGTTTCTTGGGTGAAATTAAACATAACAACCATAGGAATTCCTCAATTAATACTTAATTCAAGTAATCAATCCATAACATTCATAATTCGATATCATTCTACTCACATCAATCAATACCTATACTTTAAGATCAAATTTGGAAGAATTGAAGGAATTCATGGATTCTATAGAAATTCATATTAAAAAAATTAAGTAATCATCAATTTTATCATAGTATAAAGCAATTAAACCATTAGAAACAATTATAAAGTGAATCCATGACTTGGAGTAAACCCTAGCTTTTTGTGTAAAGTTGCAAGTTTGAAATTGAGTTTGGAGGGACTCCATGGATGAAAACTATCCATGGATCAAAGACTACCATACCTTAGGTGAAGAAATCCAACAAATTCGTGTGAAAAATCCTCCCTCTTCAAGCCCTAACTTGATCTTCTTCTTCTTTGGAGTTCTAGAGAGAGTTTTTGAGGGAAAGTTAGTTATGAACTTGGGATCTTGGGATTTATTAGGTATAAGGGTTAGTTAATGGCTTAAAAACACTGATATGGGTCTATTAAGATAATATAACACGACCCTACAATAAACTAACTAGAAAGGAAATTACCTAAAAGACCTTACCTTTGGTCAAACTTGGACAGACTTGCAGGCACAACCCATGCCCATGACCCACGGACCGTGGGTGGACCTACGGGGCATCCTGCAGGTCCATAGTTCCATGGTCTGCAGCCCTTCAATTTGGATTTTGACCCATGATACCCATCCATGGGACGTGGGTCAACCAACTGGTCGTAGGTGTCATCCGTAGGTGGCCCTTTTTGGGCAGTTTTGGGCCAACTTGGAGGTTACGCTTTAGGGTCCTCCTCAAGGACCCTTGGTTGGTCCTTGGGGAGTCGTACCTTGTCGTTTAACCCCAAAACACTTCATCCTAAGTACGGGAAGCCATTTTACAATTCTAACCCACACATCAAACTCTAAAACTCTCACGTAAGGCTCTAGTTTCACCTACTAGTTTTCCGGGTTTTACAATAAGTCATATGCCATAATCGTAAGAGATACTTCATGAAACATAAACTATAAGCATAATACACAATAACATAGTCATAAGCAAAATCTCTAACATAAGCATTAGTCAACCCTTAGTCCTTCATATCATAAGAGGAACATCTCATAAGCAGCTACAAGTCATACTTGTGCAATGCATCGATAAGACCCCATAATCCCATCCATACTAAGTATCACCTTAGGCCATCATACATACTTACCATCTTTGATCTCATCCTTAGCTTATTTCTCATAGACAAGGGAATCTCTCACGTTCAGTCAATCACAACAAGGAAAGAAACTATAGCACAATCCTACCTTAACAAACATCATATAAGAGAAACACTTTCTAGGTAACCTTAAGTCATACTTTAGGACCTCACACTCTTACTGCTTGGTTAGAGAAACTAGTCCCTCCCTTAAAGTATTGGAACACTAGGAGATACCTTTTTAAGCACATCTTAGTTTCTCCTCTTTATTATCTTGAAAACTATGAGATACATCACTAAGCATGTCTAAGCTCATGATTCTATATTAACACTATGAGATACTTTATTAAGCATGTCTTAGTTCATTAGATTATTGAACAGTTGGAGATGCTTCCTCAAGCATGTCTTATTTCATTATGTTTCAACACATGGAGATACCTGTTTTAAGTATGTTTTAGTTCATTAATGCTTTTGAACACTAGGAGATACTTTTTCAAGCATGTCTTAGTTCATTGGATACGAATATTGTTACTAGAAACCCGGACCTCTCTATGTGAAAGCTTCCATCTCATGACACCTACTTTTGGAAAACCCGAACTCTACTATTTGAGAGTTCCCCCCGTTACTCTGGAAGACCCAACTGAACTAGGTGTGATTGTCCTCTATCTTGGAGACCCAGACCCAACTATGTGTGAACCTCCATCTCCTCATGAATATCCATTAGGGCCAAGCATACACCCCTTAGACTAGTTATTAAGCCTTACTTAACTCATGACTCGATGTCCTTGACAACCAATCTATGTCTCAAGTGATTGTGTCACTTTATTCATTCAAACATTCATAAGGTAGATGAGGTGGGTAAGGTCCTTCCACAATAATGATATCTACTTGATAACAACAAGGTTAAGGGAGATCACAAATAGAGAATTAAATATTAGAATGCGGAAGCACAAAGAAAAGAAACAAAAAAAACTAAATAAAGATATGGGAAATTCGAAGGAAAGATCCACGAATTTCCAAAGATTAGATGTTCTAAGGCCTTGAAAAGATCCAAGTAACAACGTATAGATTTATGGAAGAAATTTAACGCCTTTACTTGAGAAAACGAATCAAAACGATAGATTCGGATCTTGACCGCTTTATGAGTAACTAAAGACAATAATTAGTATGTAGAAACTAATCACCTTCTAAAGAATACCAAAAAGAAACCAAAGATATCACAAGAAGAAGTTACTTTATACCTTAAACTATGAAACTAGTAAAGGTTTAAAGATAAATTCTCA
>NC_064284.1:47033538-47113730 GCF_019186545.1 Solanum stenotomum
TAGCATTTGGACAATTCCTCTCCCTTGGGCTTGAACTCTTCTTCCCCAATAAGACACCTTTGGATCAGCGATTGAAGCCCATTGAGCTTATCATTGAACTCCTTGGTTTGAGATCTTGTTATGGGCCTCCTTGGAGTTTCTAAAGCTTCATCCTTGTCCTTCAATGGAGTAGAGCTTCCTTGGATGCTATCACTACTAGTCTACCATTCTCATATAGGCTTCAATCTCAAAGCCATTACAAGCATAATTCAACATATTAGCCTTACTCTCAAAGCCCTAGAATTCTACATTCATGACTACAAGCCTTGCTCTCAAAGCTTTACTTCTTACAATCATCATACATACCTAGATTACAAGGCATTCTAATTACATACTTCATTCTTTAGTGATTCTAGTCATATATCATCATAAAGCTTCAATCTCTAGCATTACTAGTCATGTTCAATCACAGATACGTTATTTTAATTCAATTCATATCTATATGCTTTCATTGTTGAACTATTACTTACATGTCATCAATTCTGGAAGATTATCTATAAATCCTCAATTTCCCCTTCACAAGGCATAAACCCACATTAAGTCAGTTTCATCAATTAACTAGGGTTATCCATGAAAAACATGTAATATAATCATAATAACATGATTCACTATTAAATCAATCATAAACAAGTAATATTCACTCAATTGGATTCATACTCAACTTAACCCATAATATTGGAAGGAACCTAACTTGAATTACGGATTTCATCTTCACAATTGGAGAATTTCTAGGGGACTCCATGGATGAATTCTTAAATTGATTTGGGAATGACTTAATTATGGGTCTAAAGTCTTTATATAGGTGGTCTAAACACTAGTAAAATAACACCACTTAGTAACTAATTAATTTCGGAAAGTACCACAAAGCCCTCACTAAACCGACCTAATCATGTTGACTGCCTATGTCGGTTAAGGCTTATTCCCCATTATGATAATGGTATGAACAAGAGTACGAGTTATGAACTATGGCTACTGAAGAAGCTTTACTTAGTATGGGTGAGATTATGGGATCTTATTCATGCATTGCACAAGTATGCTTTGAGGGTAATTGTGATATGTTCCTCTTATGGTATGATGACCAATGTGTTAAGAATGCTTATGACTTATGCTTTTCCATTATCTTCAAAATGATACCTTAACTTAGTAAATTGCATGCATTCAACTAAAATATCCCTTTTAGCATGCTTTCATGATTTTATGCATGGCTATTACACCTACTGTATTTTTGTACTAACTCATATTTTCCTACATTTTCCCCAAGGGTGGGGTCCGGTTCTCAAGGTGATCATCATTGTGGATAAAGCTTTGAATTGCTCATTTCTCCTAGCTTGTTGGTAAGTCCTCATGAGTCGAGGACGGATGTTTTCACTTAGTAGTTTAATTCTCATACTTCTTCCTTCAGATTATGTTGTATGGGCTATGACCCTGTTTGATTAGAGTATTGTAATAGATGGCTAATTGAGACAAGTCTATACTTCCGTTTTCCTTTATGAAAATTTTGGATTTGAATTGCATTTTTACTCTTTATTGTTCTATGCTTATGTTGTGATATGCTAAGTGTCTTACATGGGGCCTTTCGGGGTCCTATGTGCCTTGTTACGTCTAGGGGGTACCCTTGGGTTGTGACAAACTTGGTAATCAGAGCACAAGGTTTAGAATGATTCTAGGATGATGTCATATAAGCCACGTCTAGTAGATTCTTGTTCATGAATGTGTAGTGTGCCACACTTATGAATGAGAGGCTATAAGATGATTAAGAAACTACACTTCGTTCATTACTCTTAAGTCGTGCCTTAGAGTTTAACTCTATAAAGTGCCTCTCATAATCCTTCTCTTGTGTCTTCAGGATATGAATACATGAAGGGCTAGAAGGGTGGAAGAGAAGAATGTGAATCAAGGACCTCCTCCTCGAGCTAATCAAACTTCGGTTGATCCTTTGGTTGAGAATGTGGCCTATGTGGAGTTTATGTCTACTATCCAAATGATGGCTCAAGCGTGACTGCTCAAGCCAATAGAGAAGTTGTAGCTACAGTGAATCCTAATGTGATTTCGGTTGCTTCAAGGGTTAGAGATTTTTCTAGAACGAACCCTCCCTAATTTCATGGGTCTAAAGTGGACGAGGATCCCCAAAGGTTTATTGATGAGGTTTATAAAGTTCTTGCTATTATAGGGGTGTCTTCCGAAAGAAGGTGGAGTTATCCGCCTACCAACTAAAGGATGTAGCTCAATTATGGTATGATCAATAGAAGAGTGGAAGACCCATAGGAGCGGGACCGGTAGGATGGGAATTGTTTAAAGAGGCATTTCTCGATAGATTCTTTCCCTGAGAGTTGAGGGAAGCTAATGTGGAAGAATTCATTGACCTTCATCATAGAAGTATGAGCGTGAAAGAGTATTCACTAAAATTCACTCAATTGTCCAAGTATGCTCAAATATGGTGGTGGATTGGAGGGAAAAGATGAGTAGGTTTTTCACAGGTGTGTCCGACCTGGTTGAAGAATAATGTTGTACGGTAATGCTCCATCATAACATGGATATCTCAAGTCTTATGGTGTACGCTCAACAAATTGATGAGTTAAAACTCAAGAAAAAGAATATAGAGATGAAAAGAGATAGAACTGGTGATGGGAACTTCTCCAATGCTAGTTTCGATGGACAAGGTCGACCAAGGTTTAGACAAAGGTTTTCCAACCGGGGCTCCTCTAGTGTTTCAAGGGTCAACAAAGATAGGGTTTCCAACCCTAAACCTCAAAGAGGTAATAGTGGTGGTTCTTATGTTGCTAGGCCTAATTGTGAAAAAATGTGGTAGAAAGAATGATGGTAAGTGCCTAGTTGGCACTGATGGGTGTTTTAGTTGTGGGAAGATTGGCCACAAGATAAGAGATGTTCTGATGCTCAAGGTTGAGGGAAGGGAATATAAACAATCTCCTCCAAGCGGTTCAGACTCCAATGCCCAAAAGCAAAACCACTTTTATGATCTTAGATCCCGAGGTACCAAGAGAGCTCCTCGGATGTGGTGACCGGTATGTTAAAAGTCTTTTCATTAATATATATGCCTTGTTAGATCTCGGGGCTACTTTGTCCTTTGTGACACCATTTGTTAGTAGAACCTTTTTCGGTCTCTACCCCAGTTGGTGACTCAGTGATGGCTAAGAGGGTTTATAAAAGTTTTCCCGTTTTCTTGTCCCATAGGGTTACTTTGGTGGATTTGGTGAAGTTAGACATATTAGAATTTGATGTGATTTTGGGTATGGATTGGTTGCATGCATGTTATGCCTCTATCGATTGTAGGACTCGGGTGGTTAGATTCCAATTTCCAAATAAGCCTATCTTAGAATGGAATGGGGGAAATTCTATGCCTACATGTCAATATGTCTCTCGCTTTAAATCTAGGAGGATGATCTCCAAAGGGTGTATTTACCATCTTGTTAGAGTGAGGGATGTTTAATGTGAAAAACCTTCCCTAGAGTCGGTTCCAGTAGAGAATGAGTTCCCAATTTTTTTCTCAATTATTTACCCGATATTCCTCCCGAGCGGGAAATAGATTTTGGTATTGACCTTTTACCGGATACACAACCTATATCCATTCCTCCTTATAGCATGGCTCCGACCCAGTTGAAAGAGAAACTAAAATATTTGTTAGATAAGGGCTTCATCCGACCGAGTATCTCTCCATGGGGTGCTCCGGTGTTGTTTGTTAGAAAAGAAGGATGGGTCTCTTAGAATGTGCATTGATTATCGTCAATTGAATAAAGTGACCATCAATTATAAATATCCTCTCACGAGGATTTATGATTTGTTAGACTAACTTCAAGGGGCTAGCTATTTCTCTAAGATTGATCTTCATTCGGGTTATCACCAATTGAGGGTGAGAGGGGTTGATATTCCCAAGACGGCCTTTAGAAATAAGTATGGTCACTATGAATTTGTGGTTATGTCATTTGGGTTGACAAAAGCTCTGGCGGCGTTTATGGACTTGATGAATAGAGTGTTTAGGCAATATCTTAACATGTTTGTGATTGTGTTTATCGATGATATTTTAATCTACTCAAGGAGTGAGAATGAACATATAGACCATTTAAGAATTGTGTTGCAACTTCTTAAGGATCAACAACTCTTCCCCAAGTTTAGCAAGTGTGAATTTTGGTTAAGGTATTTAGCTTTCCTTGGTCATATTGTGTCAAGCAAGGGTATTGAGGTAGATCCTAAGAAGACGGATGCGGTATAAAATTGTCCTGGACCTCTAACTCCTTTCGACATTAGAAACATTTTGGGTTTGGCCGTTTATTATAGGAGGTTTGATGAGGGGTTTTCCTCCATTGCTTTGACGTTGACGGCTTTGACTCAAAAGAAGGCTAAGTTTGAGTGACCGGAGGCTTGTGATAAAAGCATCCAAGAGTTGAAGGATAGACTCACATCCACTCCGGTGTTGACCTTACGGGAAGGTACGAATGGTATTGTGGTATATTCTGACACATCTGGAGTGGGGTTGGGATGTGCCCTCATGCAAAACAGTAAAGTGATTGCCTATGCTTCAAGAAAACTTAAATTCCATGAAAAGAATTATCCTACCCATAATCTTGAATTAGCGGTGGTGGTATTTGCTTTGAAAATAGGGAGACATTACTTGTATGGGGTCCATGTGGATGTTTTCACCGATCACAAGAGTCTTTAATATGTGTTTAGTCAAAAGGACTTTAATCTTCTTCAATGAAGGTGGTTAGAATTATTAAAGGATTATGACATGAGTGTCCTTTATCACCCCATAAAAGCTAATGTTGTAGCGGATGCACTTAGTAGAATGGCCACGGGTAGTGTGGCTTATGTAGAGGACAAAAAGAAAGAATTGGTTCCGGTGCATCGATTGGCCCGACTAGGTGTCCAACTAGTTGATTCCACCAATGGTGGTGTCATGGTCCATAATGGTGCATAATCATCCTTTGTCATGGATGTGAAGTCTATGAAAGAGCTTGATCCTTTATTAGTTGAGTTGAAAGAGTCAGTACTCAAGAAGTCCGTTGAGGCTTTTTCCCACGAGGGGAGATAGGGTGCTTAGGTACCAAGGTCAATTATGTGTTTTGGATGTTTATATTTTGAGGGAAATTTTTTTAGAGGACGCTCATAGTTCTCAGTATTCTATTCATCCAGGAGCCACCAAGATGTACCGTGATATACGGGAAGTCTATTGGTTGAATGGTAGGAATAGAGATATTGGATTTGTAGTCAAATGTCCTAATTGTCAACAAGTTAAGGTTGAGCATCAAAGGTTGGGAGGCATAGGTATTTCCACTTGGAAGTGGGAAGATGTGAATATAGACTTTATTGTGGGTTGGCTTCACACCCGAAGGCAACATGATTCAATTTGGGTCATTATAGATCGGATGACAAAATCAGCCCTACCTCGTTAAGGTTTTTTCTTCAGCGTAAGACTATACCAAGTTGTATATAAGAAAGATAGTGAAGTATCATGGGGTCCCTTTATCTATAATTTCAGATCGGGGTACTCAATTTCCTTCACCCTTTTGGAAGTCATTCCAAAAAAGGCTTGGTACTAATATTAAGCTTAGCACGACTTTTCATCCCCAAACCGATGGGCAAGTGGAGTGTAGGATCCAAAAATTGGGAGATATGTTAAGGGCATGTGTTATTGACTTCAAGGGTAATTGGGATGACCACTTGCCATAAGTAGAGTGTGACTACAATAATAGCCATCACTCAAGTATCGGTATTGTTCATTTTGAAGCCTTTTATTGTAGGGGATTGAGGTCTCCGGTTGGTTAGTTTGAGGTGGTTGAATTTGCATTTATAGGTCCCTAACTAGTTTATGAAGCCATTGAGAAGGTTTCCCTGATTAGAGAGAGGTTGAGAATTGCTCAAAGTATACAAAAGTCTTATGCCGATGTGAGAAGAAGGGATCTAAAATTTGAAGTCAATCATTGGGTCTATTTGAAAATCTCATGCATGAAGGTTGTAATGAGATTTGGCAAGAAAGGGAAATTTAGTCCCCGGTATGTAGGCCAATATCAAATTTTAAAACGAGTTGGTAAAGTTTCTTATGAGTTGGATTTGCCAAATGAGTTGGCTTTGGTTCATCCGGTATTTCATGTTTTTATGCTTAAGAAGTGTATTGGAGATCCGGCATCCAATATTCCCCAAGAAGGGTTGGGAGTTGACGAAAGTCTTTCAGATGAAAAGGTTCCGGTAGAGATCCTAGACCGGCAAGTCAAGAGATTGAGAAATAAGGAAATAGCTTTCGTGAAGATTTATGGAGAAATCAATTAGTTGAGAGTCCTACTTGGGAGGCCGAAGCCGATATGAAGTCCACATACCCTCATCTCTTCCCTTCTACTCCTATTCAAGCTTGAGGTAAGTAGTTCTTCTTGAGTTTTTGTGTTTTGAGAGTCATGTGTGTTATATGTGTTTTTCCATGACTTCCTGATGTTATGCATGTTATTGAGAAATTCATGATTAGTAAGAAAATGAGTTTTTTTATGATTTATGTTCCTCATGTTGTTGTGCATTTAGTATGTGTTGCCTATTTGATTTCATGAGATGACTTGATGAACATGCTTTAGTAAGCTTTTGAGAGTAATTGCATATTGGCTCCATGATATTGTGTTGAGCATGATTTTAGTTGGAGAAGGTAGTTTCTCCTATGAATATGAGAGATATTGAGTTTCATGCATAATGGGTTGTTAGATGTAGTTCCTACTTCCTGGTGTTGCATTGATTATGTTTTAGATGGAGTTAAAGTTTCATCCTTTGAATTATGCATTATTTTGATGTTTCATGCATGATGGGCTACTAGTTTTAATTCTTTATTTTCGTAAGGAGTCTAGATCGTCATTCGAGGACGAATGTTCCGAAGGGGGAGATATTTTTTCTGTTTGCGTAATCAAGACACAACTTCTGATTCAAGTATCTACGATCGTACAATAATAATATAACCCAACTGAATGGGTTGGGGTTGGGTCCCAAGGGAGCGGTTTCTAAGAATTAAGAGTTAAGAACGAATATGCTTGAGTTAACCATAGCTAAAATCTTTATCGAGTAAAACCATGATAAATTAAGGGGTTGACACAGATGTGAATTATCAATAGGAGGTTTGTAGTTGATTAACAACTAAAACAACGAAAATGTAAAGATGCGAATATAGGGAGACGGGATTCTTGGGATGTGAAAGGAATACGGGATAAACTACACAATTGGGTAATTGATATTGATAATCAATTGCTGAACATTTGTAACTAGGCTAGACTTTAGTGGGGGTAAATTCTCTCTCGAGCAACTTACCTCGAATCAATTTAGTTTCTCTCGAACACCGAGTTGCCGCTTCTAAGCACAGTCTCCGCCTTAGTCCATTCACTCTCTAAAGGTCATTGTGTGGGAAAAGGCCTAGGATTCAGTCTCTCGAGTTGAACCCATGAAGACCCAATAACCACCGGCTATCGATTTAATAGTCTTAGTTTCAAAACCTCTCTTTCGAGCAAGCCAAAAACACTAAGATGAAATCGTATTTGCTACTACAATCCGATTAAGTTCCAACACAACTACTAAACGAAATCACATTTAAACAGTAAATAGACTAACACTAAGCAATACCCAACAGGAAATTTAACCCATATTCACAAAATAACACCCCAAGAATTGTTTTAGCTAGACATAGAAAAAAGGAAGAAAATGATACCAACTCGAAGTAACATCAACCGGTATGATTTATATTCACTTAAATCGAGTCTAACATGAAGAATATTCAACACCCACTTCCAATTTCTTGGAATTAAAAGTCTTCAAGTCTCCAAAAGCTAAGAAAAAATATTCTCTACTTGAAAACTTAGAAAATAAAATTGTTGTATCTGAAATTGCATACTAAGATAAAAATTCAAACTAGTATTTATAGTTGACAAAAAAATGTGTTGCGAAGGATCACTCAGAGCAGTTAGTCGGGATTACCGATGCAGTCGGCGATCCGCCCTTTGGTCTGCTTCATCGCTTTTCAGCTCTTGCCTTCATCATCTTCGCGTTCTGGATCATTAGGCGATATAGTACTGCTTCGCGAAACTGTTCGGCGACGCACCAACTACTCCTTTTCAATGCAAACTTGATCTTTTCCTTCAGGGCTCAGCATGCTGGAACTTTGGGCGATGTCAAGACCATTCAACAACTCGCCGAATGCATTAGGCGATCCTCAGGCCTTCTTTTCTTCATCTTTTCAGCCGTTTTGTTCATTTTTGCCAAGTAGTGTCCATGCCTTGCCTCAAAACTCAAAATACCAGAAACGTAAGGATTTACATCAGTTATTGAGACAAAATATGTATTTGAGGACACTAATTCTATCAAAATGAAGCCCTAAATGAGTCCAAATTGTGAACTCATCAACACCCCAACTTAAACTTTTGCTTGTCCTCAAGTAAAACTCAAGTTCGACAGTTCAATAAGGATGTCTAGAACAGTACTACACAAGACTCAATCATGAATTGACACACAAGACTCAATTTAGTCTTGCGAAGATCAAATGTGCACTCAAAGTTTCAAGTTGTCACACACCATTATCGAAGAATCTCAAGCTCACTATACTTGTTTCAAATGCAAGTTCAAGGTCAACAAAGGAAATCAAATTCCCTCACACAAAAGAATGAATATATTCAAACACAATGGTTTAACAAATTAACGTTTCGGAATCAAATGCAATGCTCACACTCACAAAGAAGAACATAACGCATGCTCTCACCCATAGGTTTACCTGTATTTTTGAATAGACAATTGTGTCAGCTCACTCAAGATCAAAATTTTTTTTTCAAGGCGTGTAATGGGGCGAGTGCAAAGGTATAGTCATTTAGGCTCAGTGACTTTCATCCTCAGTCACGACTCATGAAAAATTTCTCCTTCTAGATGCTTGAAGGTCAGGATGTTATCCCTGAACCTCATCACTTCTACTGGGAGGTGCTCTATTGGTGCACCATCTACACCATGTATACTCATTTTTTTGTCTCAATACACAAAAGAGCAAGACAAAACTAAAAATTAAGTAAACTACGACTAACAAAAGGAAAATTCTACTCTACTAATAACTCACAAGTAACTCGACTCCCCGACAGCGGCGCCATGTTTGATGTTTGCCTAATCAAGACACAACTTCTGATTCAAGTAACTACGATCATACAATAGTAATATAACCCAACCGAATGGGTTGGGGTGGAGTCCCAAGGGAGTGATTTCTGAGAATTAAGAGTTAAGTGCAAATATGCTAGATTTAACCATAGCTAAAAACATTATCAAGTAAAAACATGATAAATGAAGGGGTTGATACGAATGTCAATTATCAATTCGGGGTTTGTAGTCGATTAACAACTAAAACAGCGAAAATGTAAAGATGTGAATATAAGGAGACGGGATTCTTGGGATGTGATAGGAATATGGGATAAACCACACAATCGGGTAATTACTATTGATAATCAATTGCTGAACATTTGTACTTTAGTGGGGGTAAATTCTCTCTCGAGCAACTTACCTAGAATCAATTCAGTTTCTCTCGAACACCGAGTTGCCTCTTTTAAGCACAGTCTCCGCCTTAGCCCATTCACTCTCTACAGGTCAAAGTGTGGGAAAAGGCCTAGGATTCAGTCTCTCGAGCTGAACCCATGAAGACCCAATAACCACCGGGTATCGATTTAATAGTCTTAGTTATAAAACCTCTCTCTCGAGCAAGCCAAAAACACTAAGATGAAATCTTATTTGCCACGACAATCCCATTAAGTTCAAACACAACTTACTAAACGAAATCACATTTAAACAGAAATAGACTAACAATAAGCAATATCCAACAGGATATTTAACCCATATTCACAAAATCACACCCCAAGAATTGGGGTTATAGCTAGACATAGAAAAAAAGGAAGAAAGTGATACCAAATCGAAGAACATCAACCAGTATGATTTATATTCACTTAAATCGAGTATAACATGAAAAATATTCAACATCCACTTCCAATTTCTTGGAATTAAAAGTCTTCAAGTCTCCAAAATCTAAAAAAAAATATTTTCTACTTGAAATCTTAGAAAATAAAATTGTTGTATCTGAAATTGCATACTAAGATAAAAATTCAAACTAGTATTCATAGTTGTCAAAAAATATGTTGCGAAGGATCACTCAGTGTACTTAGACGGGATCGCCGATGCACTAGGCGATCCGCCCTTTGGTCTGCTTCATTACCTTTGAGCTCTTGCCTTCATCATCTTCGTGTTCTAGATCATTGGGCGATAATAGTACTGCTTCACGAAACTGTTCGGCGACGCACCAACTTCTCCTTTTCAATGCCGACTTGATATTTCCTTCAGGGCTTAGCATACTGGAACTTTGGGCGAGGTTAAGTCCATTCAACGACTCGCCGAATGCATTAGGCGATCCTCAGGCCTTCTTTTCTTCATCTTTTCAGCAGTTTTGTTCCTTTTTGCCAAGTAGTGTCTATGCCTTGCCTCAAACTCCAAATACTTGAAACTTAAGGATTTACATCAATTATTGAGACAAAATGTGCATTTGATGACACTAATTCTATTAAAATGAAGCCCTAAATGGGTTCAAATTATGGATTCATCAATACCCCTAACTTAAACATTTCCTTGTCCTCAAGTAAAACTCAAGTTTAGCAGTTCAAAAAGGATGTCTTGAACAGTGCTACAGAAGACTCAATCATGAATTGACACACAAGACTCAATTTAGTCATGCAAATATCAAATGTGCACTCAAAGATTCAAGTTGTGACACACCATTATCGAAGAATCTCAAGCTCACTATACTTGATTCAAATGCAAGTTCGAGGTCAATAAAGGAAATCAAATGCCCTCACACAAATGAATGCTTCCATATTCACATACAATGGTTTAACCATTTAAAGTTCCGGAATCAAATGCAACGCTCACACTAAGAAAGAAGAACAGAACGAATGCTTTCACCCATAGGTTTACCCGTATTTTTGAATAGACAATTGTTTCAGCTCACTCAAGATCATAAAGGTTTTTTCAAGGCTTGTAATGGGGTTTAGTGCAAAGGTATGGTCATTTAGGCTCAGTGAGTTTCTTCCTCATGAAATGTGGTGCTCACAACACTTCCTTTCCTCTTCTTTCATCATTTTCTTTAGTGCTCAGAAGTCATCCCATATTCACTTTCCATGGATTGTTCGGGAACCCCATTTCATTTGTACTTTCTTCAACAACTTTTTCATTCTTTTTCTTTCTTTTCTTTCCCTTTTTTTTATACGGAGGGGTTACATTTTTCTCAAAACCATGGGTTAAAGGAAACTTTTCTTGCACTTCTTGACTTGCCTTCTCCTTTCACCATACCCCAACTTGGGCTTTTGGCCTAAGTTGGCTATTCAATCAATCAACAAATCAAGAGGATTATAGGTAATGGATTAAGAGAGGTCATGTTTTCATCAATTTTCCTCAAAAGAAAGGTAAGGTTCAAGGGGTGTTCAAAAGAGGTTCACACACTCACAAGGTAGGCCACAAAAGAGATTCACACACTCACAAGGTAGGCCACAAAAGAGGTATATGTCAAATTGGCTCACACTCTTCCAATTTGCCTAAGATCATATCAAGAGATATCCTTACTTAGTCGACCGAACCAACGAGGAAAATTCTAGGTGTTATCATGCATGGTTCACAGTAAGCTTATCACACAAGGCATCGACACCAAAGTCAAACAAGACTCCACACTTTCGCTAGTGTGAAATGTTCATCACAAGAGACTTAATTCGATAATTGGCTCGTCACATTGAGATGCAAAGAGTTCACATATTATCTACGCAAATTCATTTGGCCTCATCGTAGTCGCACATTCATGTTTGTTCAATTACGAGCACTATTCAAGTCATCGGATTGATCGGGACCGATACTCAAATTTCTGAGAGAATAGCCACATTCAACGCATACAAGAGGTGGCAAAAAAATTTCGAAAGGGTCAAAAATCATTTTCAATTAGAAGAAAGGATCCACACGCTCAAACTTTTCGTAAAAAAAATAGTACAACACAAATTTAGTACAAAGCCCAAATAGATAAGCAAAACAAGAGTCATAATCAGCACAACACACAAATGTGGGCTTCACCGCTCCGCAAATAAAAAACATTTGTCCTCAAATGCAAGTAAAAATTATCCAACAGTGAAATAAAGCCAAACAGAGAGGGAGATAAAGAGTGGGTCATGTCTACACAGTCACGCCGTCTGTCTAGGCATCAGTGCCTAAGGTCACAACAAGAGGAACAACAGTACCAGTTTCAGCAAGTTTTGTTGACTGTCAGTCCGCCAGAAAGACATGCACCACCCTGCAGAATCCCCAGGCCCATGAAGGAATATTAGGTCTAGGGTAATCGTCTTCCTGGCAGAAGTGGGCCTCTTGCCCTTGCCTTTCCCAATAGTTGTGGGTAGTTTCGTAGCTTTGCCTTTCGACCTAGCTGCATCCTCATTTATCATAATACCTTTGGACTTCTCTTGAGATGGTGTTATTCTTTCAGCAACTTTTGATTTAGTCATGTCTGCAAATTCTCGAAGATAAGTTAGAAAAACTTAAACAAAAGCACAGGAGAAAAATTTCTGACAAATTTGCCAAGCTGGAGGGCGAATCGCCGAATTTCTTGGACGAGCTAGATCGAGCTCGCTGATGGAATTAGCTCTAAAAACTGCAACAAGTAGGCAATGGGGGAACCACTCGGCGTGTCGCCGATAGCTTTCGGTGAACAAGGACAGGCTCGCCGAAAGATCCAATATATAGAGGTTCAAGGGTGCAGACAAAGGGCGAATGAGAAGCCTTTCAGTGAGTCACCGAGTACTTTTGGAGACATCAAGCTTCTCACCAAAATTTACAGAATCAATCATCAAATAAAGTATGAAATCAAAGGCGAGATGGGGACATTGGGCGAACCGGCGACTGGTTCGGCGAGCTTGACCCAGCTCACCAAACGACTCAACGTGCCTATTTTCAATCCAACTTCTTGAATTCAACTCCGCAACCCCCGAAAACAAAATCAAAGCATGCACTAGTACAATTAAGCTCAGACCCATAACACCCATTACCCCAAAATACTCAAGCTATTCCCAATTTTGCCAAATTTGGTCATTTGACGACTCTTTCCCTTAAGAATAGTGTAACTCACTCCATTATTGTGCAATATACGCCATTTAGCACAAATATGGGCTACTCATACTTCATCCAACAAATCTAACCAACATGCACGCATACTCCCACAAAATTTTACTCAATTTAAGACACAAAAATATGGGCATTCGATGATCAAAACAATACAGGCAAGATTAGCAAATGAAAATTCGCATTTAAGCATTCTAATCCTATTAGAGAGGCCCAGCACATGACAATACGATATGATCATTGCAAATGAGTACCAATTTATCGAAAGTAAACTCGTGGTTTGGAAAACCAACCTCTTTGTCGATTAACGTACTTTGAGCTGCTAGGTGGCAATGAAATCCAACTTTGAGCAAAAATCAACAACCAAAATACTTATGGAATGCAAAATTATTTAAAATACTAACTTGGTGTTAGTTTGTGAAGTTTAAAAGTGAGGGAAAGTGTAGAGTTTGAAATTCTAAAACCTCTTTCCATAAAAATCAGTCCAGTTCGCTTCTATTTGGTGACATTATTCGTGTTCATCGAGCTACTCGGTGAAGCGTACAGTGGTCACTTACCTAACCGAGTTTTACAGGACCTTCAGTCAAACTGAGGGTCAAAATGGCAGTTTAGATCGTGATCGCCAACATAGTTGGTGAATCACTAATAATTTCGTCTATTCGGCAATTGTTACAGACTCTGATGTGAGAATTTCTTTAGACTAATGACGGTCTGGGTCGGCGTCGCGACCTTCTCGGCGATTTGCTGACTGGATTATGTTCACCAACCTACACTTTTCAAACACTATCCATACTTCAACCTGCACAATCAAAACACCATTATTTGTAAAACAAAATTAAAGCATTTAAGGGTTTTGGGTTGCCTCCCTAATAGCGCCTTAGTTAATGTCGTGGCACGACACAAGTCACCACTCAAACCTCATTATTGGTGTTGAACCTAGTGCAACTGGGTGACCCCAATTTTTCATTTGGGCGGAGCTGAGGCGATACATGACCAAAGAGAGTTCCGATTAACTGGATAGATCTAAAGTGAGAACCGCTCATCTAATTTAGCACTTCTACATTTTCCTTCATCTCCTCTAGCATTTTATCCTGCTCATTGAGCTTTTGGAGAATGATTAATAGTGTATCATTGATACGCCTACTCTCATTTTCCATAGACATTCTCCGCTCCTAAGGGGGTATGTATCTGCCCTCTTTTTTTGACAACACTTCTAGTTCCTTGACTTTTTGGGCCAACGTATCCATCTAACTCAACAAAATGACTAAGTGTTGGTTTTTCTAAGCCTCCTTGTTGGTGTTGGACACAAGATCAAGGAGTTTGGTTGTAGTGTCATAAGAGTATCTTCTAAAATCACCAGAGACAAATTGATCGATTAATCCTTTGTTTCTGAAGATAAGGCTCCTATAGAAGCATTCCACTAGAACTAGATCAGGAATCTCATAAGTTGGGCATTGTATCAATAGTATTTTAAACCTCAGCTACGACTCATTAAAAAGTTCTCCTTCTAAATGCTTGAAGGTCAGGATGTTATCCCTGAACCTCATCACTTATACCGGAAGGTGCTCCATAGGTTTACCACCTCCACCATGTATACTCATTTTTCTATCTCAACAAGCAAGACAAAACTAAAAATAAAGTAAGTAAACTATGACTAACAAAAGCAAAATTCAACTCTACTAATAACCCTCAGGTAAAACCATTCCCCGGCAGCGGTGCCATTTTTGATGTTTGCGTAATCAAGACACAACTTCCGATTCAAGTATCTATGATCATACAATAGTAATATAACTCAACCGAATGGGTTGGGGTCGAGTCCCACGGGAGCGGTTTCTAAGAGTTACGAGTTAAGCGCAAATCTGCTATTTTTAACCATAGCTAAAAACATTATCGTGTAAAAACATGATAAATTAAGGGGCTGATATGAATGTCAATTATCAATGTGGGGTTTGTAGTTGATTAACAACTAAAACAGCGAAAATGTAAAGATGCGAATATAGCGAGACGGGATTCTTGGGATGTGATACGAATACGGGATAAACTACACAATCGGGTAATTGTTATTGATAATCAATTGCTGAACATTTATAACTAGGTTAGACTTCAGTGGGGGAAAATTCTCTCTCCAGCAATTTACCCCGAATCAACTCGATTTCTCTCGAACACCGAGTTACCATTTTTAAGCACAACCTCCACCTTAGCCCATTCATTCTCTGAAGATTAATGTGTGGGAAAAGGCCTAGGATTCACTTTATCGAGTTGAATCCATGACGACACAATAACCACCAATTATCGATTTAGTAGTCTAAGTTTTAAAACCTCTCTCTCTCAAGAAGGCCAAAAACACTAAGATGAAATAGTATTTGCAACTATAATCCTATTACGTTTAAACACAACTACTAAACGGAATCACATTTAAACAGCAAATAGACTAACAATAAGCAATAACCAACAGGAAATTTAACCCATATTCACAAAATCACACCCCAAAAATTGAGGCTTTAGCTAGACGTAAAAAAAGGAAGAAAGTGATACCAAATCGAAGTAACATCAACTAGGTATGATTTATATTCACTTAAATTAAGTTTAAGATGAAGAATCTTCAACACCCACTTCAAATTTCTTGGAATTGGAAATCTTCGAGTCTCCCAAAGCTAAGCAAAAATATTATCTATTTGAAAACTTAGAAACTAAAATTGTTGTATCTGAAATTGCATACTAAGATAAAAATTCAAACTAGTATTTTTAGTTGTCAAAAAATATGTTGTGAAGGATCATTCGACGTAGTTAATTGGGATCGACGATGCACTCAGTGATCCACCCTTTGGTCTGCTTCATCGCCTTTCAGTTCTTACCTTCAGCATCTTCGCATTCTAGATCATTGGGCGATATAGTACTGCTTCGCGGAACTGTTCAACAACGCACCAACTGCTCCTTTTCAATGCCAACTTGATCTTTTTCTTCAGGGCTCAACACACTGGAACTTTGGGCGAGGTTAAGGCCATTCGGCGACTTGCCAAATTCATTAGGCGATCCTCAGGCCTTCCTTTTTGCCGTTTTGTTCCTTTTTGCCATTTTCTTTGTCTTTTCAGCCATTTTGTTCCTTTTTGCCAAGTAGTGTCCATGCGTTGTCTCAAACTCCAAATACCTAAAACTTAAGGATTTACATCAGTTATTGAGACAAAATGTGCATTTGAGGACACTAATTCTATTAAAATAAATTGCTAAATGAGTCCAAATTGTGGACTCATCAATTGTAACACTCCGAAAATTAGTAGGTTAAACTAAAACTTAACATGAGGGTTAGAGTCGTAAATGTACCTCCCCATACCTAAAAATATAGGGTTCGTGTTAGAATGTCACGGGACGACCCCAAGGATCAACCGTGGGTCCTTGATGAAGGTCGCTAGAAACATCCTGGGCAGTGACCAACTGAGGGCATCCACGCCTCCAGGGTCAGGCCATGCCCCATGGATGAGGGTCCGTGGGTCAAGACCCTGAAACCAAGCCTCTAAACCCCATAACACAGTTCACTAGCATAGGTTGTGGGCCCAACCACGGTCCATCAGTGGTGGGTCATGGGTAGGCTTGGAACTGCTTTTTGGCAGTTAAGTTTAGGGGAATTATGGGGTTTTCTTGGTTTTCATTAATATTAAGTAATGTCGTTTAACACTAAATTAGACTAACTATATAAGGTTTTCAAGTCACCAAATCAAGTCATCCAAGCGATTATTCTAAAATCCAAAAAGAACTCATCCTCTCCAAAAATTCTCTCTCTAAAATTTCAAGGAAGAATATGAATGAAGTTGGAGCTAGGGTTTGAAGGAGCAAGGTTTCTACTCAATTCTTTGGAGATTCATAGCTAAGGTAAGGTAGTCATTCATCCATGGATAGATTTCGTCCATGGAGTCCCTTAAAAATTCATTTTCAAAGATAAAAATTCCCCAAAAGTTAAGGTTTGACTCAAATTCATGCATTACTTTCAAAAATGATTCTAATGCTTTAATTACTTTACACTATTATTGAATTGATGATGTATTATGGTTTTATGTTGAAATCCCCCAAGAATCCATGAAATTCCCATATTCCCAATTTATGAACTTGTGATGTGGGTGATTGATAAAAGAAGGATATTATGAGATTATGCTTGTTGGAATTGAGCTATTTGAATTATGTTATCATCCATGTCTAATGTATTAATTATAGATGTATTGATTGAATATGATCTATGGTCCTTTAATGGCAAAGTATGAGAATTATGCATGATTATGATATTTATGTATATGCTTAAAGAACAGTTTGAGAGTATTATGATCTATTCATTGTGTTGTTGGAAGGTTATCCTCATACACACCTATGTATGAATATGATATGATCTGAAAGGTTTTCTCACAATATGATGATTTTAATATTGAAAGTCTATTCTCACCTATTGAATATGTGATCTATAGGATAAATTATGTTGGAGTGAGTTTAAAGACATTCTTCCATGAATATGAACTGAAGTCAAGACTTAATATATAATCCATGGAAATTAATTCTTAGCACTGAGTGGATATGAATATGAGATTGAAGCTTATACTCTAGTTGAGTCTAGCTTCCCAATGAAAGCTTTTACATTAGCTGAGTCCAACTTTCCAAATGGGTTCCTTCTATCTTAGTTGAGTATGGATTCCCAAAGTATGTATCTCTTGAGATGGAAACCTTCAACCTTAGTTGAGTACGGATTTCTAGTAGCAATCTCATTATCCCATAAACTATGTGCCCTCATAGATATTTAGCTAGTGGATCCACCTAACCTAAGAGTATGGTTATACCTTAGGCAAGTAGGACAACCCCTTTTCGGTGTGTGGTAGATACCGTATTCCATGGTAATCTCACATGGTCTATGTTGGTTATGGTTTATTTCCCATTATGATAATGGTATGAACAAGAATATGAATTATGAACTATGGTTACTCAAGAAGCTTTACATAGTATGGGTGAGATTATGGGATCTTATTCATGCATTGCACTAGTATGCTTTGAGGATATTTATGATATGTTCCTCTTATGGTATGATGACCTATGAGTTAAGAATGCTTATCACTTATGCTTGTCCCTTATCTTCAAAATGATACTTTAACTTAGTAAATTGCATGCATTCAACTAAAATGTCCCTGTTAGCATGTTTTCATGATTTTATGCATGGCTATCATACTTAGTGCATTATTGTACTAACTCATATTTTCGTACATTTTCCCCAAGTGTAGGGTCTGGTTCTTAAGGTGGTTCTCATTGTGGCTAAAGCTTGGAATTGCTCATTTCCCCTAGGATTTTTATGAGTCCTCATGAGTCGAGTACCGATGTTTTCACTTTGTATTTTTATTCTTGTGCTACTTCTTTTGGATTATGTTGTATGGGCTGTGACCCTATTTGATTCAAGTATTGTAATAGATGACTAATTGAGACTAGTCTAGACTTCTGCTTTCCTTTATGAAAATTTAGGACTTGAAATGCATTTTTACTCTCTATTATTCTATGCTTATGTTATGATATGCTAAGTAGCTTACATGGGGCTTTTCGGGGTTCTATGTGCCTTGTACGTCTAGGGGGTACCCTTGGGTAGTAACATCTTAGCTTGATTGAGAGAGAGGTTTTAGAACCAAATCTTTTGATTAATAGTTTGTAGGTATTAGGTTGATATGAGTTCAGCTTGAAAAAGTGAATCCTAAAGCCAATCCTACCCCTCTAGCTCGAGAGAGTGGAGGTATTAAAGTTATGGGTTGTCCTTTTTTGATAATCTTGTCGATGCTTAAAAAATTCACTTGCAACGTGATAGTTGTTTGAGAGAACTATTTCACTCATAGTCCAGCCTACTCACTGATATTTAGGTATTTATTAGTAGTTTCAATTGCCCATAGAGTGAAATTTTCCTACAATAGATCACATCGCGAGAACTCCTCTCTATATTGTTATTTCGTTAGTGTTTGATTGTGTTGTAGTTGATAATTGCAAACCAAAACCTCCTATCTAACATTCATGTCATCCCCTTAGACTTATTTACATGTCTTTTTCGATAATTTTTATTCCTATAACTAATTAGATCATGTTTGCTCTTTATACATAAGTTTGAACACGTGCCACTCCATGTGTGTTCGAACCCAACTCTTTGTTGGGTTTTATACTTGATCACGGTGCTACCTTGTCTTTTGTGATGCCATATTTTGCTATGAGGTATGATGTGCTTCACGATATGTTGTTAGAAGCTCTTTTTGTCTCTACTCATGTTGGTGATTCTGTGGTGGCTAAGAGGGTCTATAAAAAGTGTCCAGTTTCCTTGTCCCATAGAATTACTCTTGTTGACTTCGTAAAGCTTGATATGTTAGAGTTTGATGTTATCTTAGGTATGGATTGGCTGCACTCATGCTATGCTTCTATTGGTTGTAGAACTCGTGTAGTCAAGTTTCACTTCCTGATTAAACCTATCTTAGAGTGAAAGGTGGAGAAAGGGTAAATTTGTCTCCTATCTTAAAGACAGAAAGATGATTTCTAAGGGTTACTTCTACCATTTAGCAAGGGTAAGGGATGTATATTTCGAAACCCCTTCCCTTGAGTCGGTCCCCGTTAATGAGTTCTAGAAGTATTCCCAAATAATATACTCGGTATTCCTCCCGAGCGGGAAATAGACTTCGGTATTGAACTTCTCCCAGATACACAACATATTTATATTCAGCCTTACCATATGGTTCCGTCAAACCATAAGAAGTTGAAAGAACAGTACAAGGACTTGTTGGATAAGGGTTTCATCTGACCGAGTACCTCTCCATGGGGTGCTCTAGTTTTGTTTGTTAGAAAGGAGGACGAGTCTCTTTATATGTGCATTTATTGCTCCAGTCTTATCTTACCTGAGAGAGAGGTTTTAGAACCAAAGCTTTTGATTAATGGTTTGTAGGTATTGGGTTGATATGGGTTCAGCTTGAAAGAGTGAATCCTAAAGCCAATCCTAAAGCCAATCCTACCCATAATTAAAGTTCTGGGTTGTTCTTATTTGATAAGCTTTTCTATGCTAAAAAAAATCACTTTGAACGTGATAGTTGTTTGAAAGAAAACTATTTCACTCATAGTACAGCCTACCCACTAATATTTATCTATGTATTAGTAGTTTCAATTGCCCATATAGTGAAATTTGCCTATAATAGATCACATCGCGAGAACTCCTCTCTATACCGTTACTTCCTTAGTGTTTGAGTGTGCTGTAGTTGATAATTGCAAACCAAAACCTGCTATTTGACATTTGTGTCATCCTCATAGACTTATCTACATGTCTTTTTCTATAATTTTTATTCCTATAACTAATTAGATCACGTTTGTACTTCATACTTAAGGTCGAACACGTGCCGCTCCATGTGGGTTTGAACCCAACTCTTTGTTGGGTCTTATAGTTGATCCTGGTGAGAAGAAGGGATATAGAGTTTGAAGTTAACGATTGGGTTTACTTGAAAATATCACCCATGAAGGGTGTAACGAGATTTGGTAAAAAGGGAAAGCTTAGTCCCCGGTAAGGTTTCTTCTGAGTTAGATTTTCCAAATGAGTTTGCAACCGTGCATCATATTTTCCATGTCTCCATGCTGAAGAGGTGTGTTGGCAATGCGACATCCATAGTTTTCCTATAAGGGTTGGGAGTTTATGAGAGTCTTTCGTATGAGGAAGTTTCGGTTGATATTTTGGACCGGCAAGTCAAGAAATTGAGAAACAAGGAAATAGCTTCCGTAAAGGTTTTATGGAGGAATCAGTTAGTTGAAGGTGCTACTTTGGAGGCCGAGGCAGGTATGATGTCCCGATATCCTTATTATTTTTCTTCTACTCCTATTCTGGTTGAGGTACTGAATTCCTCTTGAGTTGTTCTTGTTTTTGGAGTCATGTAATTTTTTGTGTTTCCATGATTTTCTTATGTTATGCATGTTCATGAAAACTTGTGTTTCGAAAGAAAATGAGTTTATATGATTAATTTTCATCATGCTGTTGTGCATTAAGTATGACTTGCCTATAGACTTCATGAGATAAATTGATGAACATGCTTTAGATATGCTTTTTGAGAGTAAATTGCATATGAGCTCCATGAGATTGTGTTGAGCATTCTTTAGCTTGGAGAAGGTAGTTCCTCCTTGAAAATGAGTAATGTTGAAATTTCATGCATATTGGGTTGATAGATGTAGTTCCTACTTCCTTATGATGCATTTGAGTATGTTGAGCTTGGAGTTTATGTTTCCTCCCTATTTATGTGCATTGCATGCATAATGGGTTGATAGGGGGTGTTTCACCCCCTCTTATGATGTTTTGAGAATGTCCTAGCTTGGAGTCGATAGTTCCTCCTTAGTTGTATGCATTGCATTGTAGATTGGGTTGTTAGTTCCTATCCTACTCTTTTAGAACAAGTTTGAATCTCATTAGAGGATGAATGGTCCCAAGTGGCTATATTGTAATACCTCGTATTCAAAATACCAAAATAACAGTTTTTCCAGATGTTGTAGGTGTTAGACCACGCCGGCCAGCAATGACCAGTGTAATGGACCATGGACAGCACGGGTGGTCCGTGGTTGGCCATCCAAGGTGAGGTCTGAGGGTCTACGTCTACTACCTGACCAATGGACCATAGGTCAGACCACGGTCAGTGATCAAGGTCTGTGGTTCGACTACACAAGATGTCAAACGATGGTCCACCAGGATAGGCCATGGGTCAGACCACGGTCTGTCGACTAGGGTTCGTGGAACAGGAGGAGGAAGAGGAGCAGGAGGAGGAGGATTCACATAGGGTTTCAAGCTAAGGTTCCAATTCCTCCCATGAAGACTAGCTTTTGGAAGCTTTTGGACTCGAGGCCCTTTAGCCCCCCAAATTCACCTCTTTTATTTCATTCTTCCAAATTCCAAATTTCCCAAAAGAAAACCAACTCCTCTCCGAATATTATCTCTCTAGAAAAAGAAGAAGAAGAATGGGACATAGATAAGTACAAGTTACAAGTTGGTTTTCTCGGGTCTTTAGGGCATCGGGTGAATATCCGTCTCAATGGGTCATAGGACGTGAAAAAAGTGGTATAAGAGAAGATGATCCTATGTTATTTATAAAAGTCGTGTCAAGTAGAGCCTTAGTTATAAATGTGTTGCGTGCCACATTTATAATTGAGGGGCTTCTTGGACATTTAGGAAATTTCACCTGTTATAATCTATATTGTGCAATAGAGCCATGTTAAGAAGTATGTTCCCACTCATATTATGATATATTTAAACCAAATTATTCCCACCACAATTAAGGTCAAAGGTAGCAAAAAGGCCAACACCAACATCATCCAAGAGGAAATTTCCAGAGAAAGATCTCATGTTAACAAAATTCAAAGAAAGGCTTGTAAAGATTTCTGTGTTACTTGCACCTATAAGTACATTTGCACCACTAGTATCATCTTGATTTGTCTAACCGAGATACAACAAAGTTATTCATATGTTGCACAATAAATGGTTACATAGTCACAGAGATGGGCTGCAACTATTTACAACTCCTTAGGAGAATGTGATTTGTTCTTCAGTGCGAGATTTCCTTCACATACCCCTTCAGTTGTTTTAGGATCTTATCTTATATAGGGAAGTTAGTACCTTGTTTGTAATAGAAGTAAAATATTTAATATTATGTATGTATTAGCAATAGAAGTTTTTGATTTAGTGTTGTAATAGTTAAAGGATCTGGAGAATCATAGTCTGGTATGTGAATGTACCACAATAGTATTTGCTATAGATATCCTTAGTTGACTGATGGGACCCAAATGCTTACTCATTATCTGAAGTATGTTAGTAGCTGAAATTATAGGATAGCTGAATAAGACCACCCCAATTAGGTCAAAATGTGTGATCCATTTGTAATTAGAAAACACACAAGATTAACACTTCAATTGTTTCATATCAAACTATATGTTTTTTTTTTTTTTGTGGTCTATGTTTTGATTATTTAATAAAATGCAACTAAATATTAAGGTTGAAAATGTTGAAAGGTTAAACATAAGTGTCTATTGTAATATTTACAACAGTGAAGGCGTAATATTAACTACGCACTTGCAGAACAGTATTTGGTTACATAGAAAATAAAGGAGAACAACATTTGAATATCCATAGAATCGACGGATGAGTTGAGTGAAGTTCCCTGATAGTACAAGAAAATGATGTATATGAGTGTTAGAAAAATATGTGACATAGGTTGTGTCCTAATTATAGAGAGTACTTATGAAACATGTGAAGTGATAAAAAAAAAGAGATAGAGAGACAAGGACACAAGAAGAACTCCCTAAACATTTTTTTTTTCTTTTTTTAGACAGAGAAATCATTTTAATATTGATGTGAATTTTAGTACACAATATTAATAGCTATAAGAATAAAGATGGAAATCAAAGGATTGCATTGATAGAAAATACATTATCCAATGTTGTACCCAGAGGTGCAGCTACATCACTCATACAAAAATAAATATGGGTCATTATGCATAAACATGGAGCCAACTAAATAAAGGTGCAATCATAGCTCGACAATGGAGAGGATAGTTGAGCATATGCCAATTGTTTTTATTTTTGTTCCCTTGCATGGAGAAGGGGTGGAGATAACTCACTTATTATTTCATAATAGAAAATCTATTATGTCACGATCCAAAGTATACCCTAGATGTGACATGACATAGATGACCCCGAGAGGCCCTATAAAAGTCACTTAGCATACATCATATAAGATAATAGAGTTTAAAAAGTTTTTAAAACAATTTTTAACATATAATAGTTTTATAAAATGAAGCGTGAATCTAAAACATCATCTCAAAGCCATCTAGTACATAAGGACATAATCAAATTCAAAAGTGAAATATAAAGACATACTGAAGTAAAGGCTTGGTCCTTGGAACATAAGGGCTCACCAATCTTCAATCTTCTCTTAACAGATCCTTAGTAACGAAGATGTAGGATATGAGCGTCGGACCCTACATTGGTGAAACAATGTGCAAGAATATGTGTTAGTACAAAAATGTACTAAGTATGATAGTCATGCATAAAAGTATGAAATCATGCTAAAAATGACATTTTCATGATATGCAAACACCAAGTCAAAACATAAGATAGGAGGGTTAGAAAACATAAAACATAATCATGATCAATTTAGGTAAAATCATCTTTGAAAACATGTGAGATACTTCTTGAAGTAACCTTAGTTCATTATTGTGGGAAGTAGCCTTAACCGACATAGAGACACTGTGAGCTATAACATTGAACCTCGGTGTCTCCCACACTGAAAGGGGTTGTCCTACTTTCCAAGGTAGAACCATGAATCTGAGCTAAAGCGGATCACCAAGTTTATCATGACCCGAGAGGACCCCCTAGACGTAACACGGTGTACTTGACCCCGAAGGGTTCTCATACAAGCTCTTAGCATAATCATAGACATAAGATCATAGGAAAATAGTGCGGAATTTAAAACTTTTCTTTACAATCAAAGTCTTTTATAAAGGTCATAGAGTCTATACACTATGTCTCAAACAATCTAATTACTTGGAAAAAAACTCTTGAATACAACCTTAGGGACGTATCCCTTACATAAATAAAGGACATATGGTCAAGTCATCGAATACAATGAGGATTCACCAATCTTCTTCTTCTTGATCTCCTATGGTCCTAGCTACGAGGATGGAATCCAATATCTCCAAACCCTACACTTATAGAAAATGTAGAAAGAAGGGGTTAGCACAAAAAGTTCCAACCATGGAAGCCATGCATAAAAATCATTAAAAACATGCATAGAAGGGACATTTTCTTTGAAACCATGCAATATGCCATTTTTGAACATCATCTTTGAAATGGTTGGAGAATGAAACTCATAAAGCATCTCACATAAACTTCATTATAGCACCAAAGCATATCATTAAAATAGCAATCATAGTCTCCAACATAAACATAATGCATATCCCAATCTTCACAAGACATAGTTGATACACTTAGTCAAATACCAAGATCATCTCATCATAATAGAACTACCACATAAGCAACCAAAAGCCACACTAGTGCAATGCAAAGGTAAGATCCCATAATCCTACCAAATGCTAAGTATCACATTTAGGCCACCAACAACATACAAGCTTACTTTACCAAAGTCATAGCCAACATACATAAGTAAGGAGTCATTGATGTTCATAACTTGTAACAAGTGAAGTCAACCTTAACATTCATACATACCTTT
Organism: Solanum stenotomum; assembly: GCF_019186545.1. Lineage (NCBI taxonomy): Eukaryota > Viridiplantae > Streptophyta > Magnoliopsida > Solanales > Solanaceae > Solanum > Solanum stenotomum. Next base: position 47,058,959 of record NC_064284.1, read on the forward strand.
CATACATAATCCATATCAAGCATACATAATTCATATATCTTCATAGCATAAGGAACCCCATAACCCCTTTATAAGTCTACTTGTGCAATGTATAAGTTAAGTCTCATACCCCCATTCACACTAAGTAAATCTCATTAAGAAGTCATAAGCATATTTAATGGTCATATTCATAATTAATACAAAGAATACATTCAACTCATAATCATCATATCGTAAACGAGGCATACCATGCCCACTCTCAAAGCTTACCTATGCAATGCACGAATGAAGTCACATACCCCAATTCATGCTAAGTAGAACCTCTCTTGAGGAACCATAGAAAATTCCCATGTTCTTATCACAATTCATATTCTTATCATTTAAGGAGATTTAGCCTTAACCTACATAGACCATGTGAGCTACATGGAATTATGTGTTCTACCCCCACACCAAAAAGAGGTGTCCTACTTTCCTAAGATAGAACATACATAATAGCTTTTAAGTGGATTCACTAGCTAAATACCTATGTGGGCACATAGTTATGGGATATGGGGATTGCTACTAGAAACCCGGACTTGCTAAACGTAAAAGGTTTCCATCCCATGAGACAACATACATTGGGAAGCCGGACTTGCTAACGTAAAAGCATTTATCTCATTTTCATATCCACTCGGTGCTAAGCGTAATTCCCTTTAAAAGTCATATTAAGTTTGTACTTAAGTTCATATTTATGAGAAAATGCACTAGGCATTCAAACCAACATATCATCATAATAGATCATAGATTCCTTAGGTGCGAATGTCCTTTCACTTAGAATCATCAACATGTGAGTAAACCTTTCACATCGTATTTGTAGTGTGTTCATGAGAATGGCCTTACATACAACCCAACAATACTATAATAGTCATAACATATCATACATAATCATGTGTAAGGGTATGGGGAGAATGACCTTTCAACAATTACCATAAGTACACAATACTCGTAGGATCTTCACTTTCTAAGTGAATCATAAGCAACACCTTAGTCACATCATAATAATATTCATACATGTATGTGTGTGTGTCATTGTCCTTCCCATGACACAACAACAACATTATCATAATAGACATTTTATCCTAAAAGTATTAATAAACATGCATATAATACCATAATCATACTTATACATCATATCTTGCATTCAAGGGTCATATTGAGTCAACACTTAGAGCATTCAATAAATGAAACATAGATATAGTCATAACCAAGTACAACATTCATTCCATGCATAAGCTCATATACTCATATTAGAGGTCATGTAGATGAAGTCTTCTCACAATAGGGCCATATACTACTCAACAAACATAATGTCTTCCTTATCTAAGCCTTAACATTCTTAACTTATTAATATTAGTTTTCACTCTTAAAGCCTTAGGAACCATCTTCATGTTACAAGCCTTACTCTCAAGCCATGCATCACATGCTCATCAAGTATAGCTAATTCTCAAGGTAATCTAATTGCATGCCTTATTCTTAATCCATTATAGTCATATAGGAACATACAAACTCAATCTCAATACTACACAACCATGATCCATCATATAAGTCATAATCAAGTTATTTAATGTCTTGAAGCTTTACCCTTAAGGAATTCATGTCTAGGTGATCTAATCTAAGGTAATTCATTAAGAAGTTCATCATTCTTAGAAGGTCACATCTAAACCCTCAATTAGCCTCTCCCATGACATAACCCTAGACTATATCAATTCCATCATAGGATCTTAGGTTAGTCAATGATACATGTTTGATTATACTTGAATCATGTAATTACACCAAGAACAACCATTAATCGCATAATTGGGTCAATATTCAACAATTCCCTCATCATGAAGTCAATTTAGTAAATAGAGGGGAAATCATAGGTCCAAGGGGAATTCTCATAAATAATCCATCAATCCAATGTTAATTCATCATAAACAACCATAATAAATCATAATTAAACAATTTAAATCATTTTGGAAGAAGACCCAGGACATAGATTGAACCCAAGGTTTTTTGGGGAAAATTGGAGACTTGAAAACATATTTTGAGAGGGCTCCTTGAATTGAACTTAGACAAGGATGAAAACTACCATACCTTAGGTGTAGAATCCCACAAAATTCTTATTGATAATCTCCCATCTTCAAGCCCTAGTTGATCTCTTTCTTGGTCTTCAATGGAGGTTATAGAGAGAAGATTCCTAGAGAGAAGGAAAGTTGGGTTTTTTTTTATTTGGGGTCTTGGCTTATAATGAATTAATGAGGTGTTTAATGATCTAAAATACTTTATATATATGTATAATTACTATATTAAGCAATCCCTACTTAAAACAAACTAAAAACGAATTACCTAAACTAACCCCCTATTGGCCGACGTTGGGTAGATTACAGGTGCAATCCACGCTCCATGGACCTACGGACCGTGGGTGCATTGACGCCCCGTCCTGCAGGTGCAATCCACGTCCCATGGTTTGCAACTCTGCATTTTGGGGCCAGATCCACGAAACCCCCACCTACGGGGCGTGGATCAACCTTGCCGTAGGTGGCCCCATTTTGGCACCTTTTTGGTTTTAGGCAGCCTTGGGGGTTTAGACTTTAGGGCCCACCTCAAGGACCCTTAGTTTGTCCTTGGGGGGTCGTACCTTTATGTTTAACCCCTAGACACCTCAACCTAATCTTGGGAAGTCAATATACAACCCACAACAAAACATCAACCTCAAGAACTCACATGTTAGGCTCTAGTTTCACCTATTAGTTTCCGATAGATTCTAGCTTGGTCTTACTAGTTTTCCGGGTTGTTACACCTTTCAAGGACCATCAAACATATTCAATCAACACATTTATAATTACTACATTATACATGGATGATAACATAATTCAAGCAGTTCAATCACTACATGCATAATTCTATCATATTCTACTTGCATCAATCAATACCCACACTTTGAGATCCAAAGTAGGGAAATAGGGGAATTCATGGATTCTTGGGGAATTCAACATAAAAACAGATAAAATCATCATTGTATCCATAATAAAACATAATTCAATCATTAAATATGAATTTGAAAGGAATCCATGAGTTTGAAGTCAAACCCTAACTTTTGAAATTTCTAGCTTCGAAATTTGGGGTTTTGAAAAGGCTCCATGGATGAAGTCTATCCATGGATGAAGAACTACCATACCTTGGTAAGGAAATCCAACGAATTTGAGTGAAAAATTTTGTTACTTCATCCCTAGCTTCACCTTTAATCTTATTCTTCCTTGGAGTTCTAGAGAGAGAGTTTTAGGGGAAAAGTTGATTTTGTTATGGGATTTAGAAATAATGATTTGGATGACTTAGTTTAGGGACTTAAAAACCTTATATAGTTAGTTTAATTAAGTGTAATACGACATCACTTAATATTTAATTAAAAATGAAAACCCCAAAAGACCCCTAAGTATAACAGCCAAATGTCAATTTCCAATACCCATCCACGCCCGCCACTGACGGACCGTGGTAGGACCCACGGCCCGTGCTTGTCATGGCCCAAGGGTACCCCCTATACGTAATATGGCATAGTTGACTCTGAATGGGTCGCACGCATGCCCTTACCACATTCTTAACATAAGATAATAGAAAATATGGGAAACATTAAAACTTACAATCAAAGTCGTTTTTCATTAAAGCAAGCGGAAGACTGTCTATACTTTGTCTCAAACCATCTAATACAACTTTTAGAATAAACTCTTGGGACACAGCCCATACAATAGTCTTAACATGAAAATAAAAGACATAAAGGTAAGGTGAGTTTTGTCCTCGAAGCTATGAGGACTCACCAAGATCCTCAACTCTTGTTGCACCTTAGAAACCTAGCCTCCAAAAGCTACTCAATCTCCTCAACCCTACATTTGATTAGAATATAGGCAATATACGTTAGTACAAAATGTACCAAGTATGAAAGCCAGCACAACATCATAAGAGAATGTCAAATGGTTAGTCAACATAAGACATAAGCATAAGATATAATAACATGATCATAACATAATCAACATAGCCATAGAATAATCATCAACACAAGCATCATATAAACACAAGTCAACATAAGACATATTTAATGAGCAATGGAGATACATCATGTTCATGGAATAGTCTTTACTTAGACTTTCATAGTTACATACATCAACCTTAAGTCCTTCATATTACAATAGAACTGCTTCCCAAGCCACCTCCAAGTATACTTGTGCAATGCAAAGATAGCACCCCATACTACCATCCAGGCTAAGTACCTATATTTGGTCATTCTTGGGCATAGTCCACCTCCATATTCAAGACTTAGGCCTTCATATCATCTTAATTATAATCTATGTACATGGTCAACTCTTAAGCTTCTCTATGCCATAAGGGTATCATACTTCTAAGTAACCCCAAGACACACTTGTGCAATGCATGAAAGGCATCCCATACTACCCTTCACACTTAGCATAGCCTTGAAGTCATCCTAATCATATTCACCCTACTTTGGCCTCATTATTAGTTTAACTCTCTTAACTAAGGGAATCTCTCACGTTTAGTTAATTATAACTAGGGAAGGCAACTCTAGCACAATCTTATCTCAGGACTTGTCTTTAGTAACCCTATGTCATACTTGTGCAATGCATGCATAGAACCCCATAATACCATACATGCTAGGTACTACCTTTAGGTCCTCATGCAAACACTTCTTGGTTTGGAACCTAGTTCCTCTCTTTAACTTTAGAACACAATGAGGTACTCTCTTAAGCACATCTTAGTTATTTATTAGGTTGAACCCTATGTGATACTTCCTTTATCATGTCTAATTTCAGACTTCACATGTACCCTATGAGATACTACCTTAAGCATGTCTAAGTCCACTTATACTCTTAAATACTATGAGGTACTTCATTAAGTAAGTCGTAGTTCAATTATGCTTTAGAACACTATGAGATACTTCTCAAGCATGTCTTAGTTCACAGGATATCAAGATTTCTATTAAGAACCTTAACTAAACTATGTGAAGGCTCCCATCTCATGAGACCTAACATTGGGAAAACCCACAATCTACTATGTAAAAGTTCCCCCTTTTTACTTGGATTGTCCTCACATCAACAAGGTGTGGCTCTCCTTTCTTCTTGGAGTCCGAACCCTATCTCATGTGACACTCCATCTCATCTTCAATATCCACTTGAGGCCAAGCATACACCTCAAGGTTTACTTGTTAAGTCTTGCTTAACACTCATCTCTCATGGAATGATGTCCTTGACAATCAATCCAAATTCAAGTGATCATATCACTTTCATCTATCAAGAATTCTTAAGGTAGGTTAGGTCAGTATAAGCCTTTCACCATAATCCAACCTATTAGACTTTTATTCTCTGTTAGACTTTCCTCACAAAGCCTTTACATCAATAGTTAATCACATTAGCTTCATCCTAAAGCCCTAGACATCATGATCACAAACCCTGCTCTCAAGGTTTATTTCTTAATCTCTTCTTTATACCTAGATTTCAAGGTAATTTGATCACATCTTCCATTACTAGGTGATTCTAGTCTTTATTGATCAAAAAGGTTCAATTCTAACTTTATTTGTCAAGATCAATCATATATAATAGAGTCTAGTGCAATTCATAATTATATGATCCTAACTTTGATCAATTACTACACACAACATTGAATTAGGTAGATCACATATGTACCTTCAACTTTGCCTTTAATGGCATAAACCCACAAAGATCACATTCATCAATTTAGACTAGGGTTTACCATAGAAATCACATTAAAACACTTTGTTATCATTAAACAAAGCTAAATAAATCATAATTGGGTGATATCCACTAGATTGGAATCACACCCAAACCTTACCCACAATGCAAGCACAACCCTAGCTAGAATTTGGGTTTTTGACTTCCTATTGGGGGGAAACTAAGGGGGCTTCACAGGGAAAGAACCCATGGACGATTAAGCTTCACATACCTTCAATCAAAGCCCTAAAAAAATGTTGAAGCAATGGGTCAAATCTCCCTAAGTGTCTTCCCTCTTCTCTTCTTTTCTTCTTCTTCTTCTTCTATTCTAGAGAGATGATTTTTGGAGAGAGTTTTGGGGTCTTTAGATGAATGAGTTAAAGTGATTAGTTTAGGGTATATTAACTATTTATAGGAGGTTAATTAACTAACTAATCGTCCCTCCTAACCCCTCAACTAATTACTAAACTAACCCCTAAACACTAACTTAAAAACAAAAACTCCAAAACTGGCAGCACCTATGGACCACCCATACACGGACCGTGGATGGGTTCACGGGGCGTGATTTGGGTCCGTGGTTTGGACCTGGGGCTCATAAGTTGTAGGGTGTTGCAGGTTTTGACCTACACCCATGACCTACGAGGCATAGGTTGATCTACTGGGTGTCAATTGGTCTGGTGAACCAAGCTGTTTTGACAGCTTTTTGGGCAGTGTTGGGGTCCTCCTCAAGGACCCCTTGGGTGGTCCTTGGGGAGTCGTACCTGGACGTTTAACCCCTAAACATGTCATTATAAGTACGGGAGTCGTTTATTTGAGTTTTAACCCTCATACAACACTCCAAAACTCCACTACAAGACTCTACAACACAGTAGTTCAACTCACTAAAATATGGGGTGTTACATTATCCCCCACTTGGGAGCATTCGTTCTTGAATGACACTTTAAATACTTCTTAAAGTCTAAACTCTAACTTAGCAGCCCATTATGTATGCACTACATCCAATGCACATAATCAAGGAAGAAAACCTCAATTCCAAGCTAAACACATACAATGCAACACAAGGGAGTAGGAACTAGTTCTACCAACCCAAAATGCATAAAATCCTATATCTACTCATTTTCAAGGAGGAACTAACATCTCCTAGCTAATACATGCTCAATACACACTCATAGAGCCTAAAATGCAACTTATCATAAAAGCATCTATTCGAGGAGAAACCCTCCAACTCCAACCACTAAGGCATGCTCATAATCAATTCATGAAGTCTATATGCAAGTCTTATTAAAATGAATTACAACATGAGGAAATAATGCAATTAAGTCATTTCTAACTAGACCTAAGCATTTCATGAACGTGCATCACATAAGAGGATCACGGAACATACTATTCACACATGACTTCACATAAATGCAAATCAAGAGGAACTTATCATCTCAAGCTTGAATGAGAGTAGAAGGAAAGGATGAGGACATTGGAACATCTCATTGGCCCTTGGCCTCCAAAGTAGCACTCTTAACCATATTCCTTACTAAATAACACTCCTTGCCAATCTATGGAACAACTTCCTTGTTCTTTTATTTCTTGACTTGCTGGTCCAAGACCTGTACCGGTACTTCTAAATTAGAGAGGTTCTCAATAAGCAACTAAAGCTCAAAATCAACCTTACTAACCCCACTCAAGATCTCAAATGAGCCTAACAAATCGGGACTAAACTTCTCATACTCACCACACCTCTCAAGGTGAACATTTCTAGGAACTCTAATTCATGAACATCACTTAGATTTCACATCACCACACAAAATGATTCTAAACCATGGTGAATTGCACTTCTATCCTTTATCGAGGAGTCTATTCACTCAACCCATCTAGGCATTACTCAAGCACCCTATTCAACTAATCTATCAACATACCTCAAAACTCATCATAGTTAAGTCTGGTTCTACCAATAACTAAACATAACCACACAATAACCTTGCTGGATAGGAACACTATCCCCCACTTGGGAGTAAGCCTACACAAACTTTTCTAAACATAATGCATACTAAAAACAACTTCAAAGTCTTTCATCTCAAATCTTACCAAGTCACATAGCCATAATTGGCATCTCAACCAACCATTCTCCATCACTCCTTGTAGCTAAACCCTCCTAATAGTCACATCCTAAAGACCATCGGATAAGGGATAAGAGAGAGAACTTACAGATCTTTGGCACGACTTGGAAAATGAAGAAGTGAGATTTTTTTCCTAAGCATCCAATAGCCTCATATTCATAAAATATGTCTCGACTAACACCCATGAATAAGACTCTAGTTAGACGTGGTTTGAGACATAATAAAATTTATCCCAAAACCTTATTCTATGATACCAAGTTTGTCACGACCCAGGCGTACCCCCTAGAGTAACATGGCCTAGATGACCCCGAAGGGGTCGCATACAAGCCCTTAGCACATTCTTAACATAAGATAATAGAAAATGTGGGAAAATTTAAAACTTTTACAATTGCATTCATTTTTTCATAAAAGCAAGCGAAAAACTTTATATACTTTGTTTCAAATCATATAATACACCTTTTAGAATGAACTCTTGGGACACAGCCCATACAATAGTCTTAACATGAAAATAAAAGACATAAAGGTAAGGTGGGTTTTGTCCTCGAAGCTATGAGGACTCACCCAGATCTTCAACTCTTCTTGCACCTTAGAAACCTAGCCTCCAAAAGAAACTCTGTCTCCTCAACCCTACATTTGATTAGAATGTAGGCAATATGCGTTAGTACAAAATGTATCAAGTATGAAAGCTAGCACAAGATCACAACAACATCTCAAATGGTTAGTCAACATAAGACATAAGCATAAGAGATAATCACATGGTCATAACATAATCAACATAGCCATAGAATAATCATCAACACAAGCATCATATAAACACAAGTCAACATAAGACATATTTAATGAGCATTGGAGATATATCATGTTCATGGCATAGTCTTTACTTAGACTTTCATGGTTACATACTTCAACCTTAAGTCCTTCATATTACAAGAGAACTACTTCCCAATCCACCTCCAAGTACACTTGTGCAATGCACGGATAGCATCCCATACTACCATCCAAGCTAAGTAACTCTTTTTGGTAATTCTTGGGCATAGTCCACCTTCATATTAAAGACTTACGTATTCATGTTATCTTAATTGTAATCTATGTACATGGTCAACTCTTAAGCTTCTCTATGCCATAAGGGTACAATACTTCTAAGTAACCCCAAGACACACTTGTGCAATGCATGAAAGGCATCCCATACTACCCTTCATACTAAGCATAGCCTTGAAGTCATCCTAGTCATATTCACCCTACTTTGGCCTCATTATTTGATTAACTCTCTTAACTAAGGGAATCTCTCACCTTTAGTCAATTATAAGTAGGAAAGGTAACTCTAGCACCATCTTATGACAAGACTTCTCTTTAACCACCCTAAGTCATACTTGTGCAAGGCATACATAGCACCTCCATAATACCATAAATTTTAGGTCTTCATGCTAACACTTCTTGGTTTGGAACCTACTTCCTCCCTTTAACTTTAGAACACAATGAGGTACTCTCTTAAGCACATCTTAGTTCATTATTAGATTGAACCCTATGGTATACTTCCTTTAGCTTGTCTAAGTTCACTCTTCCCATGAACCATATGAGATACTACCTTAAGCATGTCTAAGTCCACTTATACTCTTTAACACTATGAGGTACCTTATTAAGTAAGTCTTAGTTCAATTATTCTTTAGAACACTATGAGATACTTCTCAAGAATGTCTTAGTTCATAGGATATGGAGATTACTACTAAGAACCTTACCTCAACTATGTGAAGGCTCCCATATCATGAGACCTAACTTTGGGAAAACCCACACTCTACTATGTATGAGTTCCCCCTTTTTACTTGGATAGTCCTCACATTATCTAAGTGTGGCTCTCTTTTCTTCTTAGAGTCCGAACCCTATCTTGTATGATACTCTATCTCATCTTCAATATCCACTTGAGGCATACACCTCAAGGTTTACTTGTTAAGGCTTTCCTAACACGCATCTCTCATGGAAGGATGTCCTTGACAATCAATCCATATTCAAGTGATCCTATCACTATCATCTATCAACCATTCATAAGGTAGGTTAGGTGAGTATAGGCCTTTCACCATAATCCGACCTATTAGACTTCTATTCTCTTTTAGACTTTAATCACAAAGCCTATACATCAATAGTTAATCACATTTGCTTCACCCCAAATCCCTAGATATCATGATCACAAACCCTACTCTCAAGGTTTCTTTATTAATTTCTTCTTTATACCTAGATTTCAAGGTAATTTGATCACATTTTCCATTACTAGGTGATTCTAGTCTTAATTGATCATAAAGGTTCAATTCTAACTTTACAAGTCAAGATCAATCATATACAACAGAGTCTAGTTCAATTCTTGATTATATGATCCTAAATTTGATCAATTACTACACACAACATTGAATTAGGAAGATCACATATGAACCTTCAACTTTGCCTCTATTGGCATAAACCCACAAAGATCACATTCAGCAATTTAGACTAGGGTTTACCATAGAAATCACATGAAATCATCATATTATCATTAAAAAAGGCTAATCAATCATAATTGGGTGATATCCACTAGATTGGAATTACACCCAAACCCTACCAACAATGCAAGGACTACCCTAGCTAGAATTTGGATTTTTGACTTCCAATTAGGGGAAAACTACGGGGGCTCCATGGGGCAAGAACCCATGGATGATTAAGCTTAGCATACCTTCAATAAAATCTCTAAAAAAAGGTTAAAGCAATGGGGAAAATCGCCCTAAGTTGCTGCCCTCTTCTCTTCTCTTCTCCTTCTTCTATTCTAGAGAGATGATTTTTGGAGAGAGTTTTGGGATCTTTAGATGAATGAGTTAAAGTGATTAGTTTAGGTTCTATTAAATATTTCTAGGTGGTTAATTAACTAATTAATCATCCCTCTTAATCCCTGAACTAATTACTAAACTAACCCCTAAACATTAACTTAAAAACTAAAACTCCAAAACTGGCAGCACCTACGGACCGCCCATCCACGGACCATGGATGGGTTCACGGGACATGATTTGGGTCCATGGTTTGGACCTAGTGCTCATAAGTTGCAGGTTGTTGCAGGCCCTGACCTACACCCATGACCTACAGGGCGTAGGTTGATCTACTGGGCATCAATTGGTCTCATGAACCAAGTTATTTTGACAGCTTTTTGGCAGTGTTGGGGTCCTTTGCAAGGACCCCCTGGGTGGTCCTTGGGAAGTCGTACCTGGACGTTTAAACCCTAAACATGTCATTCTAAGTACGGGAGTCTTTTATTTGAGGTTTAACCCTCATACAACACTCCAAAACTCCACTACAAGACTCTACAACACACTAGTTCAACTCACTAAAATATGGGGTGTTCCAGTACTGGTGAACCATGGTAGGGGTTATGGGGCATGGTTCTTGGGGCCTTGACCAACGGCCCTCACCCACGAGGCATGGGTCCACCTACTGGTCATGGTTCCCCCTCGTGGGTGCACTGCCCAGGCACGCTCTCATCACCTTTTGAAAGGTCCTTATCAACGACCCATGGTTGGTCCTTGGGGGGTTGTACCTTGACGTTTTAACCCAAAAGAATATATACATTGAGTACCGAGAGTTATTTACGACTCTAACCCTCACATCAATCCCTAGTTTAGCCTACTAGTTTTTGGAGTGGTACGGTAAGTGAACCTGAGTGTGAGGAGAATATATTCATGATTCTACACTATAATCGAGATCCTTCTTATCATGAATCATAACTCTTGAATTCATAATTCAAATTCAAGAAAGAGTTAAGATTAGAGTTTAAGAAAGTCTTTGAGTTCAATTTTGAATCCTTTGATATTAATTATCGATTTGAGCTATGTTTTGAGGAAGTAAGTATAAGAATGAGAAGAGTCGTATACATGAGTTTCATATTGTTATGTAGACCCTTCAGTCGAGTCGTTCATGCCTATAAAGTCTACATGAACTCCATAAATGAATATCTTTGAGAGGAGTAGTATTTTCAAGTTCTAAGTCTTAAGTATTGAGTTTCTAATCCTTTTGAGATTATATTCCTAATCGTCTACTACATGTTACCCATAAAAGTCCTTGAGTTAAGTAGTCCAATTATACGCTCAAATTACACCTCTCGAAAGAAGTATAAGTGATTGTTATCAACTAAAGAACCTAACTTTAAAGGCTAGGGTCGATCCCACGAGGAATATGGTTAAGAGTTAAGCAAACTCACAATTATATTCATTTAGTCAAACTATTTCCGAAAAAAGTAACAAAAAAAGGGGGGGGGGGGTTCAAATAAAATAAAAGATTATTGATTGTATCAGTAATAAGTAACCAGGTTTGCAATTTTGAAATATCAATAAGAGATGAAAACTAGGGCATATGTGTTTCCCACAAGCTCTTAACGCAGTAATTCTATCCTAGTGTTTGACATGCAAGGCCGATAAGTTATGTATTCCTAAGTTATTGGTAATCTAAGTAGGAACTTTCACTCGCGAGTTGGTAAATCTACGGGTGTGTGCTTTACTAACCCTTACATTTACCCCAAATTAGTTCTTGTGTCAATTGAGTTGGGTATTCACCCTCACGTTAACTTATTAAAGTAAGACTATTAGATAGCAGCAAATCCTTAACTAATTAATCTTTTTCTCATACATTGTCCCCTTGGTAAGGCAAGTAGGAACGAGGAGAGTTCTAATGTTGCACACCGCTACAAAGACTTTTAAATGAAAAGGTTAACAATACATGCATAAACACTATTCAAGAATTACTTAGTTATTAGTCATACGTTGTTAATTGCTCATTGTTCCCACAACCCTAGTTGTGGATTTCTCCACTCATGCTTGAGAGTTTACAATTCATATTAGGGTTAGAAGAAATCATGAACTTACAATTAGAATAGATGGAAACCGAAATCTTGAATTGAAATTTAAAGTGCAAATTGCATAAAACAAGCTTCCGAAATTAAAGTGCCAAAAGTTTTGCAAAATAATCCCAAAGACCAAAACAAAAGTCTCCAATATTTTCTAACACCAAAAATGGAAATAAAAACTAATATTTATAGTAAACAAATCCTAAACCAAGTAGGAAACAAACTAAGGAAATAACAGCTCAGTCCCGGTTTCAATCGACGACACGACCTATGAATTGTGGGTCAACCTACGGTCTGTGGTTTCCCTCCGTGGATCAGCACTTGAAAAATATTTCATGGCCTTCAGATGAAGTCTACCGCCTATGGTCCATGTGTTGGGTTACCATCCATCAACTACCTCTGTGGTTCAAGTAATAAAATTTCAACTTTCTGATCACAAACGACAGACGTGTAAGATGGTCTGTCATTCAATCTACGGGGAGGTGTTGGCCTCCATGGTTCCACACTTGGTCAGACTTTCTTGAACCCTCATATACCTTGCAGTACTACGGCCCATCACTGGACCTACGGCCCATCACTGGACCTACGGTCCGTGGTTGGCTCCGTCACTGGCCACTTCTGCAATTTTCAGCACTTATCTCAATCAACCGCATCCAAACCTATTTCCTGCAAGAATTACAAAAAAACCATCATATCTAATAACAAAATGCTCAAGACTCCCACAAAAATCCAAGTGAAATGCATCAAAATTAACGTAAACTCACGTATACCAACACCCTCAACTTAAAATTATTGTTTGTCCTCAACCGACACACTAACACTCTAAATGACACTTATGTAGAAGCAAACATACAAACTCAAGCAATCACATTGCTTTCTTAATCAGGTCCTTCACTCAGTGCAAATCTTTCAATGTAGACTCAATAAGCTAACTCATGCGGATCAAAACATGAATGTAAGACCCTGAACTAAAATAGAGGGTTTAGCATGATAGAGCATCAAGGTGTCACCCATGAGGGCCATCCACGCCCCGTGGTTGGACCCACGCTCCATGGGAAGCCTCGTGGATGTGCCCCCTTGAAATATTTCTAAGGCAGTAACCACGGGCAAGGACCCACACCCCGTGGATGGGTCAACGCCATGTAGTTGGGCTCTATAGGTCAAGGACCAATTTTCCAGAGTTTCGGACCCCAAACCACGCCCAACTAGGACGGGTCGTAGGTCCACCTACGCCCCATGGTTGGGATCTCATTGATGGGTCAGTGAGGTAGTTTTAGGTGGTTAAGTTTAGTGGTACTTTGGGATTTTCCGGTTTTAATTAGGATTAAGTGGTGTCATTTCACCCTAATCTAGAACACCTATACAAAGACTTTAAAAGCCTAAATTAAGTCATTTTTTCAAGACCCCAAAAGAAACCCAATTCTCCCTCAAGTATTCTCTATAGAATAAGAAGAAGAAGAAGAAGAGGAACAAGGAAGAGGAACAAGGAAGAGAAGGAAGAAGACGAAGAAGAAGTGGAAAAGGAAGAAGAAGATAGGGCTTCTTCTAATTATATGGGTTATGATTCAATAGAGTGGATTGTTACTGTTTATGGTTTTTTATGATGGAATTGCATGTTTTTAGTATAATTATACATGTATTCATGCTTAACCTATGATTTTATAGTGAATATGATATAGTTGGATGTTATGCCATGAAAGGGGAAATGGAGGGCTTAGATGTGATCTTCTAAGATTGATGAATTACTTATAGTTGGATGTTATGCCATGAAAGGGGAAATGGAGGGCTTAGACGTGATCTTCTAAGATTGATGAATTACTTTATGAATTGCTTGAGATTAAGGAACCTAGATATGAATTGCTTAAGAGTAAAGCATATAGATATGAATTGATTAGATTAAAGCTTATATGATGATTTATGATTAGTAGTACTTGAGATTGAGCCTATATTTATATATTATTAGAATTTCTTAAGAATGAAACATGTGATTAGAATGTCTTGAGATTTAGGCCTACATCATGATCATGAAGAGTATTGCTTTGAGAGTAAGGCTAATATTATGAACTATCAATGTTAAGGCTTTGAGAGTGTAGATTATATGTAGGATGATTTGTATATGGTATTGTTGTGGAAGGACTTTACCCACATGACCTATATTATGAATGTATGGGATTATGCATGTCTTATAGAACCTATGTAAATGCTTCAAGAACACTTTGACAGTAAAGTGTCCATGATTATGATATTGAACATGAGGAGGAAGCTTTTATGTATGCTTAGTCCAGATTCCAAATGAGATCCTTTTATACTAGTTGAGTCCGGGTTCCCAAGTATATCTCATGAGATGGAGACCTTTACACTAGTTGAGTCCGGGTTTCTATCAACAATCTCCATGTCCATAGAAATGCCTAAAATGAATCAAGCATGTATGAACTATGTTAGCTTGAAGTAGTGATGTGATATCCCTTCATGAATAGCTTGACTTGGTAAGACAAGACCATGCGTGATATCTTGAGATAGTAGAACTCATGGATAACCTTGGATTGAAAAATCGTACCATTCCAATGTAGCTTGGATCATCATAATAGAAAGATTGTGTGACAGCATGACTTGATGAGGCCACATAATTTCATGATAGCTTGGATTGAGCAATAGTACACTTCCTTGAGTAGCTTGAACTTGCATAAGAGTATGCCTCCCATGATAGCTTGGTCTAGCATAGTAAGGTGATTTTCCTTGATAACCTTGAATTGTTAAATAGGAACCATTCATGAGTGATGTTATGCTATGGACTAGTAGAAAGTTACTCTTCGATGATTAGTATGAATATGAGGGACATGCCCCAAATCAAAGTAGCATGTTTATGATGAAACAAGATTACTTCAAGGAAGTATTGTAAGTATGTTTCTAAATAAGATTGAGTGTATGATGTTAGGTTAGTTTGGATTGTTTCTATAGTTGCCTTCTTTCATATGTTTGATTGAAGGTGAATGTTCCCTTGTCTATGAGAAATAAGCTAAGGATGAGATCAAAAGTTGATGAATATGAATGAGGGCCTAAAGTAGTTTGCTTAGCATGGTGAGATTTATGAGGTCTTATTCATGCATTTCACAAGCATGCCTTGAGGTTACATATGAAGTGTTTCTCTTATGTTATGTTGATCTAGATGCATTGATTATGCCTATGCCTATGTTGTTATCCCTTATGCTTATGGCTGAAGTTTATGATGTATGTCTTATGATTATGGTATATGTTTTGTGTTGACTAATGCTTATGATATGCTTATGTTAATGATTTATGCTAGCCATCACATTTAGTAATTTTTTTACTAACGCATACTCTTGCCTACATTATTATCAAATGTAGAGTCCAGCAATCTTCGCTTCCATTTCCGTGGCTAGGATCTTAGTAGAGCAAGCAAGTGAAGATTTTGTGAGTCCTCATAGCTTCGAGGATTTGACAACCTTTCCATTATGTCTTTCTTTTATGTTCAGAACTTTTGTATGGGATGTGTCCCCAAACTATTCATGTATTAGATGGTTTGAGACAAGTGTTAAAGACTTCCGCTTCATTTTATGAGACTTTGATTGTATTGAAAATGTTTTAGATTTCCGCACCTTTTCTATTATCTTATGTTATGAAAGATAAGTGGCTTGTATGAGGTCCTTCGGGGTCTTATATGCCATGTTACGTCTAAGGGGTACCCCTGGGTCGTGTCAATGACATAGACGGACCAATAGATATCATCATATACACTTTCAACAATCACCAACGTACCAACTCCCCAACAATATAACTAGTGCCCTCACTTCAAAGAAATCCTTTCTCACTCAATAATAAGATGTTTAAGCTTAAGGATTCAGTAACCAATCATGCTCCGAAATGAATTCAATACAGTTAGTGCTCAATACCATAGACTTCCGCTTATTTTCACTGCACAGATTAGTCACTAGGATCACTAAAGGACTTTCTTAGCATGTAACGTAGGCTCAGGATCAGGTAGGATACATTTGGGTATTTTTAGTGACTTTTTTTGCCCTCTTTGACATTACATTGGCTATTTACTCTTTTCTCAACCAATTATGACATATTTTTATTTTATGCTCTTTTCCTTGACTTTCTTCAGCACAGATATGACTTTGACTTTTTCACTTTTCTTTTTCTTTTTCTGTTCATCATCATTATTATCACATGTTTTGTTTCTTTTGAATTCAATCACAGTTTTTTCTATCCTTTTTCTTCTTCTACACGAAACTCTTTTCATACCCTTTTCTTTCAGTTTTCCTTTTTCATATCCACCCGCAACTTATGTATTTTACATGAGTTGAGGTGCACAATGTCTGAGGTCAGACCAGGGCGGAGATTAAGGTAACCTCTGAATTGGCCACCCTCAACTTAGGTTTTTTTCCTAAGTTAAGGTGCACATGTCGAAGGAGGGACCAGGGCTAAAACAATCTTTTAGGGAAGGAGAGTTAGGTGTATTAAAAGAAGTCATCTTCCTTAGGCTCAAACATTTGGATCAAAGGGAGAATTTATTTCTTTTGGTTGGATCATTTTAGGCTTAATTGGACTTATTTAAACAAGGGCCTATGATCATTTCCCAATTCCTAGCCTAGATTATCTTAACAGGACCAACGGGGAAAGTTCTACATTGGTACACACTACTTGAACATACAAAATCATCTCACACACTCTTGGCATATTGTTTCATTATTGAATTATTGAAGCACCCATTTCAAGTTTTAGCTTAAGCTTGCTATCCTACTGGTTCCTATCATGTCACATGAAGATCCTACACATTCAACTTATTCAAACTATAGATCTAACACATTTTCAAAAAGTTTGGACAGGTATCAATTTCATGCTCATGCTTTCATTCTTTCTATCTACTTCTACACATACAATCCTACACATGCCAGTTCAACAAAAAAGTAAAACAGTCCCTTGGAGAAAAAGAACACAGGAAAAAACCCCAAGGGAGGGTTATGAGTTGGGTTACTCTGACTTCACCATATCACTCACAACCCATTTACCCCACCCCCACGAAAAATTAGTTCAATTTACATCAATGCACAAAAAATAAAAACAAAACATAGGGTGAAGAAAATATATGGCGCATAAGCACGGATGACCCATGAAGAAGCGGGTGGGTTTGGTTTCCAGCAACCCACTGGATCAGCAATAGAAACGCCATCAGTAGCGCCCTCATCAATAGTGGAAACACCCTCAGTAGTGCTCTGTCATGCCCGAAGGCTACCCCCTAGACGTAAACACGAAACCTAGGATCACGAGTGACCCCAAGCTAACCATCAGATGGCATATCATAAGCATACTAACAATAACTGAATAAAGAGATACTATGTGGAAGCTAAACATGATATTACTCAATGTGGAGAATACCCAATACTAATCTTAATATATATAAATGATATCTAAGAGCTTAGTGATATTGAGCGATCATTCAAAACTAAAGTTGGGTCTAACACTCTGTCTGAAAAAGCCTCCAATTGACTAGAGTTGTTGGGACATTCCACCAGCTAACTCTAGTAAAACTGAAACTGAAATAAAAGACTGACATGGAAAACATCTTTATTGTCCTCGAAGTATGAGGACTCACCACTGATGCTGCTGAGTACGAATCAGGAACTGATCTATGTGTGATGTGGATGCTGAGTACCTGAACCTACATCATGTACTGAGAATGCAGGATATAAAATATAACTGAATAAATACATAGACTGAACAAAATACAACAGAGCAATGATACAATCTAAACAAGAGTATAGATACTAAAACATAACTGAAATATTGAGCTAAATGCAATGATCAAGTTATGATTATGAACATAACATGTTGAGACTGAATACTAAAGTATAAATTGAAAACTTGGTCAAATGCACTAGAGTCATACTTTGGGAGATACTATTAACCGACATAAAACCAAGTGAGCTAAAATACTGAACCCTAATCCAACTCGG
This sequence comes from Solanum stenotomum, assembly GCF_019186545.1. Taxonomy (NCBI): domain Eukaryota; kingdom Viridiplantae; phylum Streptophyta; class Magnoliopsida; order Solanales; family Solanaceae; genus Solanum; species Solanum stenotomum. The sequence continues at coordinate 47,077,635 of NC_064284.1, forward strand.
AGTTAAGTCTACTCCCAAGTGAACATTATGACTAAAATACTGAAATGTTGAATAGCTCAAAATACTGACATGCAAAATCTAAGAATGTAACAACTATATACTTATAATGTGACATTCGAAAACTGAAGCATGATTATCTATTTTACTGACCTACCAAGTGCATTTCATGAACTAAAAGAATCTACACAACTAGGATTCTGAGTATCATGCAAAGAACTAAGCAACGATTCCACAAAAAACATGATAATTTGATTAGGAATACTATAACATCTAAACCACAACCAATATCTAAGATTCTAGAAACCCTAGGCCTAAACAAGATTTAGGAATCAAAAATATGACTGAATTCTTGGGACCTAGTGGATGAAAGGAATCCATTAGTGAAATACCACATAGTTGGTGACGAATTTCACGAAGATATCTTTCGATTTCAGAGCTGGAATTAAAGAAAACATGTTGTGTTCTTGGAAAGGTTTGGGTCGTCTCCTATTATCACTCTAAGCTTGATGATTTTTTGACAATAATCATTATGGGTAAGTTCTGACTATTTTACTAGTCTTAAACTGAGTAAAATGATATAGTTTAGGGGTCCAACGTATAGGGGAAAGACCAAAACGACCCTAATTAAAACCTGATGAGGCCGACCACGGTTCCACTGACGAACCGTCAAAGGGACAACAGCATGTCAAGTGGGTCGTGGTTTGTTGACCAGTGTCTACTGGTTCTAGTTGGACAAATAACGAGCCTTACCACAGCCCGTGTGAAGGACCATAGACCATGAAGGTCACCGTGGTTCTTCACTTGGACTGGGGTGTGTTGGCTCAGGTCCACGTACGCCATCACGGCCTGTCAATAAGACCATAGCCCGTGAAGGGCTCCGTTGTGTTATGCTTGAGCCTGGTGAGTTCTTAATGGCTTCCACGAGCCTCTCCATGGCTTGTGTGGTGGTCCACGACCCGTGAAATGTCCCGTGGTCCACTATTTTTGGGTGGGTGTGCACTAGGGATAGGTCGATGAACTGTGGCTCCTTTCACGGTCTGTGAACCCTTTCGTTGTTCACCTACTTTCTATTTTTCTAGTTTGACAAATTCTGAGATGTTACATGCTCCTCGAACCAGATGGACCAACACCTATATCACAGGCCCTCTACTGCCACATTTCCTCATCAATAATTGACTATCTCTGGGCCACCGCCAACTCCTGTCGCTCTCTCTTACTTTCCCGTCGGGCCTCATCAGTATCAGAAGTGTGCTCAGAGGAGCGGTGGTGCTTCCTAGCTGCATGGGAAGGGTCGGGTGCTAGCTAAGTATCGCCAAAGAGTGCATACATCACCACTTCATCCTCATCAACCTCAGGTGTTGTCCCAGGTACAGTCACAACAGGGGCTATAATATCATCCATATTAGAACAGAGACTAGCCAACTTCGTTTGGAAAGAAGTAACATCAATGGTGGGTCCAGCCCTCTCTAGGTACTCGTAGCTTGAACGCATCTATCAACTTGTGGACCGCTTGAATCTTGGCAACCATCATCTACTCCATACGAGCCTCAGACTCCTCAATAGATTTTTACATCAAGGGCCTCATGTGCTACAGCAAGGTATCCATCTAGGCCTCCAACCTCTGGACTCGGGCCAAAGGAACTAAAGTGGACCTTTAAAAGGTAGTGGCTCAGGAAGAACTCGCACCCTTACTAGTAGCGGTGGAAGGGGGAGCATGTGCATCCGCTGTAGTGGAAGGTATGGAAGTATCGGTAGCCTACTCAACCTAAATCTGCTCCACATATCCAGCCAAATCAGCACCTAGACGAGGTAAGTCAACATGTGGTCCCTTTTATGCTGTTGTGGGATTAGCATCATCTTTAATAAGGTCGATGTTCATAGTCTTCATCACCTCGACATTGAAGCCTCCCGGCATAGATGGAAGATCATACATCAGAAGGGCAAAGTCGTAGTAATCTTGAACACCTTTCCATGGATCAGGACTATCAAGATGAGGGAGAAATCAAGCTTCACCCTGCCATAATCGCTTCAAATAGCACAGCCCTGTCCCAAGTAACAATGTTGTCCACCTGTGTAGGGTACAATCTCGTACGAACCACGGACCAAAAGAACTTCACAGCGAAGCTCAGGGTTGCCTTTCGATGGATGGCTCACTACATAGTTGAGATTGCCTTTCTGATAGGCATTGTAATATTTTGCACACACTCGATTCTCTCTCCATCCTCAGCTATGTGGCGAGCCATCCATCGCAGTATAGTCTAACGCTGCTCAGCGTTTCTTAGAAAAGCTCCACTCTAAAGCACCCCCATTTTGTAGTCATACTCCGCAGTGTTAATAGGTAGAGTGTTGGTTGGGTCATAAATAAAATGGTGAATAGTGGTTTGAGATATGTCGATGGATAAATTCCACACTAAGGTAGCCTGTAGTGGTAGCTGAGCTAGTAGCTTAAACTGTTTGGGAATAGTATTGCGCATGGTGGTGGCATAGGAGGCGTAGAACTCATGAGTCATCTCCTCGCTAAAATTACTCAGGGTTCTTGCCATCACTAACATATGTGCCTCTTAAAAAGTTCCTCAATAGCGGCCACAGTATGAAGGCTCCCTGTCAGTACCCGGCACTCCTCAGTAATGGTTCTGGCCATCTTCCGGTGTTCATTTAGCACATTTCCGTCATCATATATCTGGTATTGACCCTCAATGCACTACGTGTTCGGTTTTGTGGCTCTGGGAACCGGCTCAACTCTCATAATGGATGGATCCTGGGAATCCCTTATGTTATCAGCATCAGAAGAAAAAGTGGAAGTGCCACTAGAACGGGAGTCGGTATGCAACTCAGAGTCAGACTATGAATCTCCTATCGATGAAGTCCCCTCCTCAGACTGGAGGGCAGCGACCTTGACCTCGTTACTGGATAACATAACCTACCTGGCCCTGTTCCTCCTAAGTCGGGGGCATTGGGGGAGCCTCTGGTCGTCTCTGAGACATACTCTTCCTCATTGGACTCATCAAGCAGGTGGTTAGATGGGGCGATAGACTTTGACTTGCCCCTGCTTTAGTAAACGGGAGCTTGTTTTGGTGCCATATTACCTGAAGAAGCTTAGTTAGTAATTGAAAAAGTCAGAAAGACCTAAGAAAATATTAGAACAAGAATAGGACTTAGAGGAAAAATGAAAAAAAATTGAGGTAGTAGAAAATACAGAGACCCACTTTGGGTACCTATGGTCCGTCGATGGAGTGACAGGCTGCGGATCCCCTTTGTAGGTCAGAGAGCCCATTTTTCGGTCTCTGATGATGGAACAACGAATGTGCAGAATGGTCTGTCGATGGAACGACTGACCATAGTCCACACCGTGGTTCGGAACTTAGCAACTATTTGTGTTTATCTAGTTGACGGACCACAACCTACAGTCAGTTGGTTGTGGCCATTTACCAGGGTTGTGCCAGGTATGAATTTCCAAATTTAAAACAACATATTAACTTCAACAGTCAATCTCAATCTAAGTCTAAACATGCATTTTAACATATTATGTGGTAGTTCATCATTAATTGAGTTTCAATCATTACATATTTCACATTCAATCAAATCGGTAGTTAAACCCTAAGTCAAAACACCAACTTTGACCTATCAAACCCAAATATGTAATTGAAACAACAACACACATACATACCATCATTCCAAGGGTAGTCTATGAACTAGTTTTAAACAATTTCACACATGATTATCAACTCAAGGTCAAATTCAACTTTGTGACTTCCTATTTAAACAATGAAACAAAACTCATAGTTCTGGTGACGTTGATTTACCTGACAAGTAAGCAAAGTTGGTGAGTGTGTAGTGAGGGAATTATGTGCTCCTAAGACCGAACTTGACACCGAACCTAGACCTTGATTTCTTGGTAGTAATGGGGGAAATTGAGGGGCAATGGAGGATTTAGGAGAGATATGGAGGAAATGGAATTAAGAAGTGATTAGAATTTAAAGGGGAGGATTTTATGGATGTAATTGGGGAATTTGAGGGGTCATTTGGGTGTAGTAACGGTTGGAAATGGTTTGGGGGGAAAGAGGGAAGTGGGAAATGTATTTGAAATGAAAAGTTTTATTTTAATGGGCTCTGGGTTGGGTCGACTGTAACCCTAACTTGGACCCACGAAACCCCATCGACGGTCCGTGGGTCGACCTATGGTCCATCAATGGGGACAGTGGTTCACTCCAACACTTAGTAAAACTAATAAAACAGACCTTGCATCTACGGATGCCATCCACGGTCTGTGGATTGACCGACCGACCGTCGATGGGACCTCTAGACTACTGCATCAGCTTAATTTCAGCAGAATTGCCTTTTCTTCCCTACACACGTAGCAAACATTAGGACTTCCTTTTTATATTTTCTGGACACTTTTTATACATGGACCGAATTCTATCTTTATCTAGCCAACACTAAAACAAAAAAATAATAAACAACTATTTAGAAAACTACAAATTTAATAAAACTCCCTATATCGAAAAGTAAATTCCTATACTTCCTAGATTATACATCTTGGGTTGCCTCCCAAATAGTGCTTGATTTAACGTCACGGCAGGATGAAGACCTCTTGGTTACTCAGACTTCACCAAGACTTCATTCCTTTATCACCTCATTGACACTCTCAGCTTGCCCCAAATAGACTTTTATCCTCAGGACATTCACCTTAAACCTCATTCCTTTCTTGTTCTTGAGTTCAACCGCTCCATGTGGAAATACTTATGTTACTCTGAATGGCCCGGTCAACTTGGATTTGAGTTTTCCAGGAACAAGCGCAATCTTGAGTTAAGTAATAATACCAGATCACCTGGAGCAAATTTGCGCTTTCAATCTTTTTATCATGGTACTTCTTCATCTTCTCCTTGTACAAGGTTGAACTCTCATATGCTTTTAGGAGAAACTCATCGAGCTCATTCATATCATTCAGTCTTTGACTTGAAGCGGCGCCCCAATCCAAATTCAACTTTTTGAGTGCCCACATTGCTTTTTGCTCTAGCTCTACAAGCAAATGACATGATTTCCCATATACAAGTTGGAAAGGGGACATACCTATGGGAGTCTTGAATGCGGTGCGATAGGCCCATAGAGCATTATCAAGACTTCTTGACGAATCAGTTATGTTGGTGCTCACAGTCTTTGCAAGGATTTACTTTATCTATCTATTTGATACCTCAACTTGACCACCACTGCGGATGATAAGGAGTAGCTACATCGTGGCAAACACCATATTTCTTTAGCAACGCCTTGAAAAACTTGTTACAAAAGTGAGAACCTCCATCGCTGATAATTGCCCTAGGTGTACCAAATCTAGAGAAGATACTTTTTTTCAGGATTGCGGTGACACTTTTTCCGTCATTGTTTGAAAGTACAATGGTTTCCACCTATTTTGATACATAGTCAACCGCAACAAGAATATACTTCATCCCATGCGAACTCACGAACGGACCCATGAAGTCAAGACTCCAAACTTCAAACAGCTCAATCACCAATATTGGGTTCATAGGTAGTTGTTGCTTCTTTGAAATTCCTCCTTCTCGTTGGCAACGATCACAAGACTTGGCAAAATCATGAGCATCTTATTGGGTGGTAGGCCAGTAGTAACCACACTACAAAATGTTATGATCAATCTAAATATCACTATGGTTCCCACCAACAGGCGGCGAATGACACACCTCAAGTATACCCATCATCCCAACCTCAGGCACACAGCGACGAATAATCCCATTAGCGCAAACACAAAACAAGTAAGGCTCTTCCCAAAAGAATTTCTTCACATCAGACATGAACTTTTTTCTTTGGTGAAATGTCAAATCCGAAGGCACCAAATCACTTGCCAAATAATTAGTGAAATCTGCGAACCATGGAATAAGGTCATAAGGAGCATCCAATACCTGCTCATCAGGGAATGCATCATTAATCCTAGCCCCATCTCCTAGCTTAAGAATAGCTTCCTCCTCCAATCTGGACAAATAATCAGAGACTTAATTTTTTGTTCCCTTCCAATCCCTTACCTAAAAATCAAACTCTTGCAACAAAAGAACCCATATATTCAACCTCGGTTTTGCATCCTTCTTAGCCATCAGATACCTCAATGATGAATGATCAGTATGCACAATCACCTTAGTGCCAGGCAAATAGGACCTAAAATATTTTAATATGAAAACCACAGCAAGCAATACTTGTTCTTGCAATTTTGGAGAAATCTTTTATGAACCTCTGGTAGAAACCTGCTTGCCCAAGAACACTTCTAACACCTTTAACAGAGATGGGAGGTGGAAGTTTTTCTATTACCTCAACTTTAGCTCGATCAACCTCAATACCTTTCTGCGAAATTCGATGACCTAGAACTATACCCTCGTTTACCATAAAGTGGCACTTGTTCCAGTTGAGCACAAGATTCCTCAGCCAAATGAGTCAAACAGTCATCAAACGAGTCACCTACAACAGAGAAATCATCAATAAATACCTCTATCGTTTCCTCCACTATATCTGAAAATATCGACATCATACACCGCTGAAAGGTCACTGGAGCATTACATAACCCAAATGGCATCCTTTTTTAGGCAAAAGTCCCATAAGGACAAGTGAAGGTGGTCTTCTCTTGGTCTTCCGGAGCTATAGAGATTTGATTGTATCCTGAATACCCATCTAGAAAAAAATACCAACCCTTGCCAACGAGACGATCCAGCATATGGTCCATAAAAGGCATCGAAAAGTGATCTTTTCTATCTATGCAGTTAGCTTACATTAGTTCATACACACTCTCCAAACAGTCACCGGCCCTATTGGAACAAGTTCATTATTAGCATTAGGAACCATAGTGATCCACATTTCTGTGGCACAAACTAAACATGGAAGACCCAATTGTTATCAGTAAAGGGATATATGACTCACGCATCCAATAAACTAATAATCTCATTTTTCACAACCTCTTCCATAGAGGGATTCAGTCTTCTTTGATGATCAATACTTGGCTTGTTGTCCGGCATGAGTTGAATTTTGTGAGAATAAATGCCCAGAGGAATCCCAATAATGTCCGCAATAGACCATCCAATAGCCCTCTTAAACCGCTTTACTACCGATACCAAGGCCTCTATCTTCCCTGCACTCAAACCAACAGCAATGATTGAAGGCAAAGTGTTATTTTGTCCCAAGAATACGTACCGCAAGTGGACTGGAAGAACCTTAAGGTCTTTTTGAAGGCTCATCCACAGACAATTTTGCAGGTGAGATGTCTCGATTCTTCATGTATAATTCCAACCATTTTGGGTTGAAAAGAAACTCGAACCTATCAAGTGCAACAACTAGCTCATCATAGTTTCAATACCATCACTATCAAAATTCATCATAACCGCTGCTAGTGCATCAACACCAAACCTCTCTTCAATGGAAACTACAGATTCCTGCTCCACCTTTGTAACGATCCAAGGGTACCCCCTAGATGTAACAAGGCACATAGAACCCCTATAGGCTCCATATAAGCCACTTAGCATATCATAACATACAGTATTAGAACAATTACAGTAAAAATGCATTTCGAGTCCAAAATCTAATAAAGGAAAGAGAAAGTCTATACTTGTCTCAATTAACCATCTATTACAATACTTGAGTCAAAACATGATCACAACCCAAAACAACATAATCCCAAAGTCAAATACAAGGAAAAAAACTGCAATGAAGATATTTGTCCTCAACTCATGAGGACTCACTAACAAGCAAGGAGAATAGTCGAATCCAAGCTTTTATCAAATAATGACCGCCTTAAGAACTGGACCCTACACTTGGTAAAAGTATAGGAAAATATGGGTTAATACAAAAATGCACTAAGTATGATAGCCACGCATAAAAGCCTTGAAAACATGCTAAAAGGACATTTTAGTTGAAAAGCATGCACTTTACCAAGATTAAGGATCATCATGAATATTAGTGTAAAAGTATAAGTCATAAGCATATTCAACATAAAGATCATCACAACATAATGGAAACATACCATAAATACCCTCAAAGCATACTTGTGCAATGCATGAGTAAGATCTAATAATCCCACCCATTCCAAGTAAATCTTCTTGAGTAGCTATAGTTCAAGTTCATATTCTTGTCTATACTATCATAGTGAGATAAGCCTTAACCGACATAGACCATGTGAGCTTAACATGGAATTCGGTGTCTACCTCATACCAAAAAAGGGTTGTCCTACTTTCCTAAAGTAGAACCATACTCTTAGCTTAGGTGGATCCACTAGCTAAAGACTTATGATGGCACATAGTTTATGGAATAAGGGGAATGCTACTAGAAAACCTGGTCTCTACTAATGTGAGGGCTTCCATCCCAAGAGATTGCTACTACAAATCCGACCTCTACTAACGTGAGGGCTTCCATCTCATATCATTATCCACTCAGTGCTAAGCATTAATACCCACGGAGTTCATATTACGTCTTGACTTAAGTTCATATTAATGGAAAAATCTCTTGACACTCAATCGAACATAACTCTTACTAGAGCTCATAGATTCAATAGGTGAGAATAGCCTTTCAACCTTAGACTCATCATATTGTGAGTAAACCTTTTTCACCCCATATCATATTCATACATAAGTGTGTACATGAGGATAACTTCCAAAAACACAACAACTAGATCATAATCATATTCACTTTACTCTCAAAGTGTTCATAAAGCATATACATAAACCTCATAATCACACATAATTCTCATGCTTTTCCCTTCAAGGACCATAGATCACAATCCATAAACACATCTAAAATTACTACATTATACATGGATGATAACATAATTCAAATAGTTCAATTACTACATGCATAATTCTATCATATTCTACTTGCATCAATCAATACCCACACTTTGAGATCCAAATTCACAAAATTGGGGAATTCATGGTTTCTTGGGAGATTCAACATAAAACCATATAAAATCATCAATATATGCATAATAAAAAATGAATTTGAAAGGAATCCATGGGATTGAAGTCAACCCCTAACTTTTGGGATTTCTAGCTTTGAAATTGGGGGTTTTGAAGGGGCTCCATGGATGAATTATATCCATGGATAAAGAGCTACTATACCTTAGCTTTGAATTCCAATGAAATTGAGTGTAAAAGCTTGCTCCTTCAAACCCTAGCTTCCACTTTCTTCTTCTTCTTCCTTGGAGTTCTAGAGAGAGTTTTGGGAGAAAAGTTGGTTTTGATTTGGGAATTTGGAATTATGACGAAGATGACTTGATTTGGGGGTCTTAAAACTATATATAGTTAGTCTAAATTAATACAAAATGATGTCACTTAATATTAACTTAAAATAGAAAACCCCAAAGTGCCCCTAACTATTTCACCAAAATGTTGCCCAGGTCACCACCCACGGTCACCCACCCACGAGCCGTGGTTGGACCCACATCGCATGTTGGTGAACCGTGGGGGAGGTTCTACAGCTCACTTTTTGGGATCTTGACCCACACCCCTCACCCACAGGGCGTGGGTTGACCTAAGGGGCGTGGGTCACTGTCGAGTTAACTTTTTGGTCACTTTTGAAGGGTCTTCCTCAAGGGCACATGGTTGGTCCTTGGGAGTTCGTACCTTGATGTTTTAATCCAAAAACATATATATTGAGTACCGGGAGTTATTTACGACTCTAACCCTCACATCAAGCTCTAGTTTAGCCTACTAGTTTCCAGAATGTTACATTATCTCCCTCTTGGGAACATTCATCCTCGAATGACAATCTAGAACCTTATGGAATTAAAGACTCAAAACTAGCAGCTCAATATGCATGAAATATCAAAATAATGCACAATCCTAAGGAGGAAACATCAATTCCATCTCAAAACATAATCAATGCAATAAAAGGAAGTAGTAACTACATCTAACAACCCAATATGCATGAAAATTAATATTTTTCATATTCATTGGAGAAACTACCTTCACCAACTAAAATCATGGTCAACCCAATATCATGGAGCCAATATGCAATTACTCTCAAAATCATACTAAGCATGTTCATCAACTCATCTCATGAAGTCAAATAGGCAACTCATACTAAATACAACACAACATGAGGAACATATATAATTCATGAAAACACATTTTCTTACTAAACATTAATTCTCAAGAACATGCATAACATAAGGAAATCATGGAAAAGATCATATAATCACGCATGACTCCCCAACTAAAACTCAAGAGTAGGTCATTACCTCAACCTTGAATAGAAGTATATTGAAAGAGATGAGGATAACAGGACTTCATATCGGCTTCATCCTCCCAAGTAGCACCCTCAACTAACTGATTCCTCCACAAAACCTTTACGGAAGCTCTTTCCTTATTGCTCAATCTCTTGACTTGTCAATCAAGGATCTCTACTGGAACCTCTTCATAGGAAAGGCTTTCATCAACTCCCAACCCTTCTAAGGGAATAATGGATGTCAAATCTCCAATACACTTCTTAAGCATAAAGACATGAAATACGAGATGAACCAGAGCCATCTCATTTGGAAAATTCAACTCATAGGCAACCTTCCTAATACATTGCAAAATTTGATATGGGCGTACATACCAGGGACTAAGTTTTCCTTTCTTGCCAAATCTCATCACACCCTTCATGGGTGAGATTTTCAAATAGACCAAATCATGAACTTCAAATTCAAGATCCCTCCTTGTCACATCGGCATAAGATTTTTGTCTAGTTTGAGCCGTTCTCAACCTCTCTCTAATGAGCCAAACTTTCTCAATAGCTTCATAAACCGATTCGGGACCTATAAAAGCAATTTCACCTACCTCAAACCAACCAATCGGAGACCTACATCTCCCACTATACAAGGCTTCAAAGGGAGCCATACCGATACTAGAATGATAACTATTATTGTAGGAAAACTCTATTAATGGAAAGTGGTCATCCCAATTAACTTTGAAATCCATAACACATGCCCTTAACATATCCTCCAATGTTTGGATGGTAAGCTCCGCTTGCTCATCAGTTTGGGGATGAAAAGTCACGCTAATCCTAACTTTAGTACCAAGCCCTTTTTGGAATGACTTCCAAAAGTGTGAGCAACAGTGCTTAATGAGGACATTCCTAGTGTAAAGCTCCGGTATGTTGATGGTTTCTAGTAAGTTGTGAATGTCTTGATTAAGGTTCCATTGTGGTGTTCATGTTGACCTTAGTTGGGTTTACTCCAAAGTGGGGGATAGTATGTTGAGTAGTAAGGTTGTTGAGAGTTCTGTTATCCTTACCTCTTTCTTAATACGCCTATTCAATCCTTAGACCAAGAGTTTCTTTTTGGCTTTTTTCATGATTTGGAGTCATGTGCGACATTGAGTTTCCATGGTCCCCTTATGTTGTGCATGTTCTAGTTCAATTCTTGTTATATGCGAAAATGAATTTTCAAATTCTATGCCTCATGTTAATATGCATCTATGATGAGTTGCCTAAATGTTTCATGAGTTGATTTGTTGAACATGCCTAAATGTGCATTATTGAAAAGTTGCATAATGTGGCTTTATGAGAAAATTGCTCAAATGTGCTTAATGATGTTGTAATGAGCAAGATGTGATTTGGAGAAGGAAGTTCGTGCAATGGAATGAGAAATGTGAAGTTTTGATGCATAATAAGTTTGTAGATGAATTAGTTCCTACTTTCTTGTTGTGTTTTGAGCTTGTTGATGTTTCCTCCTATGTTTATGCATTTATATTGATGTTGCATGCATGAGTGTGGACTAATAGTCTTGAGTCATTAACCCTTAATGTGTTTAAAGTGTCATTCGAGGACGAATGTTCCTAAGTGGGGGAAAATGTAATGACCCTAAAAATGAACTAGTGAAACTAGAGTCTGATGTGTGTGCGTTTGTGTTCGTCATGAGTTTTGTTGTGGTTTAATGTTGTCCCAACCCATGGTTGAGGTGTTTAGGGGTTAAACGTCAAGGTACGACTCCCCAAGGACCACCCTAAGGGTCATTGAGGAGGACCCTAAGTCTAAACCCCAAGACCCTAAGGAAACTAACAAGTTGGCCAAAACTTGGTGACCTATGGATGGGGTTCACTCCCCGTAGGTCCATCCACGCCCCGTGGATGTCCTCCATAGGTCAAGATGCCTAAAGTCAACTTGAAGCCCCAGGCCACGGACCAGCAGCACGGTCCGTGAATGGACTCATGGTCCGTGAGTCCAGGGCGTGACTGGGCACTGTTTTTCTCGTGCAGTCTCGACCAAGCTAGGGGTGAATTGGTAAATTCACCCCAAGTCATAATTAATATATGGATGATTATTTTAAGTGTTTTAAGGTATTTTAAGATTATTAAAACATTGAAATGCTCATTTAGACTTCATATCTCAAAATCAAAACCCTTCCCTTCTAAAAAGTTCTCTCTAGAAACTCCATTGGAGGTCAATGTCAAGATCAAGCTAGGGTTGGGATTTCAAGGTGTTTCTTCTTAAATTTCATGGGATTCTTCAAATATAAGATATAGTGATCCTTCATCCAGGGTTATCTTTCACCCTAGAGTCAATTTCAAAGAAGTTTCAAAGTGATTTTAAGTTCATGAAAAACCCTATGTTTCACTCAATCTCATGGGTTCTTGGATCAAACATTTTCAAATGATAAACTATGATTATATTGATTCTTAATTGATGATTTAAGATGATTTTTACTCTATGAACCCATGATTTCTCTCATTTCCTAAATTGACTTATGAAGTGGGTCCATTGATTATGAATGAATGATTGTGGATTTATGCTTAGATTTATTTAGATTATTGAATTGTATCATCATCTATGCCTAATTATGGTGAATTGTTGGTGAATTGAAGAATTTTGATCATGGCCTTGAAAGGGCAAGTTTGACCTAATTTCATGTTAAAGTATAATTGTGCTTGAATTGTTGATCCACTTGAAAGGTAGAGGTGTTTACTTACTATGAACATTGTGATCATGGCCTTCAAGGTATAGTTTGATGAATTGAAGTGTTATCATGATATTGTATAATGTGAAGGATTTACATGTGATTTCAATGATGGAATGATGATCTTGTATAGAAGGTAATTATTTGGTTGATTGATACTATATTCTCTCTTAACAATCATGAATGTTGATGATGGAATGTGAAGTGTTCTATAATGATGAATGTGATATATTGAATTGGTAGGCTAATACATCATTTTCTTGTATTGATGAATGTGATCATGAATGAAGTATCTTGTCTCGGTAGGCTTAGGCATCCTCTTGTTGAATAATAAATGTATCTTGTCTAAATGTCTTAATGTCTTGGATTGTTAGACCTATATTGGTAGCCTTGTTCTCAAATAAATGAATGAATGATTGATTGAATGTCTAGAATTGGTAGACCTAGTGTTGGTAACCTTTCAATAAATATCTATTGAAGTATTCTAGGCTAAACCTTGGATTGGTAGACCAAATGTTGGTGGCCTTTTCTTGTGTGTGTTAAACCTTGAAGCGGTAGACCTAATGGTGGTGGCCTCCTTCTTGTGTGATATGATGAACCTAGAAACGGTAAGCCTAATGTTGGTGGCTCTTTCTAGGAAGATCAATGAGTTATCCTTAATATACCTTGAATCGGTAGACCTAATCGTGGTGACCTTTCATGTGTATGTGCTTGGGTCGGTAGGCCTAATTTTGGCGGCCCTCTCAAGTACAATGTGGTAATGTGATTGAAATACTCTATGGGAATGTAGGCTAAGCACCGAGTGGATATGGTAAGATGTAAAATCTCCCAATATTAGGCTAGGGTTCCAATGAACATCTTCCTATCCTATAACCATGTGCCCACATAGGATATTAGCCAGTGGATTCAATGCATATCCAAGCTAATCTTACAGGTCTTCCTTAGGCAAGGAGACTACCTCTTTTCGGTGTAGGGGTAGAACACCGGATTCCATGTCTATCTTGCATGGTCTATGTCGGTTAAATGCTTATTCCCATCATGTTAGATATGCATTATGGTTTCTTGAGGAGTTCTACAAAGTGTGGGTAGTAGTATGGGATTCTATCCATGCATTGCACGAGTAGGCTTTGAGAGGGTCATAGTGAGTTCTCTAAGTCTTAATGACTATTATGTGAATGTCCTCCTAGGAAGAGGTTAAGGAGAATGTTGATCTAATGTCTAATGAATGAAATTTCTCTAAATGATGTTATTGAGTAATGTTGACGCTTATAAGCTTAAATGTAAAGATGCATGCTATTCTTGGATTGTATTATGAGTTACTTCCTTGTCATGTCTATTGTATATGAATGTGCCTTGTCTATAGTGACTTCTAAGGAGTACTTAGTGTGAGTAATAGTATGGGATGCTACTTGCACATTGCACAAGTATGACTTAGAGTTGTCTTAGATAATGGTCTTAATGTGATGATGTGATCCGAGTGATGTTTATGTGCCTTATATTCTCTATTGTGTAAAGGTGAGATGGATGAATGGTAAGTTCACTTTTGGTGACCTTAAGGTGGTACCTTAGTGTGGGTAGTGGTATGGGACGCTACCCAAATATTGCACAAGGTATAGCTTGAGGGTTACTTAAGGTGGAGGCTCAAGGTGAAGGTAAAGGTTTATATGTGATCTTGTTCAAATGTGAATTATGTGACTTTGTATGTTGGTTGTGACTTCTATTATGCCTCTTGTATCAATGTTCATGAAGTTTTACACAAATGGCATTAAAGCATGGCTTTCAATCAAATGTCCTTTTTAAGCATGTTTTTGCATGGTCATCATACTTAGTACATCTAATGTGCTAACCCCATTCTTTTCCCTTTTTACCAAAGTGTAGGTTTTGGAGATGTTGGTGTTCTATGCTTGAAGGATAGGTTTCTAAGGTGCTTGAAGATGAATACTTGGTGAGTCCTCATAGTTTCAAGGAAAAAACCCATCATGTTCCTTTTATGTCTTTAGTTTATGTTAAAGCTTTTGTATGGGCTAAGTCCCAATGTTGTATTCAAAGTATTAGATTGTTTGAGACATAGTGTTCACAGTCTAGAAAGTCTTCTGCTTGCTTTTTAATGAAATGTCTTCGATTGTAAAGAAAGTTTTTAATTCTTCTGTATTTTCCTATGTCCTTATGTTCAGGAATACTATGAGGCTTGTATTAGACCCCTTCGAGGTCGAGTACGCCGTGTTACGACTAGGGGGTGCTCTCGGGTCTTGACATGTTCTTTCCCCTAGAGTTGAGGGAATGAAAGATGCAAGAATTCATTAACCTTTATCAAGGAGGTATAACTGTGAAGGAGTATGCTCTCAAGTTCACCCAACTATCCAAGTGTTCTCCAACTTTAGTGGCAGACTCAAGGGCTGATGGGAGTGTTCGAATTGGCAGAAAATGAGTGTCGTTCAGCAATGAATATCCTTAGTATGAATATTTCAAGCATCATGGTTCATGCCGAACCAATTGTGGAGCAAAAGCTTAAGAAAATAAATAGGGAGGGGAAAAGAGATAGAACGAATGATGGGAACTTTCCCAATGCTATGTCCGATGAGAAAGGTAGGTTCAAGTCTATACAAAAGTATTCCGGCGAAGACTGTCCATTTCCTAAGCCTAGTTGCACCAAGTTTGGGAGGAATCATCTTGGTAGGTGCCTAGCAGGCATGAATGTTTGCTATGGGTGTGCTAAGGATAGGCACAAAATGATAGATTATCCGGTCCTTAAAGATAAAGAAAGAGAGGGTAAGAAAGTTGACTCTAGTAGGGTTGATGATGAGCCTCAAAAGAAGAATAGGTTTTATGCTCTCCAATATAGAGAAGATCAAGAGTGATCTCCTCATGTCCCTTCCAGTATGTGTTTATGTTTTAGTAAATTTCCAGATTTCTTGTCTTTTGTGACTTATTATAATGAACTTAAAGTTGTCTTTATTATGAGTGGTGCTTCATTGTGCCTCATGATTTGAATTATGTTTAGAAGAACTTATGTAGGCTTACTCCCAAGGGGAAGATAGTGTGCCTACTTAGTAAGGTTATTGTATATTTATGTGTTGCCATGATTTTCTTATGTGCTTGTTCATGAAAATATTTAGGCCTTGTTAGAAATGACTTATATGCATTATTTTCCTCATGTTGTAGTGCATTTGAGTAGAGTTGCATATAGACTTCATGAGATGAGTATTTGAGCATGCTTTAGTTTTTGGAGTTGAAAGATTCCTCCTTGAAATGAATGCTTTTTTAGAATAAATTGTGTATGGGCTCCATGAGAGTATGTTGAGCATGTTATGACTATGAGATGGTAGTTCCTCCTTGAATAAGACTAGTTATGAGAATGTCATGCTTAAATGGGTTGTTTGATGAAGTTCCTACTCCCTTCTGTTGCATTGAGTATGATTAGCTTGGAGTTGAAGTTTTCCTCATTGGTTGTGTGCATTTAGATGTATTGCATGCATGATGGGCTGCTACTCTAGAGTCGTTTCCTTTAAGAAGTATTTAGAAATTTCATTCGAGGATGAATGTTCCCAAGGGGGAGATATTGTAACACCCGGAAACTAGTAGACCTAACTAGAGCCATAAATTAGGGTTTTAGAGTGTGATGTTGAGAATTAAAGTCGTAGATGAGATTTTACGTTCTTGGAATGACGGGTTTAGTAGTTGAAAGTCAAGGTACGTATTAGACCTTGTAGCATAGAAGACCATTTAGAGTTTGGTTGAGCATGGGAAGGGAAAGTGCCAAGGATAAAGGGCAAGCCTAAGCCAAGGGGCCAAGGCTGCCCAACCTTGGCAAGCTACTGCCCAAGGGGTTCACAACCAGTGATCTTGACCACGGTCCATGAAGGGGTCCATGAAGACCCCTTAGACTTGTGGTAGGTCTCGTGGACTTCTCTTAGCCTCAAGAGAGGTTTCCAAACTAGGAAGGGTCACTGGTCAAGGGACCACGGGCACCACCACGGGCCGTGGTGCCCTTGACGGTCCGTCCAAGTGGGCGTGACCCCTGGCAATAGGCTGCATAGTCGAGGAAACTTAAGTAAATTCCAAAGAATTGTGTTTTATTCACCTATTTAAGATATTTTAAGCCTTTAGCCTCCAATTTTAAGTCACTTTACACAAGACCCAAATCAACACCCCAAATCACTCCTCTCTCCAATATTTCTCTCTAGAAAGACCTCCATTGAAGAAGAAGCTAGAGGTTGAAGCTAAGGTCAAGAAAAAAGGTTCCATTGCTAAAGGCTTGTGCTAGGGCATTGATTAGGTTATATTTAGCTATTCAACTATGGGTTCTTCCACCCATAGATCCCCC
Organism: Solanum stenotomum; assembly: GCF_019186545.1. Classification (NCBI taxonomy): domain Eukaryota; kingdom Viridiplantae; phylum Streptophyta; class Magnoliopsida; order Solanales; family Solanaceae; genus Solanum; species Solanum stenotomum. Next base: position 47,094,878 of record NC_064284.1, read on the forward strand.
TTAGTAATCCCCTAATTTGTGAAGAAGAACCTCATCTAAGCTAGGGTTACTTCCAATGTGTGGATATATTTGGGTATGATTCCAAAGGGTTGGATAATACTTATTTATGGTTAATTTGGCATTGAATTCTGATATTATGATGAAATTGTGTGATTTCAATGGTTAACCCTAGTGTGATTGATGAGTTACATGTTTTATGGGTTTATGCAATTAGAGGTGAAATTGAAGGTTCATGAGTAATCTTCCTAAATCAATGCCATGTGTAGTAATTGATCAAAGTTATGATCATATAATCATGAATTGAACTAGACTTTGTTGAATATGATGATCTTGACTTGTAAAGTTATAATTGAACATTTATGATCTATTAAGACTAGAATCACCTAGTAATGAAAAATGTGATCAAAATACCTTGAACCCTAGGCATGAAGAAGATATTATGAAGGAAACCTTGAGAGTAAGGTTTGTGATTATGATAGCTAGGGCTTTAGGGTGAAGCTAATATGGTTAACTATTGATGTAAAGGCTTTGACAGTAAAGTCTAAAAGAGAAGTAGAAGTCCAATAGGTAGAATTGTGGTGAAAGTCCTATACTCACCTAACGTACCTTATGAATGCTTGAAAGTATGAAGTGATAGAATCACTTGAACATGGATTGGTTGTCAAGGACATCCTTCCATGAGTTATTAGTGTTAAGCAAGGCTTAACAATTAAACCTTGGGTTGTATGCTTGACTACAAGTGGATATTGAAGATGAGATGGAGTGTCACACATGATAGGGTTGGGCTCCAAGTATAAAGGAGAACCACACCTAGTTGATGTGAGGACTATCCAAGAAAAAGGGGGAACTCTTACATAGTAGAGTGTGGGTCTTCCCAAAGTTAGGTCCATGAGATGGAATCCTTCACATAGTTGAGTTAAGGTTTATAGTAGCAATCTCCATATCCAATTAACTTAGACATGCTTGAAGAAGCATCTCATAGCGTTCTAAAGCATAATTGAACTAAGACTTACTTAATGAAGTACCTCATAATGTTCAAGAGTATGAATGGACTTAGACATGCTTAAAGTAGTATATCATAGGGTCCATGTAGATGATGAACCTAGACATGCTATAAGAAGTATCTCATAGGGTTCAATCTAATGATGAACTAAGATGTACTTAAGAGAGTACCTCATAGTGTTCTAAGGTTAAAAAGAGGAACTAGGTTCCAAATCAAGAAGTACTAGTAATGAGGACCAACATGTAGTACTTAGCATTATTAGTATTATGGGGTTCTATTCGTGCATTGCACAAGTATGACTTAGGGTCATTCAAGAAAGAGTTCTTATGAGTGATGTAATTTAAGATAGGGTTGTGCTATAGTGGCATCGCAAGATATGTTTGACTAAGGATGGTAGTTCTCTTGTCCACATGAATTAAGATAAAGAGTGAGATTAAAGGAGGGTGTGTATGACTAAGATGGCTTAAAGGCTATGCTTAGTGTGAAAGGTAGTATGGGATGCCTTTCATGAATTGCACAAGTGTGTCTTGAGGTTACTTAGAAGTATGGTTCCCTTATGGTATAAAGACCTAAGACTTAACCATGCTTATAGACTATGATTAAGTTACCCAAAAAGGGGTACTTTGCCTGGGTAATATTATGGGATGCTATCCATGTTTTGCACATGTATGCTTTTGAGGTTACTTGAGAATGGTGATATTATGGTATAGATGACTAAGAGTCAATTATGCTTATATGATTATGACCTATCTCATATGCTCATTAACTATGTCTTATGTTGACTTATGTCTATATGATGCTTATGTTGACTTATGTCTATATGATGCTTATGTTGGAGGTTATGCTATGACTATGATGACTATGCTTATGAACATGTTATTATCTCTTATGTTTATGTTTTGAGATGCTCTTATGATGTTTTTCTAGCTTTCATACTTGGTACATTAAGTACTAATGCATATTGCCTACATTCTAATGAAATATAGGGTCTTGGAGATTGAGTTGATTTGGAGGCTAGGTTCCTAAGGTGCAAGAAGAGTTGAAGAATTGGTGAGTCCTCATAGCTTCGAGGACAAACCCCTTATGTTTCCTTTATGTAAATTCCTTATGTTTTAGATATTTAAGTGAGTTGCGTCCCAAGTCTTGTATTCAAGAGTTTTAATAGATGGTTTGAGACAAAGTTGTAGTAAAGACTTCCGTTTGTCTATGGAAATTGTTTTCGATTGTATGGTTTAAAGAAGTTTTAAATTTCCCCATACTTTCTATGATCTTACGCCCTTCAGGGTCAAGTACGCCATGTTACGTCTAGAGGGTACCCCTGGGTCATGAGAGTGGTATTGGTAAGGGTACTTGTGAGCTAGAGTACCTAAATGAGAACCTCTGTAATTTATAAGTACCGGTAGGAGTCTTAGACCGGCAAGTTAAAAAATAGAAGAATGAGGAAGTTGCTTTCAAAAGTGTGAAGAAGTGGCCTTTGTGTGAAGGTTTTAGGTGAGGGTGCTACTTGGGATGCCAAGGGCCAATTAGATGTCCCGATATCCTTACCTTTCCTTCTATTCCTCCTTTAGTTTGAGAGGATGAGTTTCCCTTGACTTGTTTCATAATTGTGAATTCTTGGATGTTGTATGTGTTCCATAATTTCCTTGTTTTGAAGTCATGAGTAAGTTGTATGTTTTCCATGGTTTATTTAATTGATGCATGTTCTTGATGAATCTGTTTAATGAGAAAATGAGTTTTCATGATCTATGTTCCTCATGTTGTTATGCATTTGGTATGAGTTGCCTATTTGACTTCATGAGATGCGTTGATGAACACGCTTTAGTATGCTTTTGAGAGTAATCGCATATTGGTTCCATGATGTTGTGTCGAGCATTATTTTAGTTAGAGAAGTTAGTTCCTCCTATGCAAATGAGAAATATTGAGTTTTGTGCATATTCGGTTGTTCGAAGTAGTTCCTTCTCCCTTGTATTGCATTGACGATGTTTTGAGATAGGATTGATGTTTTCTCCTATAAATGATGCATTATTTTGATGTCGCATGCATGATGGGCTGCTAGTCTTGAGTCTTTAATTCCGAAAAGTTTTTAGAAGTGTTATTCAAGGACGAATGTCCCCAAGAGGGAGATGTTACGCCCCCTAAAATTAGTAGGTGAAACTAGAGCCTTGCGTGTGAGTTTTAGAGTTTTGTGCATGGGTAAATGCTGTAAAATGGCTTCCCGCACCTAGGACGAGGTATTTAAGGGTTAAACGTCAAGGTAAGACCCCCCCAAGGACCAACCAAGGGGTCCTTGAGGAGGACTCTAAAGTATAGGCCCAAAACTACCCTAAAGGGCCCCAAGTTAGTGACCTACGACCTACTGGGCGTAGGTCCATCCAAGCCCCGTAGGGCTTGGTCGTGGGTCAAGGTCCAACATTAGGACCTGCAGACCATAGACCTACAGAGCTGCAGGATGGCTAGTAGGTCCACTCATGGTCCGTGAGTCCTAGGTCATATCTCCCACCTATGTTGTTGTCCAAGTCTTGGCTAAAGGTAGGTAATTTTAGGTAATTCCTTTTCAATTAGTTTTTAGTAGGGGTCATTTAATATGGACTTTATACACCTATATAAACTATTTTAAGTCATTAACCACCTCTTTTTACACTTCATAATTCCCAAACCCAAATTATAACAAACTCCTCTCCAAATATTTCTCTCAATAAGAACCTCCATTGGAGAAGACGAAGTCAAGGTCTAGGGCTCAAGAACTCATCTTTTCTACTCAAATTCGTGAAGAATATTCATCTAAGGTATGGTAGTTTTGATTCATGGTTACCTTTTCATCCATTAAGTCCTTAAACTCTCAATTACAAAGTAGGGAATTCTCTAAAACCTAAGGTTTTCACTCCAAGTCATGGATTCACTTCAAAAACGTTTTCAATGGTTTAATTGCATTATATTATGATTGAATTATATTATGATTGAATTGATGATTACTTACTGTTTTAATATGAATTCTTCAAGAGTCCATGAATTTCCCTATTTTCTTAAAGTGGATCTTAAAGTGTGGCTGTTATTATATGTTGATACAATGGAATGGATAATGGTTGTTTATGGTGTAATTACATAATTTTAGTATGATTATACATGTATTCTTGATTAACCTAAGATTCTAGGATGAAATTGTTATAGTTATTGTTATGCCATGAAAGAGGGAATTGAGGGCTTAGATGTGACCTTTTAAGATTGATGAACTACTTTATGAATTACTTGAGAATAGAGGAACTAAAGATGAATCACTTAAAAGTAAATCTTGTAAACATAAATTGATTAGATTAGGGCTTATATGATGGTTCATGGTTTAGTGATATTGAGATTGAGTTTGTATGATGTCATATGACTATAATTGGTTAAGAATGAAGCATGTTGTTAGATTATCTTGAGAATTAGGTATACATGATGATCATGTGAGGTATTTCTTTAGGGTAAGGAATGTAGTATGAAGATGACTTCTAGGGCTTTAGTGGTAAAAACTAATATAAATGAGCTAATGATGTTAAGGCTTTAAGAGGGAAGCTATTGTGGGTGTTAAATTGTATGTGGTATTATTGGGGAAAGACTCCACCAACATGACCTATGTTATGAGTACTTGAGATCATGCATAAAATGAATTGATTACTTGATTTATGTATTAATTGAGTAATTTCTATAGTTTTGATGTTGAATTTCCTCCAAGAACCCATGAACCCCCATATCCCCAACTTGTCACTATGTGATGTGGGTGAGTTGTGGTGAGATGAATATTATGAGAATTATCTTGTAGTAGCTTAGTTATGTGAATCATGTTACCATCTACATTAAATGTAGTAATTCTAGATAGATTGGTTGAATGTGATCTAGAGTCCTTGAGGGGCAAAACTTGAGTATTAGTTATGTGTATGAGACTTGTTATACAATTAGATTGCTTTGATAGTAAAGTGAATGCATTATAATCTAATTGTTCTCTAGTAGCAATCCTGTTATCCCATAACTACGTGCCCCTGTAGGTTATTTAGCCATTGGATTCATTTCAAAGAGAATAGTTGAGTTCTACCTTAGGCAAGTAGGACACCCCTTTTCGGTATGGGGTAGACACTGAATTCCATAATTAAGATCTCATGGTCTATGTCACTTAAAGCTAATTCCCACAAGGTCAAGTTAAGGATGCACTATGGCTATTCAAGAAGTACTACTTAGTGTGGGTGGGGGTATGGGACTTTATCCATGCATTGCACAAGTAGGCTTTGAGATTAGTTGTGGTAGATTCCTTTTATGTCATGATTATTCACGTAGTGAATGTGCTTGTAACTAGATGGCAATTTCATTAGATAGTAAGGCTACTTGAAATGTTGTATGCTAACTTGCATTGTTGCCATGGGTTGCTTTTCTTGATATAGTTGACTAAAAGTGAATGATTCCTTGCATATTAGAAATAGGATAAGAATGAGATTAAGATATGGTAAAACATGAATGAGGATCTAAAGTGACTTGCTTAGTATGGCTGGGATTATAGGATCTTACATATGCATTGCACAAGCTTGCCTTGAGGTGGCTCATGAAGTGTTTCTCTCATGTCATACTAAAACTACATTGTAGTGACTATGTATATGTTCTCAATGGTATTCCTTATACTCACTAGATGTGATTATTATCTGCCATGCTATAGTCTATGTCTTATCATGATGTCTTTTATGCTTATGACTTGTGTTCCACATTAACTTCTAAAGATGGTTTAAACTAGCAAAGTGCATGCATTCAACTAAAATGTCCCTTTTAGCATGTTTTCAAAGATTTTTAGGCATGGCTATCATACTTAGTGCATTATTGTACTAACCCATATTTCTTCTACATTTTTCACAAAGTGTAGGTTTCGGCGATATCGACCTCCATCTTCGTGGCTAGGATCATAGTAGATCAAGAAGAAGAAGCTTGGTGAGTCCTCATAGTATTCGAGGGCTTGGCCATTATGTCCTTTGAGTCTTTTCTTTATGTTTTTGACTTTTGTAAGGGCCGTGTCCCTAATATTATATTCAAATGTTATAGATGGTTTGAGACATAGTGTTGTAGACTCCTACTAGATTTTATAAAAGACTTCGATTGTCAAAGAAAAGTTTTAAATTTCAGTACTATTTTCTATTATCTTATGTTATGATATGCTATGAGGCTTGTATGAGGCTCTTCAGAGTCTTGTACGCTGTGTTACATCTAGGGGATACCCTTGGGTCATAACATACAAGTTTCTCCATATTTTCAATGCAAATACCACTGCCGCTAATTCAAGATCGTGAGTAGGATAATTCTTCTCATCTACTTTAAGTTGCCTTCAAGCATAGGTAATCACTTTCCCATTTTCCATGAGGACACATCTCAACCCCACTCTAGAGGCGTCACAATATACCACAAAACCATTTGTACCTTCCGGTAAGGTCAACACCGGAGCAGATATAAGTCTATCTTTCAACTCTTGTAAGCTTTTCTCATAACCCTCCAACCACTCAAACTTAGCCTTCTTTTGAGTCAAAGTCGTCAATGGAGAGGCAATGGAGGAAAACCCCTCAACAAACCTCCTATAGTAACTGGCCAAACCCAAAAAGCTTCTAATGTCAGAATGAGTTAGAGGTCTAGGCTAACTCTTGACCGCATCCGTCTTCTTAGGATCTACCTCAATACCCTTTCTTGACACAATATTGCCAAGGAAAGCTACGGACCTTAACAAAAATTCACACTTCCTAAACTTTGTGAGAAGTTGTTGGTCCTGAAGAACTTGCAACACAATTCTCAAATGGTCCATATGTTCATTCTCACTTTTGGAGTAGATCAAAATATCATCGATAAACACAATCACAAACATGTCTAGGTATTGCCTAAACACTTTATTCATCAAATCCATAAATACCGCCGAAGCATTAGTCAACCCAAACAAAATTACCACAAACTCATAGTGACCATACCGGATTCTAAAGGCCATCTTTCGAATGTCAACCCCTCTCACCCTCAATTGGTGATAACCTGAACGAAGATCAATCTTCAAAAAATAGCTAGCCCCTTGTCGTTGGTCAAACAAACCATCATTTCTTGGAAGCAGATATATATTCTTGATGGTCACTTTATTCAATTGGCGATAATCAGTGCACATTCTAAGAGACACATCCTTCTTTCTAACAAACAACACCGGAGCACCCCGTGGAGAGATACTCGGTCGGATAAAACCCTTGTCTAACAAATCCTTCAATTGTTCTTTCAACTCGGCCGGAGCCATTCTATAAGGATGAATGGAGATAGGTTGCGTATCCGGTAAAAGGTCAATACCAAAATCTATATTTAGAAATTGGAATTTAATCACTTGAGTCCTACAATCTACAGAGGCATAACATGCATGCAACCAATCCATACCAAAAATCACATCAAAGTCTAACATGTCTAACTCCACTAAATCCACCAAAGTAACTTTATGAGACAAAGAAATAGGAAAACTTCAATAAAATTTCTTAGCCACCACCGAGTCACCCACTAGGGTAGAGACCAAAAAGGGTTCTACTAACACTTTGGGGAGTATTTCAAACTTCATGGCCACAAAAGGTGTCACAAAGGACAAAGTAGCACCGGGATCTAATAAGGCATATATATCAATAGAAAAGACTTTTAACATACCGATCATTGATGCTTATCGTGACCAATGACACTATCCTACGGTATTAGTGTCTACGATCGTCGATAATATAGTAACCCAACCAAGGGTTGGGGTCGTGTCCCAAGGGAGCGGTTTTGAGAATTGATAGAAAAATAGAATTACATTTTAACTAGTCATAGCTAAAGATATTAACGAACAAAAATATAGTAAATAAAAAGGGGTGACACGAAAGTGTCAAATATCAAATGGGGGATTCGAACTAGTGATAAAACAACAAAATAAACAAGAAAATCAAGTATGGGGAAAGGTTCTTGGGATGTGACCGCAATATAAGTTGAGATAAATTTTTTGGTACGTGCTTTCGATACGAAATTAGCAAAATAATAATGACTAGGCTAAACTTTAAATGGAAATAAGTTCCCTCTCGGACAACTTACCCCGTTTCAAATGTGTTCCTCTTGGACACCCATTTGCCGCATGAAGACCAGCTTACGCCTTACCCCACTCACTCTCTCGACCTGAGTGTTAGGATATTGGACTAGGACTCACCCTCTCGGGCTGAACCTCATGTCAGCCTACTCCTAAGGCCATCAGTCTAGTGGTTTTAGTTTTGCGACCTCCCTCTCGGGCAAGCCGAAATCACATAGGTGGCTTTGTATTTGCAACTACAAACCCTTTAGATTAAACCACAACCACTAGGTGAAATCACCATTAAAATACATCTAACCTATCAGCAAGCAAGACCCAACAAGAATATCAACCCATATTTGCTAAATCACACCCCAAGAATGGGGGGTTTTAGCCACACATCAAGAAATAAGAAATTATACCTTACATGATAATGAAATCAACTGGGTATAAGAAATTAAACCTTAAATTAAGCAAAGGAAAATGAATAGAGAAGACCCACTTTACTTGGGGACTCGCCAAGTTTAACTCGGTGATCCGCAGGATTCCATTTCTTGTTCTTTTCAGCCCTATTTGCTCTGTTTTGCGCCTAAGTGTCCATGTTTTCACTAAAACTTCAAATACCAGAAACTTCAGCATTTTAATCTGATATTGAGATAAAACAAGCATTCAAGGACACTATTTCCATTAAAATAAAGCCCTAAATGAGTCCAATTTGTGAACTCAACAACATCCCCAACATAAACCTTTGCTTGTCCTCAAGCAAACTCAAGTTCAGCCGTTCAAAAAGGGTGCCTCAAATAGTGCTACACAAAACTAAATCATGAATGCACACAACAAGACTCAATTTACTTATGCAAGGATCAATTTTGTACTCAAAGATTCAAATTGTGACACACCATCACCAAAGATTCTCATGCTCGCAATACTTGCTACTTGTGCAAGTTCATGCTCAACATAAGTATCTAAATGCCCTCACGTAAAGAAAGATTCCATCTTCACACACAGATATGAGTCAATTTAATATCAGGAATCAGATAGAACGCTCACACTCAAAAAGAGGAACACAATGCATGTTTTCACCCATAGGTTTTCCCTTATTTTCCAATTGACTTTCGATTCGGCTTACTCAAGATCAAAAAGGTCTTTCTAAGGCCTGTAATGGAGCTGAATGCAAAGGTATGGTCATTTAGGCTCAGTGACTTTTTCCTCGTGAGTTGTGGCATTCTCAAGGCATTCCCTTCTTTTCCTTTATCAATTCTTTTTCTGGTGCTTCTAAGTCACCTTTTTTTTGTTTTATTCGCCTTCATAGATTGCTTGAAACCCGATTCCCTTCGTACTTTATTCCACATCTCACATATATAATTTTATATTTTTTATTTTTTTATTTTATTTTTGAATAGAATTGAATTGAAGGGGTTCCATTTTTATGCAATACCATGGGTTAAGGGGGACTTTTCTTACACTTCTTGACTTCTTCTTTTCCCTTTCACCACACCCCCAACTTAGGATTTTGGCCTAAGTTGAATACTCGCTAAACCACAACTCAAGAGGATTGTAGGTAGTGGTTCAAGTAAGGTCTAGGGTTCATCAAGGTTCTTCCCTAGAAAGGTAAGGCTCAAAGGGTATTCAAAAGAGTTTCACACGCTCACGGGTAGGCCACAAAAAGAGGTATATGTTATATTGGTCCACACTCTTCAAAAGTTGCCTAACATCATCTCAAGAGGACACCTTTCTAAATCAATCAGACTAACGGGACAAATTCTAAGTTTATTCATGCATGGTTTACAGTAAGCTAATCACACAAGGCATCGATACTTCAATCAAACAAGACTAGACACGTTCGCTAGTGTGCAACAGTCCTCACAAGAAAATCAATTCGATAAATGGCTAGTCACAACGAGATGTAAAGAGTGCACATATTGTCTATGTAACTTCATTTGGCCTCGTCATAGCCATGCATTCATGTTTGTTCAAATGAGAGCACTATTCAAGTCATTGGTATTGATCGAAATCGAGACTTAAATTTTTGCTAAAGAACATCCACTTTCAACACAAGAGGTGGCAAAATATTTTTGAAAGGATCAAAATTATTTTGCAATTAAAACAACATGAGCCATAAGCTCAAACATTCACAAAAAGAAACAGTATTTAGAACACAGTTTAGAGCAAACCAAACGACCCAATTTCATGGGCAAAACAGCAAAGTATTCACACAAACAAAACAAAAGGGGAGAGCCTCGCCCCACCCAATTAAAGAGCGTTTGTCCTCAAATGCAAGTAAACACGAAAATATATCGACAAGTAAGATAGGAAAAGACAATGTGAGAGAGGTAAGGAAAGGTCCTGTCTATGCATTTGCTTCATTTGTCGGAGCATTGTTACATGTTGCATTAATCTAAAATTCGACAATGGCCCCCGGGTTGTCATTCTGGGTTTCATTGTGTTTCTTTGTTCTAGCTTCTGCAGCGACTTTAGCTTCAACCATTCCATGGGCCGCCAAAAAGGAATTTGTGGTTGTGTATAATATGTGTCTCCATGAAGGAATGACGGGATCAATGGGAATCCTCCCACTAGCACTGGCTTTCTTACTCTCCTTTCTTTCTTTGGTCAGTTCTGCTAACTTTTCATCTCTTTTGAAATTTCTAGCTCTTACATGTCGGGGTGGCATGTCTCTTCCTGCAACTTTTGGTTTTCCCATTTTTAGATTAGTTATTGAAATCTGTGCATAAAGGAACTAAGACTGCAGGCAGGAAGGGTGAATTATATGGCTTCTCGGTGCATCGCCAAAAATTTTCAGCGATAGAAGGCATATCGCCGATTCTTACAGATTAAATAACCCAAATTTGCTGTTAATGAAAGGAGACAAGAGCAGTTCAGCGAATCGCCGAGTGATTTAGCGAGCTAGGTCCGGCTCGCCAACTGACTCAGTGCGCCTATGCTCTATGCGATTTCCAGCCTCAACCTCGCAACCCTGGTCAAAGAAACTCAAGTCCATATAGCACAAACTCACAATAAAACCCATAATAGTATCACATCCCCACAGTAAATTAACTCAAATTAGAGAACAATTGATTTGGATTCTACCGATTACGCAAAGATTACTGGATGGTATTCAATGATGTATCAAATGCCATCAACGCGGAGATTCAGCCAAGACTTGGCAATATCAGCACTATGCAAATGAGTACAATTTTACTAAATCAAACACGGGGTTAGAATCACCAAGCTTAAGTGCCGAATCGGATGCTAATGAAGTGCAGAGCAGCAATGAGATCCAACTCCGCGCACAATTGGACACTTACAATAATTTAGGCTTGTAAGAAATATAAAACTAATGTGCAGATGTGGGTTTGGTAGGATGAAGACATGGGAGAAAGTGGATGAACCAGAATATTTAAACCTGTTTCTTGCAGAAATCGTCCAGTTTTTGCCCATTCGGTGATGTACATTGGGTAGGCTAATTCACTCGGCGAAGCACCAAGTGTCTAGTATCTTCACCAAATGTAACATGACTCACAGCTCATGTGAGGATCCCAATGGCGGTCTATATTGCAATCACCGACCGGGATGGCAATTCGCCATTAATTTTCTACTAAACACCGAGTTTTTACAAAATGCCAGCTTACATTGCCTTGAGTCACTCGGTGAAAAGAATCGTGTTCGCCGATGTCATTGGCGATCCGCCAACTGGACCCACTGTTTTCCTCCATATATTATTTCATTAGACTCACTTGCTCCAACTTGTACAAACTACACACCATTATTATCTCAAAGTAAAACAAAGCAATAAAGGGTTTTGGGTTGGCTCTTAAATAGCGCCTTAGTTAACGTCGTGGCACGATGCTAGTCCACCTTCAACTCTCACTCTTGGGGTTAGCCATAGTGTCACTAGGCAAGGCCCCTTACTATCTCAGATTTAGGTGAGATGAGATATTGTAACGACCCGAGAGCACCCCCTAGTCGTTACCGGCGTATTCGACCTCAAAGAGGTCTTATACAAGCCCTTAGCCTTCATCATAGCATGTATCATAGAATAAAATTTCGGAAAATTTAAAACTTTTACTTTGGAAGTTCAACTTCAGTTCATATATGGAAATAGAATCTAACTTTATCACAATGTACCATCTAGACATAGAAGTATCGAAAATGGGACTTAGCCCTCACATCAATTAGAAGCCTAGAATAGGAAAGTACAACAATGTCTTTCAACACAATCAAAAGACTAAACATAGAAGCTAGATCATATGGTCTCGTCCTCGGACTTGAGGACTCACCAACTTGGGGAAGCAACTCCAAGTACCTTGAAAAGTAAGCTTGAATCTTCAACGGCCCGAACCTAAATGTGTGGGGAAAAGGGAAAAATATGGGTTAGTACTACACACGTACTAAGTATGGCTACTATGCATAAAATCATTTGAAACATGCATAAAAGGACATTTAGCCAAAACATGCTTTTTACCAAGTAAATCCAATATGCACACAAAGTAAGCATCATGGCACCACACAACATGATATCATTTCAACATGTAGACAACCCAAGCAATACTAGTGCAATGCAAAGAATAGAATCCCATAACCCTACTCAAAGCCAAGTATCACATTAAGTAACTTACTTCATGCATACATTCATAAGGTCATATTTCATCATAACCAACCATATTCATAATGATTATACATAACATAACTTCAACATACATAAGTCATAATCATCATAATCATAAGAGAACACTACTACAACCACCTCTTAGGATCCCACAAGTGCAATGTGCAAGAGAAGTCCCATACCCTCCCTTATACTATGTAGAAACCCTTAAGAAAGTCTTAGTAATAGTTCACACCTTTCATACCTTCATTTACTTTTACATTAGGGACATATTGCCATAAACGACATGGACCATGAGAGCTACATGGAATCCGGTGTTCTACTCCCATACCGAAAAGAGAGGGTTAACACTTGCCTAAGGTGTAACCATTCGTACATAGCTATCTAGGTGAATCCACTAAGCTAAAGTCCTATGTGGGCACATAGTTAAGGGTCAAGGAGATTGCTCCTAGAAATCCTAACTTACTAAACGTGGGGATTTCCATCTCATGAGACAACACATACCGTGGGTAATCCGGACTTGCTAAACGTGAGAAAACCCATGTGGGTAGCTGGACTTACTGAACGTGAGACCACCGTCTCATTTACATGACCTTTCGGTGCTAAGCATCTAATTCCCTTTTTGTAATCATCTTTAGTCATCACATAAGTTCACATTACCCTTTATTAGACTTTTATGAAAACATCTTACCATAATAGCTCATATGTGTTCATAAGTGAGTAACAATACTTTCACTTTAGAAACACTTAGTAAGTGAGTAACCCTTTCACTTCACATTACACTATAATCATGAGAACTACCTTTCAATCATATAGCAATCATACCATAACATACATACATATTTCGTAGCTAATTCAAGTGTAGAGGGTTAAGGATGAGGAAACTAGGTCATCAACAGCACAACAACACATTAGGTATAGCATCATTGCAGTCTAAGTAATTCACCTTCCATACTTGAGTTCAAAGAAGAACCAACCTTCATACCTTCTTGCCCTTCCTAGGACATTCATACTTCAATCACCAATCAGTTCATAACCAATACATAATACAAGGTAATTCATGAAGTAATAACATCATCAACATCAATATAATCAATTGACACAGTCAATTCATAGCCTTCAAGTCTTTATTCAAAGACTCAACCCTAATTCCATAGAAATTATACATAACCTAGGGTAGAATCATCATACAAACATGAATTATATAACATCACCTTCAATACATAGCCTTCAATCAATATCCAACACAAACTAGGGTTAGAATTAGGAAAGAAGGAGAAACATGGGTCTCATGGGGAATTCTTCAAGAAACCACAAATACAACATAAATTCATTCATAATTGTTCATATAACATCAATCAAATTAAGTTTACAACATCAATTTCACTTTAGAAAGAAGATCCACATTTTTTGATTGAAAACCTAGAAATTGGAGATTTTGAAATTCATCTTGAAGGGACCTCTTGGGGAAAGGAATTCCAAGAGTGATAAGCAACCATACCTTAGTTTATTCCTTGAGAACTGATGGGGAAAAATCGAAACCTTGCTGCCCTAGATGAAACTTGGTCTTCTTCTTCAATGAGGTTCTTAGTAGAGAGGGTTTTGAGAAAGAATGAGTTTGACTTGTGGGTTTAGTTGTGTGAGTTAAAGTCTTAGGGTTAGGGTCTTATAGTTAGGTTTAGAATGGTAATTAGTTAACTAACCACCCATCTTAACCCTTAATTAAATAACTAACTAAAACTAAGACCCCTAAACTAAAACTAAAACTTAACAACTGCCAGGACTTACGACCTTCCACCTACGGACCGTAGGTGGAGTTACGGACCGTGCTGGTCATCCGTCGTTTGGTACTTAGGCTCCCTTTTGGGGGGTCAAGTCTCCCACGACTAAGTATAGGCTCACGGCCATGATTTACGGTCCGTCGACCAGTCTACGGGCTGTGAGTCTTGGTCTCATCGTTTGCTGCAGTTTTGCCAGCTTTTGGGTCCAAGTTTGGGTCCTCCTTGGGGGGTCGTACCCGGACGTTTTTGACCCTATGAACATAACTTACCTAATTTAAACCTTTTTACAAGATTTTACCATCATACGACACTCCCAAACCTGCCTAAAACCTAAAGACACACTAGAACACATTCTTCTCTAGTTTCCGAACGTCGTGGTCGTTTTCTTGACGTTAAGACTTTTACTCTTCCAAACCAAGTTAATTACATTAGTTTAGGTTTATAAACATCATTTTGACTATATTTTAAGTCATTATTCATAAGGTGAGGCTCTAACTTAAGTCATAGAATTTCTGGGGTGTTACAATATCCCCTCCTTAGGAACATTCGTCCCCGAATGTCACTTGGACTTCTTTCAAGGGAGACAATGACTCAAATTAGCAGCACAACAACCAGTCACATCAACAACATCATGTCATCATATTATATAGGAATGAAATCCACAACATCACTATGCTCAAAACTCATTACTTCGCATAAGTATAGGAGGAACTACCTTCTCCATATTCAATGAGCCTCAACATATATATTAAGCAATCAACAAGACATTTCTTTAACAAGACAATATCGAGCATGCTCATTTTAACTCTCATGAAGACAACATCACACAACATCTATGGGTGCAATTTCAACCATGAGAAACAAAATTCATGAAAAATCAAAAATACAACTTAAGCATGAATTTTTCACAAAAAAACAAAATATGCACATACAAGAAATCATGCCATAATCGTCAACACACATGATTTTCAATTTATACCAAATTAAGAGAAACTACTAACCTCAACTGTGGCTAGGGGTAGGAGGAAAAAGATGAGGGTAGCGGGACTTCATGTCGGCCTCGGCCTCCCATGTTGCACCCTCAACTAGGTGGTTTCTCCATAGGACTTTTACGGAGGCAACCTCTTTATTCCTCAACTTCTTAAATTGACGATCTAAGATTTCGACCGGAACCTCTTCATAAGAAAGGTTCTCATTCAGCCCTAAACCTTCCAGAGGGAGAATGGACACCGGTTCACCTATACACTTCTTTAACATAAAAATATGGAACACCGGGTGAATCGGGGCCAATTCATTGGGCAATTTCAACTCATAAGCGACCTTTCCGACACGCTTCAAGATCTCATAAGGCCCAACATACCGGGGGCTAAGTTTCCCCTTCTTACCAAACCTCATCACCCCTTTCATGGGTGAGATCTTCAAGTAGACCCAATCACCTACTTCAAATTCAAAATCTCTCTTTCTATTATCGGCATAAGACTTTTGCCGACTATGAGCTGTTTTCAACCTATCTCTAATAAGTCGAACTTTCTCTGTGGCCTCATAGACTACCTCGGGACCAAGAAGAGCAAATTCACCCACTTCAAACCACCCAATCGGAGATCGACACCTTCTACCATAAAGTGCTTCAAAGGGTGCCATAGCAATACTTGAGTGGTAGCTATTGTTGTAGGAAAATTCTATCAAAGGTAGGTGGTCATCCCAATTACCTTTGAAGTCAATGACACATGCTCTCAACATGTCTTCTAAGGTTTGGATGGTGCGTTCCGCTTGACCATCCGTTTGAGGGTGAAATGCGGTACTAAGTTTCACTTGAGTACCAAGCCCACTTTGGAAAGACCTCCAAAAATGGAGAGTAAATTGGGCATCTCTATCCGAAATAATCGACAATGGGGCCCCATGCAACTTCACAATCTCCTTAATGTACAACTTAGCATAATCTTCCGCCGAATAAGAAACCTTGACAGGAAGAAAATGGGCTGATTTAGTCAATCTATCCATAATGACCCAAATGGAGTCATGTTGCTTACGGGTTCGAGGCAAACCTACCATGAAATCCATATTGACATCTTCCCACTTCCAAGTGGGGATATCAATATCTTGAGTTAGACCTCCCGGTCCTTGGTGCTCGGCTTTGACTTGTTGGCAATTTGAGCACCTAGCCACAAATTTTGCTATGTCTCTTTTCATTCCGTTCCACCAATAAATCTCACGTAAGTCGCGATACATTTTGGTGGCTCCCGGATGGATGGAGTATTGGGACCCATGGGCCTCCTCTAAGATTGTCTCTCTTAGGCCATCCACATCCGGCACACATAACCTCCCTTGGTGCCTAAGCACCCCATCTTCTCCTTGAGAGAAAGTTTCTATTGCTTTGTTGAGAACCGACTCTTTTAGTTCCATCAAAATAGGGTCAAGATGTTGCTTAGACTTCACATCAACAACAACCGATGACTCGGAATTTTGACGGACCATGACACCTTCTTTTGGGGAATCTTCAAGTCGGACACCCAATCGAGCTAGCCTATGTACATCACGGGCTAACTCCTTTTTCTCTTCTTCCACATGTGACACACTACCCATAGATACACGACTCAAGGCATCCGCAACCATATTTGCTTTTCCAGGGTGGTAAAGTACACTCATATCGTAATCTTTCAAGAGTTCCAACCACCTCTTTTGTCGGAGATTCAATTCTTTTTTGGGTAAAAACATATTGAAGGCTCTTGTGGTCGGTAAACACATCCACATGTACCCCATAGAGATAGTGTCTCCAAATCTTTAAGGCAAAGACTACGGCCGCTAGCTCAAGGTCATGAGTTGGATAATTCTTCTCATGCACCTTGAGTTGTCTCGAGGCATATGCTATAACCTTACCATGCTGCATGAGGACACAACCCAAACCCACTCGGGAAGTGTCACAATATACTACAAACCCTTCGGTGCCCTCTGGTAAGGTCAAGACCGGAGCAGAGGTGAGCTTGTCTTTCAACAATTGGAAGCTCCTTTCACAAGATTCCGACCATTCGAACTTGGACTTCTTTTGAGTTAAGGCCGTTAATGGAGATGCAATAGATGAAAATCCCTCAACAAACCTCCGGTAGTAACCGGCCAAACCCAAAAAGCTTCGGATGTCGGAAGGACTCAAAGGTCTAGGACAACTTTTGACCGCTTCGGTTTTCTTTGGATCAAGTTCTATACCCTCACTAGAAACAATGTGACCAAGGAAAGCAACCGATCTTAGCCAAAACTCACACTTGCTAAACTTAGCATAGAGTTGGTGATCTTTGAGGACTTGCAAAACTATCCTCAAATGATTCATGTGATCATCCTCACTTTTAGAGAATATCAAGATGTCATCAATAAAGACAATAACGAATAGGTCTAGATAATTCCTAAACACACGATTCATAAGGTCCATGAAAGCCGCGGGGGCATTTGTAAGACCAAAGGACATCACTGAGAACTCAAAATGACCATATTTTGTTCGGATGGCTGTTTTCAGAACATCAACACCTCTCACCCTAAGTTGGTGATAACCTGACCTCAAATCAATTTTTGAAAAGTAACTTGCTCCTTGAAGTTGATCAAATAAGTCATCAATCCTAGGGAGTGGATACTTGTTCTTAATGGTCACCTTATTTAATTGTCGGTAATCAATACACATACGAAGAGATCCATCCTTCTTCTTCACAAATAACACCGGTGCACCCCAAGGTGATATACTAGGTTGGATGAAACCCTTATCCAACAAATCTTTGAGTTGAGTTTTCAATTCCTTCAACTCCGCCGGAGCCATCTGGTAAGGAGGGATTGAATGGGTTGTGTATCTGGCAATAACTCTATGCCGAAATCTATCTCCCGTTTGGGAGGAATCTCGGGTAAGTCATCGGGAAAGACTTTCGAAAAATCCTTCACTACGGGGACCAACTCTAAAGGAGGAATCTCGAACTCAAGATCCTTAACCCTCACAATATGATAGAGACAACCCTTAGAAATCAACTTACAAGCTTTTATACAAGAAATGATCCTTCCCCTAGGAATGGAATTACCCCCTTTCCATTCAAAAATGGGTTCATTAGGAAATTGAAACTTCACAATTCAGGTCCTACAATCTATGGACGCAAAACAAGCATGAAGCCAATCCATCCCCAATATAACATCAAAGTCTAACATATCAAGTTCCACCAAATCAACCAAAGTGACTCTATTGGGCAATGATATGGGGCAACCCCTGTAAACTCTTTTAGCAACTATGGAATCACCCACCGGGGTAGAAACCAAAAAGGGTTCATCTAAGACATCGGGAAGCATATCAAAATTCATAGTCACTAAAGGGGTTACAAAAGACAAAGTGGCACCGGGATCCAACAATGCAAAAACATTAATTGAAAATACTTGAAGCATAC
>NC_064284.1:47115990-47213237 GCF_019186545.1 Solanum stenotomum
TAGTAATAGTTCACACCTTTCATACCTTCATTTACTTTTACATTAGGGACATATTGGCATAAACGACATGGACCATGAGAGCTACATGGAATCCGGTGTTCTACTCCCATACCGAAAAGAGAGGGTTAACACTTGCCTAAGGTGTAACCATTCGTACATAGCTATCTAGGTGGATCCACTAAGCTAAAGTCCTATGTGGGCACATAGTTAAGGGTCAAGGAGATTGCTCCTAGAAATCCTAACTTACTAAACGTGGGATTTCCATCTCATGAGACAACACATACCGTGGGTAATCCGGACTTGCTAAATGTGACAAAACCCATGTGGGTAGCTGGACTTACTGAACGTGAGACCACCGTCTCATTTACATGACCTTTCGGTGCTAAGCATCTAATTCCCTTTTTGTAATCATCTTTAGTCATCACATAAGTTCACATTACCCTTTGCTAGACTTTTATGAAAACATCTTACCATAATAGCTCATATGTGTTCATAAGTAACAATCCTTTCACTTTAGAAACACTTAGTAAGTGAGTAACCCTTTCACTTCACATTACACTATAATCATGAGAACTACCTTTCAATAATATAGCAATCATACCATAACATACATACATATTTCGTAGCTAATTCAAGTGTAGAGGGTTAAGGATGAGAAAACTAGGTCATCAACACCACAACAACACATTAGGTATAGCATCATTGCAATCTAAGTAATTCACCTTCCATACTTGAGTTCAAAGATGAACCAACCTTCATACCTTCTTGCCTTTCCTAGGACATTCATACTTCAATCACCAATCAGTTCATAACCAATACATAATACAAGGTAATTCATGAAGTAATAACATTATTAACATCAATATAATCAATTGACATATTCAATTCATAGCTTCAAGTCTTTATTCAATGACTCAACCCTAATTCCTTAAAAATTATACATAACCTAGGGTAGAATCATCATACAAACATGAATTATATAACATCACCTTCAATTCATAGCCTTCAATCAATATCCAACACAAACTAGGGTTAGAATTAGGAAAGAAGGAGAAACATGGGTCTCAAGAAACCACAAATACAACATAAATTCATTCATAATTGTTCATATAACATCAATGAAATTCAGTTTATGACATCAATTTCACTTTAGAAAGAAGACCCACATTTTTTGATTGAAAACCTAGAAATTGGAGATTTTGAAATTCATCTTGAATGGACCTCTTGGGGAAAGGAATCCCAAGAGTGATAAGCAACCATATCTTAGTTTATTCCTTGAGAACTGATGGGGAAAAATAGAAACCTTGCCGCCCTAGATGAACCTTGGTCTTCTTCTTCAATGGGGTTCTTAGTTGAGAGGGTTTTTAGAAAGAATGAGTTTGACTTGTGGGTTTAGTTGTGTGAGTTAAAGTCTTAGGGTTAGGGTCTTATAGCTAGGTTTAGAATGGTAATTAGTTAACTAACCACCCACCTTAACCCTTAATTAAATAACTAACTAAAACTAAGACCCCTAAACTAAAACTAAGACCCCTAAACTAAAACTAAAACTTAACAACTGCCAGGACTTATGACCCTCCACCTACGGACCGTAGGTGGAGTTACGGACCGTGTTGGTCATCCGTCGCTTGGTACTGAGGCTCCCTATTGGGGGGTCAAGTCTCCCACAACTAAGTCTAGTCTCACGGCCATGACTTACGGTCCGTCGACCAGTCTACTGGACGTGAGTCTTGGTCTCGTTGTTTGCTGCAGTTTTGCCAGCCTTTGGGTCCATGTTTAGGTCCTCCTCAAGGACCCCTAAGGGGTCCTTGGGGGTTTGTACCTGGACGTTTTTGACCCTATGAATATAACTTACCTAATTTAAACCTTTTTACAAGATTTTACCATCATACGATACTCCCAAACCTGCCCAAAACCTAAGAACGCACTAGAACACATTCTTCTCTAGTTTCTGGACGTCGTGGTCATTTTCTTGACGTTAAAACTTTTACTCTTCCAAACCAAGTCAATTACATTAGTTTAGGTTTATAAACATCATTTTGACTATATTTTAAGTCATTATTCATAAGGTGAGGCTCTAACTTAAGTCATAGAATTTTCGGGGTGTTACAGATATGAACCAATTGGGTCTCCAACCGCTTGATTGAAACTGAATGGGAGGTAACGGTTTGGTTGAGGGTGGAAACATCCTATTTCATGCCTTTCAGCATATCCTCAGACCTACTACCCTCTGAGTCCTTTGGCTTTTGGCGTTCGTGGGGAGGCACGTATCTGTCTTTCTCCCCATCTTTCTAATTAGGATTTCATTCTCTCCATTCTCGATCCTACCATCCTTCATCCCTTATCCAACCTTGATTTCCACCATGCCTTGGGTAGTTTGATTGATAACCACCATCGTGGTTGGCTAGGAAGTTTACCTCTTCATAATACAAAGCGTCAAAACTTGCCTCCTCAAAATTTGCGCACCGGACCCCCACAGCATTTACACCACGGGTACCAGTCCCCATGACATTTTTGGATAGAATATCAAGTTGTGTCATGATCTTGGCCATATTTTGATCTCTCTCATTGTCTTTTTCAACATGCTCCTTAGATAGCTGAAATGTGACCGGTGAGACTTGATCTTCGCGGGTGTACCACGCCCTATTGATGGTTGTCATACCATCAATGAGTTAGACTGCCACGACGTATGGTTGTTGCATTGAGCCTCCGGGTGAGAGTTGGTCAGCTACACCCTTGTTTACCGAGTCTAGCCTCCGGTAGAAGTATTGAAGGAGCACATTGTCAAGAAGACCATGTGTTGGGCATTGTTGCACTAGTTTTTTAAATCTAAGCTAGGTTTCATGTAGAGGTTAGCCATTCAGACGCTTAAAGCTTTGGATGTTATCCTAGATAGTCATCATCTTTGAGGGAGGGAAAAATTGCACATTGAATGCATTCACCAACTCCTCCCACGAAGTGATTGAGTTACGTGGCAACTCAGCTAACCACTTGCATGCCTCACCCATCAATGAGAAAGGAAATAACCTCAATCGAACTGATTCCTGAGAAATTTTTTTGAATGAGAATGGTCCACACACGTCTACGAAGTTTCGAAGATGCTCGTGTGGGTCCTCATGAGCTAATCCGCTGAAAAGCCCCTTTAGTTGCAGAAGTTGCAACATGGTGCTTGTTATGTGGAATATTGTGTTTCCTTCTGCTAGGGCCAGATGAATAGCTCCAACACCTCCCATGAGATGAGGATCATTGAGATTGGGTTCTTGGACGTCATGGAGATTTGCGATGTCATCCTGATGGCCCACCTAGCTCCCGTTACTACCGTTGACACTCATGCTTACTGCAATATTCCACAATCACTAAAACACAACTAAAAGTTAAGTTAGTAAACTACAACAAACAAGAATAATAATTCTATTAGACTAAAAATTCTCACATAACACCACTCCCCCGCAGCGGTGCCATTTTGATGCTTATAGTGACCAATGACACTATCCTATGATATGAGTATCTACGATTGTCGATAATATAGTAACCCAACCAAGGGTTGGGGTCGTGTCCCAAGGGAGCGGTTTGAGAATTGATAGAAAAATAGAATTACATTCTAACTAGTCGTAACTAAAGATATTAATGAAAAAAAACAAGGCAAATAAAAAGGGGTGACACGAAAGTGTCAAATATCAAATGGGGTTTTTGTATCAAGTGATAAAACAACAAAATAAACAAGAAAATAAAGTATAGGGAAAGATTCTTGGGATGTGACCGAAATATAAGTTGAGATAAATTGCTGGGTATGTGCTTTCAATAGGAAATTTGCAAAATAATAATGACTAGGCAAAGCTTTAAATAGAAATAAGTTCCCTCTCGGGCAACTTACCCCGTTTCAAATGTGTTTCTCTCGGACACCCATTTGTCGCATGAAGACCAGACTACGCCTTACCCCACTCACTCTCTCGAGCTGAGTGTTAGGATATGGGACTAGGGCTCACTTTCTCGGGCTGAACCTCATGTCGACCCACTCCTTAGGCGATCAGTATAGTGGTTTTGGTTTCGCGACCTCCCTCTGGGGCAAGCCTAAAACACATGGGTGGCTTTGTATTTGCAACTACAAACCCTTTAGATTAAACCACAACCACTAGGTTAAATCACCATTTAAATACATCTAATCTATCAGCAAGTTGGACCCAACAAGAATATCAACCCGCATTTGCTAAATCACACCCCAAGAATGGGGGATTTTAGCCAGACATCAAGAAATAAGAAATTATACCTAACATGATAGTGAAATCAACTGATATAAGAAATTAAACCTTAAATTAAGCAAAGGAAAATGAATAGAGAAGACCCACTTCCAACTTGGGGAAGATGAACTCCTTTCTTCAAGTCTCCACAAAACCCTCTCCAAACTTGAGAGAAAAATACAATAGACTAATAATAATTTTTACTCTAAAATGTTCCACTCCAAATTGTTCACTAAGACTATAATTCTAACTAGTATTTATAGTTTTCACAGATTGTGCTGCGGAGGATTGTTTGGCGACATTAATCGAGATCGCCGATGAACTCGGTGATCCACCTTTTGGTCAGCTCATCACCTTCAGTGTCTTTCCTTTAGCATCCTCGCATTCTGGATCATTGGGCGATACAGTACTGCTTCACGAAACTGATCGGCGACTCGCCGACTTCTCCTTTCCTCGCCTTTTGATCCAATTCCTTCAAGGCTTCGCGTACTGGAACGAAGGGCGGTTCATGTCATTTCAGCGACTCGTCAAGTTGAACTCAGAGATCCGCGGGATTCTATTGCTTGTTCTTTTCAGCCCTATTTGCTCTGTTTTGCGTCTAAGTGTCCATGCTTCCACTAAAACTTCAAATACCTGAAACTTCAGCATTTTTTATCAGGTGTTGAGATAAAAAAACAGGCAATCAAGGTCACTATTTCCATTAAAATAAAGCCCTAAATGAGTCCAATTTGTGGACTCATCAATCACCAGACCCGGGGAGCTCTCTTTGTCACCTCGAGATTGAAGATCATAAAAGCAGTTTTGCTTTTGGGCATTGATGTTTGAACCGCTTGGAGGAGCTTGCTTGCCTTCTCTCCCCTTGGCCATGAGCCCCGGGCATTCTGTCATCTTGTGGCCACTCTTTCCACAACCATAGCACCCATCCGAGCCAACTAGGCACTTGTCATCATGTTTTTTACCACACTTTGCTCAATTAGGCCTAGCAACATAAGAACAACCACCATTGCCTCCTTGAGGTTTAGGGTTGGACACCCTATCCTTGTTGACCCTTGGAGCACTAGAGGAGCCTTGGTTGGAGAACCTTTGTTTGAACCTTGGTCGACCTTGTACATCGGACTTAGCATTAGAGAAACTCTCATCACTGGTTCTAGCTCTTTTCACCTCCCTACTCTTGGCTTGGAGTTTCTCATTCTCAATTTCTTAGGCATACACCATATTATCATGAAGCATTGCCGAACGCATTCTTTTCTTACCAATCTAGACACACCCGTCAAATACCTACTCATCATATCCCTTGAATCCGCCACTAAAGTCGGCGCATACTTGAAAAATTGAGTAAACTTAAGATAATACTCTTCAACACTCATACCTCCTTGATGAAGGTTAATGAATTCTTCCACCTTAGCTTCCCTCAATTCTCGAGGAAAGAACCTATCAAGGAATGCCGATTTGAAAACTTCCCACTCTATTGGACCCACTCCTACCGACCTATTGGTCTTCTATTGAGTATACGATACTTGAGCCACACTCTTCAATTGGTAAGCGGCTAAATCTGCTTTCTCTACCGAAGTCACACCCATGGTGTCAAGTATTTTAAAAAGCTCTTCCATAAATTCTTGTGGATCCTCTCCCACTTTGGAACAAAGAAACTCGGGAGGGTTCATTCTTGCAAAATCCCTCAATCTAGAAGCCACGGAATTCATATTAGGATTGACCGGAGCTACAACTTCTCTATTGGATTAAGCCGTCACGACTTGAGCCAATATTTGGAAAGCCAACCTAAACTCCACATGGGTCACATTCTCAACCACGGGATCAATCAGAGCCTGGCGAACTTGAGGAGCTTGATTACCTTGAAGAGCTTTGTCATCACATTGCCACCCTCCATTCTTGTAGCATTAGCCCTTCATGTATTCATATCCTAAAGACACTAGAGAAGGATTAGGAGAGAGACTTCTATGCAGTTAAACTCTAAAGCACGACTTAAGAGTAATGAAAGAAGTGAAATTTCCTAAACATCTTATATCCTCTCATTCATAAATGTGGTGTGCTTTACACTCATTAACAAGACTCCAATAGACGTGGCTTATGAGACATCATCCTAGAATTATTCTAAACCTTGTGGTCTGATTACAAAGTTTGGCACGACCCAAGGGTACCCCCTAGACGTAACACGGAACATAGAACCCCTAAAGGCTCCATGTAAGCCACTTAGCATATCATAACATAAAGCATTAGAACAATAAGAGTAAAAATGCATTTCGAGTCCAAAATTTAATAATGGAAACGGAAGTCTAGACTTGTCTCAATTAGACATCTATTACAATCCTTGAGTCAAAACAGGGTCACTGCCCAAAACAATATAATCCCAAAGTCAAATACAAGGAAAATAAACTATAATGAAGATGTGTATCCTCGACTCATAAGGACTCACCAACAAGCAAGGAGAATAGTCGAATCCAAGCTTTTATCAAATGATAACCGCCTTAAGAACCATACCCTACACTTGGGAAAAGTATAGAAAAATATGGGTTAGTACAAAAAAGCACTAAGTATGATAGTCATGCATAAAAACCTTGAAAACATGCTAAAAGGACATTTTAGTTGAAAAACATGCATTTTACCAAGATTAAGGATCATCATGAATATTAGTGTAAAAGCATAAGTCATAAGCATATTCAACATATAAATCATCACAACATAATGGAAACATACCATAAATACCCTCAAAGCATACTTGTGCAATGTATAGTAAGATCCCATAATCCAACCCATGCATGGTAAAGCTTATTGAGTAGCTATAGTTCATAGTTCATATTCTTGTCCATACTATCATAGTGGGATAATCCTTAACCGACATAGACCATGTGAGCTTAACATAGAATCCAGTGTCTACCCCACACAGAAAAGGGGTTGTCTTACTTGCCTAAGGTATAACCATACTCTTATCTTAGGTGGATCCACTAGCTAAAGACCTATGAGGGAACATAGTTTATGGGATAAGGGGATTGCTACTAGAAAACCCATCTTCTACGAACGTGAGGGCTACTATCCCAAGAGATTACTCCTAGAAACCCGGCATCTATTAACGTGAGGGCTTCATATCATATCATTATCCACTCGGTGCTAAGCAGTAATACCCACGGAGTTCATATCAAGTCTTGACTTAAGTTCATATTAATGGAAGAATGTCTTGACACTCAATCCAACATAACTCCTACTATAGATCATTGATTCAATAGGTGAGAATAGCCTTTTAACCTTAGAATCATCATATTGTGAGTAAATCTTTTTCACCCCATAGCATATTAATACATAAGTGTGTGCATGAGGATAACTTCCAACAACACAACAACTAGATCATAATTATATTCACTTTACTCTCAAAGTGTTCATAAACCATATACATAAACCTCATAATCATGCATAATTATGATCCTTTGCTCTTCAAGGACCATAGATCACAATCCATCAACACATCTATAATTACTACATTAGACATGGATGATAACATAATTCAAGTATTTCAATTACTACACGCATAATTCTATCATATTCTACTTGCATCAGTCAATATGCACACTTTGAGATCTGAATTCAAAAAATGGGGGAATTCATGGATTCTTGGGAGATTAAACATAAAACCATATAAAATCATATATATATATCCATAATAAAACATAATTCAATCATTAAAAATGAATTTGAAAGGAATCCCTGCGATTGAAGTCAAACCCTAACTTTTGGGATTTCTAGCTTTGAAATTAGAGGTTTTGAAGGGGCTCCATGGATATATTCTATCCATGGATTAAGAGCTTCCCTACCTTAGCTTTGAACTCCAATGAAATTGAGTGGAAAATCTTGATCCTTCAAACCCTAGCTTCAACTTTCTTCTTCTTCTTCCTTGGAGTTCTAGAGAGAGAGTTTTAGGGGGAAAGTTGGTTTTGATTTGGGAATTTGGAATTATGAAGAAGATGACTTGATTAGGGGGTTTTAAAACTATATATAGTTAGTCTAAATTAATACAAAATGATGTCACTTAATATTAACTTAAAATGTAAAACCCCTAACTATTTCACCAAAATGGTGCCCAGGTCACCACCCATGGTCACCCACCCACGGACTGTGGATAGACCCATGTGGCGTACTGGTGAACCGTAGGGAAGGTTATGCATCTCACTTTTTGGGGTCTTGACCCATGACCCCTCACCCATGGGGTATGGGTTTACCTAAGGGGTGTGGGTCCCCTATCGTGGGCCACTTTCCAAACCACTTTTTGGTCACTTTTGATTGTTGGTCCTTGGTGGGTCATACCTTGACATTTTAATCCAAAAACATAAATATTGAGTACCGAGAGTTATTTACGACTCTAACCCTCACGTCAAGCTCTAGTTTAGCCTACTAGTTTTGGAATGTTACAACCTTATGATTTACCACTGATACAGACTTAAGATCACTTCCATGCTTCATAGACCTACAAATGTTAAAAGTTACCTCCTCATTATTTAATCGAAACTTCATCTTCCCTCTCTCCACATCAACCAACACACACCTAGTAGCAAGAAATAGTCTCCCTTAAATGATGGAAACCTCAAAATCAACCTCAAAATCTAATATTAGCAAGTCCGCCGAAAAGATGAATGATTTTACTTCCAAAAGTACGTCTTGCAACAATCTGATGGGCCTCTTCACAGTTCCATCAGCCATAAGTAAACGCATCGCAATCGCATTTGGAGCTCCTAAATACAACTTCTTATAAATCGATAATGGCATCAAATTAATGTTGGCACCCAAATCACACAAGGCCTCTGCAAAAGAGCAACATACCGATGGTACAAGGAATAGTGAAAGCTCCATGATCCTATTTCTTATGCACAAGTGACCTAGTAGCAATAGCACTACAATGTTGTAACTTTTATTCATCCTCAAAACTGATAGCCCTCTTTTTGGTCACCATGTCCTTCATGATTTTTGCGTACCCAGGCATTTGCTCCAAAGGTTCTATCAACGGGTTATTAATGGAAAGTTGTTTCAACATTGTTATAAACCTACGGTATTTTCCTTCTTCAGTCTTTTTCACCAACCTCTGTGGAAAGAGAGTTGGAGGTCTAGGCATGGGAACAACTTTTTAGGTCACCTCAGCTTCATTTTCTGTAGCATCTTTCGGATCTCCAGTAACCTCAATCTCATCCGCACCTTTCTCTATCACTCTTTCGACCTCAGACGGCATGGGGAAGTCTATAGTCTGTTTTCCTTCGTGAGTAGTGACTGTCATATGACTCCCATCATTTTTACGATTTTGGATGGTATTGTTAGGAAGTGTGTCTGGCTGGTATTGGTTCACAGTAGCAGATAACTAACTAAACTATTGCTCAAGTTGCTTGATTGACACTGCATGAGCATCAACTTTCTAACCAATCCCATATAAATCATTACGCATCTCCTTCACATTCTCATCTGTCGCATCAAACCTCTTCATCATTTTATGCATCATATCTTTAATGTGAGTCATACTAGTACAAGCCTCCCTATTACCAGGTGGAACATAGAGCCCAACCTTCTCATTCTTGTTGCCATAGTTTTTTCGGTTGTAGTTGTTATCAAGATTGATGTTCCCATCCCGGACATAATTTCCCTCTCGGTTGTAGTTCCCATAGTTTCGACCTTGGTTTCCTTAACCTTGGCGCCAATTATCCAAACTGGAACCTTGGGCTTTGGCTCGAAAACCCCCCTTTTAATCATTCACCGAATTCGCATCCTCCTCATAGTAGTACCGCTCAACTGGCAGTGGTGGAGGTCTAGTTAGATAATTTACCGCATTCACTTTTTCTGCACTTCCACTCACATGCTTTAATACCAAGCCAATTTTTGTCCTCATTTGAGCCATCTCTTCACGAATGTATTCATTTGATTGACTTGGTGCAGTTTGGACAGCAAACTTGCTCCTACCAAGATTTGCCTTTCTAGTGCTCCATGCCTTATTGTTTTGGGAAATCCTCTTAAGTATTTCTGAGATCTCCTCAAAAGTTCACTCACCATATGATCCTCCAGCAATAGTATCTAACACAACCCTTCCATTGTAATCTTGTCCTTGGTAGAAGTACTCCTTCAGTGACTCATCATCTATGCGGCGATTTGGAAATACTCCTCATGAACCTAGTGAACCTATCCCAAGAACTCCTTATCGACTCTCTAGGCAGTGCTATGAAATTATTTAGTTTATCCTTATGATTTAACTTCTTGGACACCGTAAAATACCATGCCATGAACACCTTATGTAATTGGTCCCATGTATAGATCGAATTGTATGGTAGTGATTAATAACGTTTCAAAGACACTTCATCCAATTCTAAGCGTCAACGGTCGTTACATTATATAACCCAACTAAATGAGTTGGGGTCCAATCCCAGAGGGAGTGGTACGTGTTTAAGTTCAATAAAAAAGTGTAAATATGCTTAAATCAGTCATAGGAATAAACATTATCGAATAAAAACATAATTAAAATCAGGGGGTGACACGAATGTCAAATAACAAGGGGGTTTTGATTTTAATTATCAACTACAGCAGCAGGAAACAATACAGAATTACAATAATGAGACGGATTCTTGGGATGTGATTCGATTATAGGCTAATAGAGACAAACGGGTAATTGTAACTATTAGAAAATAGCTGAACGTTAGTGAGTAAGTTAAGCCATAGAGGGAATAAATTTTCTCTCTAACAATTTATCTCGAATCAAATTGGTTTCTCTCGAACACCATTAAGTAAGCAAATAAGACCATCCTACACCCTAGTCTATTCACTCTATTGAGCTGAATATGTGGGACTGAGTTTAGGATTCACTCTCTCGAGCTAAACCCATATAACCCCAGTAACCACTGACCATTAATCAACAATCTTGGTTTTAAAACCTCTCTCTCGAGCAAGCCAAAAACACGAAGGTAGAACTGCATTTGCAACTACAATTATTTAAATTAAACCACAATTACTTATTAAACTCACTTCTAAACAGCATTTAAGCTAACAATTAGCAATACCCATAAACTAAATCAGCCCATAATCACACCCCAAGAATTGAGGTTTTAGCTAGACATCATAAAAAGATAAAAATCGTTACCAAATTGTGTTTCCATCAACTGGGTAAGATTAATTTCGTCCTTACAATTCTCCAAGTTGAAGAATCTCAAAGACCCACTTCCAATTTTTTGAAAGTGAAAAACTTCAATTCTCCAAAGCTTAGGGAAAACTTAGTCTCAATACTCAGAGTTCAAACACAAAAATTACTCTAATGAATGTTCAGAATAAAATTTGATACTAAACCTAATGTTTTAAAATGTATTTATAGTCGCCAAAAATATGCTGCGAAGGTTCATTCCGTGCAGTAAGTCGGGCTCATCAATCAGCTCAGTGATTCGCCCTTTGGTCAATGTCTTCGCCTTTCTATCTTGGCCTTCAGCTTCCTCAAGTTCAATAACTTTGGGCATTCCAACACTGCATCGCGGAACCATTCGGCGATTCGTCGACTACTCCTTTCTTTCGCCAGCTTGGTTTTCTCCTTCAGGACTTGGCACACTGGAACTTTAGGCGGTCAAGAGGTCATTCGGTGATTCGCCAAAGGGAGTTGGCGATCACCAGGCTTTCATATCTTTGTTCTTTCAGCTCGCTTTGTTCCATTTTGCAAATTAGTGTACATACTTTGTTCCTCAATCCATGTACCTGGAAATCAAGGGTTTTGCATCATTTATTTGCACAAAATAAGCATTTGAGGCCACTAAATCATTGTAAATAAAGCCCTAAATGAGTCCAAACTTTGGACTCATCAACACCCCTAACTTAAACTTTTATTTGTCCTCAAGTAAAACTCAAGTTCAGCTATTCAAATAGGATGCCTCAAATAGTGCTACACAAGACTCAATCATGAATGCACACAAAAAGACTCAACTTACTAATGCAAAGATCAATTGTGCACTCAAAGATTCAAGTTGTGACTCACCTTTATCAAAGATTCTCAAGTTCACAATATTTGCTTCAAATGCAAGTTCAAGCTCAACAAAGGTACTTAAATGCCCTCACACAAAGAATGATTCCATATTCACACACAATGGTTCAACACTTTATAATTACGGAATCACCTACAACTCTCACACTCACAAAGATGAACGCATGCATGACTCCACCCATAGGTTTGCCCTTATTTTCCAACCAACACTTGCTTTAGCTCACTCAAGATCAAAAAGGTCTTTTTAAGGCTTCTAACGAGGCTCGGTGTAAAGGTATGGTCATTTAGGTTCAGGGGTTGCTATCCTCATGAAATGTGGTATGAACAACACTTTCTTCCCTTTTCTTTAACAATTTCATTCGTGCTCAAAATTCACCCCATTATTCATTTTCCAAGAAACTTTGGACAGCCCATTTCTTTTTGCAACTTTATTTCAAAACTTTTTCATTCCTTTTCTTTTTCTTTTTCCTTCTTCTTTTCTTTTCTTCTTCTTGTCTTTTTTTTGTATGGAGGGTTTCATCTTTTTCAAAACCATGGGTAAAGGAAAATTTCTTCACATTTCTTGATTTACCTTCTCTTTCACCACACCCCCAGTTTAGGCTTTTGGCCTAAGTTGGCTATTTAAACAAACCACATCTGATGAGGATTAAGGGTGAATGGATAAAGAAAGGTCACAATTGCATCAAGTTTCTTCCAAGAAAAGGGTAAGGCTCAAAGGGTGCTCAAACAAAGTTCACACATTCACAAGGTAGGGCACAAAAAAGGTATAATGTCAAATTGTTTCACTCTTTAAAATTGTTGTCTAAGATCATTTCAAGAGCTTGCATCACTTAGTCAACCGGACCAACGGGAAAAATTTTAGGTGTCATCACACAAGGTTCACGGTAAGCTCATCACACAAGGCATTGGCACCAAATATCAAACAAGACTCCACACTTTTCTAGTGTGCAATGATCATCACAAGAGACTCATTCGATAATCGGCTAGTCACAACGAGAAGCAAAAAGTTCACATATTGTCTATGCAACTTAATTTGGCCTCATCGTAGTTGAACATTCATTTTTTCGATTATGAGCACTATTCAAGTCATCGGTATTGAACAAGACCGATACTGAAATTTGCAAAAGAACAGCCATATTCAAACACAATCAAGAAGTGGCACAAAATTTTCAAAAAGGGTCAAAAACCACTTACAATTAAAACAAGGAGCCACAAGCTCAAATATCCACAAAAATAGTGCCAAAACATAATTTATAGCACAAAACCCAATGTATAAACAAAACACTAATCACAAGAGGAAGGTATGGAAATACCTCACCCCACCACAAATAAAAAAATAATTTGTCCTCAAATGCAGTCAAAACATCCAAAAAGTCAACAAAAAGGGATATAAAAGGAGGTAGAGAAAATCCTATCTAAGCAGTCGCTCTATCTGTCAGGGCCTCAGTGCCCGGCGCAACATTAGTCGTACCAGCTCCACTGGACACAGTTATGGTGGTGTCTCTCAAAGAGGTTTGGCGGGCAGTCTCAAACATCGCATCCTCAAGATTTGCGAGATCATCATACACAACAGCATCTCGCTCCCCAAGTTTCTCCTCATCAGTCTCTGCCTCTGATGCATCAGCTGATATGTCATCCATATGTGCATCCCCAGTGGTAGTCGAAGGAATCTCATCTGTAGCTGGAGCACCCTCTGTCTCGGCTGCCTCAAATAAAGAGGTGAAGTCTATAGACTTGAGATAGTCTACATCTTTCCTCAGATATTCCACCTTAATCCTCAAAGTTGTCACCTCAGAAGTCTCCCCATGTCTACTTGCACAAGTCTCGACTCTCACTGTGAGAGTGTTAATAGATGCTCGTAGGGGTGTCAATGTAACTAGTATAGCACTCTCAATTATCCGTCGGACTGCAGCCTCTAATTGGGTAGCCCGCATATCAGTCGGATGGACTAAGTGCCCTATCTTCAGGATCATACCTGAGATCCTGGTGGGCTGGGCTACAATAGAAGTACCAGGATCCTGGGAGGAAGAAGTAGGAGCAGATGTACCTGAAGTCCCGGAAGCCAGAGTAGGCAAGGATGCCTCTACAGGAATTGTCTCTATGTCAATGTCCGGGGATATGTCCACCGAAGCTGCTCTTTGTATGTTGTATAAAACTCCCGGACCCATGTAGGAATGTAGGGGCCTCGGGGTCTGGTGAACTGCTCAAACCGGTGGAAATGAAGGGTGTCCCTCACTGCGGAGTATCTGCCCTCAAGGCCCTATCTGGATAGCACCTTCTCCTCTAAAATTGTCTACAACCCATCGGCTTTCAATTTATTAAGTAGTCGGGGAGGAGGAACCACTGGTGGCACTGGAGTCATAGGAGGTGCCAGAGTTGGCATTGTCTCTTATGTAGAAGGGGTGGTTGTTGGGACTCTCGCTAATTTAGGACGAGACCTAGCACGAATCTCAGCTCTCGTGGACTGCAGTGTCTGGTCATGGTTCAAAGAATGCATTTTAGGAGACTTCACTAATGGAGTTGTGCCCCGAAACCTCAGTCATAGGCCTCTTGACGATACCCTTGCCTCCTTTTTAAGGCTCTGTCCTTCCCTTCTTGGGAGGATTGGCTCCCCCTTCATTTATCACAATGCCACGTGCTCTCTTATGTGGTGTCATGTCAAAGTGGTTCTATACATATCTGCAAAAGCATCAAAAAGAGTTAGGAATAGTTCAAGAAAAATAGCAAAAAAAATAGTTACAGATAGACTCGCCGAACCAGTCATCGAATCACTTTGACCAGCCAGAACGGGCTCGCCGAAAGGATTGGCTTCAAATATTTCCAAAAAAATGGCATGTCGGTTATGTTAAGGGCCTTTCGGCAAATCGCCAACTGCATTCGGTGAGCAAGGACTAGCCCACCAAAAGTTATAGTGCATTTTAGGGATCAGGAGAGCAGAAAGGGCGATCAAGAAAGACAATAGGCGAGTCACCGAGTGCTCTCGGTGAAATCAGGCTTTTTGTCGAAAGTTACAGAACCCAATTTCAAATTTAGCATGAAATTAAAGGTGATCTAGGGGGATTCGGTGAACCGCCGATTAGTTCGACGAGATCGACCCAGCTCCCCAACTTGCCCAACTTGCCTATTTTCAACCCCAACTCGCTGCCCTCAAAAACAAAATCAAACCATGCACTCATTCAATTAGACTTAAACCCATACTACATATGCCCCCGGGATACTCAGACTTTTCCGATTTGGCCAAATTTGGCCATTGGACGACTTTCGCCCTTAGGAATGACGTCAAACGCTCCATCATCGGGCAAAATATGTCATTTAACACAAATGTGGGTGACTTAGACTTCACCCGACTAGACCCAACAACAAATTAGCACAACCCAACAATTTTGATCAATTTTAAGGCATGCAAATTTTGAGAAATCAATGATTAGGCAATTTTGGCAAGATATTCAAATTAAAACAGGCATCCAAGCATACAATTACAATCAGAGAGGCCCAGCACAAATCACTAAGATAAGAACAATTTCAAATGAGTAAAAATCGCTAAATATAAGTTTAGGGTTCGGAAAACCAACTTTTTATGTTGAATATATAAGTTGTAAAGCTAGGTGGCAATGATATCCACTCCGAAGACACAATTGATGACTAATACGTGATAAAAACATAAGAATAATAGGAAAATAAAGTGCGGATGTGATTTTGGAAAGTTGAAAAGTGAGGGAATGTGAAAGATTTTGAACTTTTGAACTTTTGGCCTTTAAAACCGTCTAGTTCTCTCTCCCATTCGGCGACATAAGTTTTTCTCGGTGACACGCCGATTGGGTACTTACCTAAACGAGTCTTATAGGACCTTCAATTAATGTGAGTGTCAAAATGGCGAACAAGGTCGTGATTGTCGACATGTTCGGTGACACTCTGATTTACTCCTAGGCTCGTTGAGTTTTATAGACTCCAATTTCAAAATTTCTTGAGTCCAACGGTGGTCCATGTCGGGCTCGCCGACCTCTTCAGCGAATCACCGACTGGACTTTTAGCTCGCCAATCACCACTTTTCAAGCACATCCCACACTTTTACCTGCACAATCAACACACTACTATTTCTAAAACAAAAATAAAGCGATAAAAACTTGGGTTGCCTCCCAAGAAGCGCCATAGTTAAGATCGTGGCACGACGCAAGCCCCCACTTGGGTTTCATTCTTGGGGTTTGCCTCATTATCACAAGGCAACCCTTTTCGTTGCTTTGGGTAGAGACAAGATAACACTTGGTCCATTTGGGACTCTAGAAGCTGAATGAACATGGCATAAGAGGTTGTCATCTGATTCAGCATTAAGATATTCTCTCTTATCTCTTTTAACACTCTGTCATGTTCCCCGACTTTGTGATAAATGAGTAAAAGTGTCTCCTCAATCTGCTTGGGCTTTGTACGCTTGTGAGGGGGAATGTACATGTCCTTCTTTTTGGACATTACCTCCAATTCCATGACTTTCTTGGCCAAGACATCCAGCTAAGTCAACAATGTGTCCAATTCTTGGTCTTTTTCTGCCTCCATGTTGGTCTTAATCATGCCATCAAGGAGTTGGACTGTTGTTTCATATGGTAGGCTTATTAGGCCACCCGAAGAAAGTTGGTCAACCACTCTTCTATTCTTAGAACCAAGACTTTTGTAGAAACACTCAAGTAGCATCTTATCTGGAATCCTATGAGTTGGGTACTGCTGCAATAGTGCCTTGAATCTTGGCCACCACTCATAGATAGTCTCATCCTCCAATTGCTTGAAAGTTAGGATGTTATCCCTATGAATTATCAATCTCAACAGAGGGTGGTCCATTTGGTCACCATTGCTACCGGATTTGCTCATTTCTTCTACTCAAACACAAATAGAACAAACCAAAACTAAAAGTAGGTAGATTCGACTATGACTAAAAAGAACACAATTCAACTTAACCAAAAAATATTAGACAACACCATTCCTCAGCAGCGGCGCCATTTTGATTAATAACGTTTCAAAGGCACTTCATCTAATTCTAAGCGTCAACGGTCGTTAATCAGTATATAATTCAACAAAATGAGTTGGGGTCGAATCCCACAGGAAGTGGTACGTGTTTAATATTCAATAGAAAAGTGTAAATATGCTCAAATCAGTCATAGGAATAAACATTATCGAATAAAAACATAATTTAAATCAGGCGGTGACACGAATGTCAAATAACAGAGGGGTTTTTATTTTAATTATCAACTACAGCAGCAGCAAACAATACGAAATTACAATAATGAGACAGATTCTTGGGATGTGATTCGATTATAGGCTAATATAGACAAACGGGCATTTTCAATTGTTAGAAAATAGTTGAATGTTAGTGAGTAAGCTAAGCCATAGAGGGAAAAATTTTCTCTCAAACAATTTATCCCGAATCAAGTTGGTTTCTCTCGAACACCAAGAAGCAAGCAAATAAGACCACCCTACACCCTAGTTTATTCACTCTCTCGAGCTGAATATGTGGGACAGAATTTAGGATTTACTCTCTCGAGCTGAACCCATATCAACCCAGTAACCACTGACCATTAATCAACAATCTTGGTTTTAAAACCTCTCTCTCGAGCAAGCCAAAAACATGAAGGTAGAACTGCATTTGCAACTACAATTTTTTAAATTAAACCACAATTACTGATTAAACTCACTTCTAAATAGTATTTAAACTAACAATTAGCAATACCCATAAACTAAATCATCCCATAATCACATAATCACACCCCAAGAATTGGGGTTTAGCTAGACATCATAAAAAGATAAAAATTGTAACCGAATTGTGTTTCCATTAACTGGGTTAGATTAATTTCATCCTTACAATTCTCCAAGTTAAAGAATCTCAAAGACCCACTTCCAATTTCTCGAAAGTGAAAAACTTCAATTCTCCAAAGCTTAGGGAAAACTTAGTCTCAATACTCAGAGTTCAAACTCAAAAACTACTCTAATGAATGTTCAGAATAAAATTTGATACTAAACTTAATGTTTTAAAATGTATTTATAGTCACCAAAAATATGCTGCGAAGAGTCATTCGGCGCAGTAAGTCGGGCTTGCCGATCATCTCGGCGATCCGCCCTTTGGTCAATGTCTTCGCCTTTTTCAGCTTCCTCAAGTTTTGTAACTTTGGGGGATTCAACACTGCATTGTGGAACCATTCAACGATCCGCCGACTACTCCTTTCTCTCGTCAACTTGGTTTTCTCCTTCAGGGCTTGGCACACTGGAACTTTAGGCGGTCAAGAGGCCATTCGGCGATTCACCAAAGGGACTTGGTGATCACCAAGCTTTCATTTCTTTGTTCTTTCAGCTCCCTTTGTTCCTTTTTTGCAAATTAGTGTCCATGCTTTGTTCCTCGATCCATGTACTTGGAAATCAAGGGATTGGCCTTAGTTATTTGTACAAAATAAGCATTTGAGGCCACTAAATCATTGTAAATAAAGCCCTAAATGAGTCTAAACTTCAGACTCATTAGGCAGCTCAGAAAACCACACAGCAGCATCAGCAATCAATGACAGTGGGAATACTCTCAAACCTATGAATTCATATCCAATTCTGGTCATCCCACACAACTCTTACAGATACTAGTCAATTTAGCCATGTGAGCATATGGATCTTCCGAAGCTAACCCATCAATAAACCCTCTCGTTGTAAGCATTTGCATAAGATTGTTGGTCACCACAAATGTAGGTCTTGGAGGTACAGGAGGGAGAACAATAGGTCCATCTGATCCAACTGCATCGTAGTCAACTTTGTAGTTATCACGAACCCTCGGTGCTAGAGGATTCCGCACCCTTTCTACATTTTCGATTAGATTATAATCATGAACCTGAGTGGGCACATTCATAACTCCAGGAGGTTGCAACCCAGTTACATCTCCTTGACCCTCTCCGATTGGATTATTGTGTACCCCTTAATTTGCAATTCTTCTCAAAGCTCTTTGGAATTCAGGATCGTAGGGGATCAAGGGTTTGCCTCGACTTCATGTAATTTTCATACGCAAGAGATAAGACCTGTAGAAAACAAAAACAAAAGAATCGAAAAATCAGGAAATATTTAACTAAAGTTCAATAATGAAGTTAGATTAAAGTAAAAAGCCATATTCCTCGTCAAAGGAACCAAAATTTTATACGCTCAAATTACACATGTTGAAGAAGTATAAGTGATCGTTATCAGGTAAAGAACCTAACTTTGAAGGTTAGGGTCGATCCCATGAGGAATATTGTTTAGACTTAAGCTAACTCACAATTATATTCGTTTAGTACAACTATTTCCAAGAAAAGTAACAAAAAGGGGGGGTTTTCCAAATAAAATTAAAGATTGTTGATTGTATCAGTAACAAGTAACCAGGTTTAAAATTTTGAAATATCAATAGGAGGTGAAAACTAGGGCATATGTATTCCTTACAAGTTTGTAACGCAGTAATTTTATCCTAGTGTTTTACATTCAAGATCAATAAGTTATGTATTCCTAAGTGGTTGGTAATCTAAGTAGAAACTTTCAACCACAACTTGGTAAATCTACGAGTGAGTGCTTTACTAACCCTTACATTTACCCCAGATTAGTCATCGTGTTAATTGAGTTGGGTATTCACCCTCACGTTAACTGATTAAAGTCAGACTATTAGATTGCAGCAAATCCTTAACTAAATCTCTGTTGTTTAATCCTTTTCTCATTCATTACCCCCTTGGTAAGGCAAGTAGGAACGAGGTGAGTTCTAACGTTGCACACCGCTAGAAAGCCTTTTAAACGAAAATATTAACAATACATGCATAAACACTACTCAAGAATTACTTAGTTAATAGTCATACGTTGTTAATTGCTCATGGTTCCCACAACCCTAGTTGCGGATTTAGCTACTCATGCTTGAGAGTTCACAATTCATATTGGGGTTAGAAGAAATCATGAACTTACAATTAGAATAGATGAAAACCAAAATTTTGAATTGAAATTCAAAGTGCAAATTGCATAAAACTAGCTTCCGAAATTAAAGTGCCAAAAGTTTTGCAAAATAATTTTAAAATATCAAAACAAAAGTCTCCAATATTCTCTAACCCCCAAATATGGAAATAACAACTAATATTTATAGTAAACAAATCCTAAATCAAGTAGGAAACAAAATAAGGAGATAACAGCTCAGACGTGA
This sequence comes from Solanum stenotomum, assembly GCF_019186545.1. Classification (NCBI taxonomy): domain Eukaryota; kingdom Viridiplantae; phylum Streptophyta; class Magnoliopsida; order Solanales; family Solanaceae; genus Solanum; species Solanum stenotomum. The sequence goes on from NC_064284.1 coordinate 47,136,392, forward strand.
TTTCAATCAACGACACGACCGATGGACCGTAGGTCAACCTACGATTCGTGGTCTCCTTCTGTGGATCAGCATTTGGACAATACTTCAGGGCCTTCAAACGACGGTTGTCACCTACATTCTGTGTGTTAGGCTACGGTTCGTCACTTGCCTCCGTGGTTCAAGTACTGGAACTTCAACTTTTTGATCACAAACGAGGGACATGTAAGAAGGTCCTCCATTCAATCAACTGGGCGTCGTTGGCCTCCATGGTTCCACACTTGGTCAGACTTCCTTAAAACTCTGATCTACGCTGCAGCACCTACGGCCCATCACTGGACGATCCTTGGTTGGCTCTGTCACTGTTCACTTCTACAATTTTTAGCCCTTATCTCAATCAACCGCATTCAAACCTATTTCCTACAATAATTACACAAAAACCATCATATCTAATAACAAATTGCTCAAGACTCACATAAACTTCAAGTGAAATGCATCAAAAACACCATAAACTCATGGTATATCATTCATGCCGATAATTCCACATGAACCCTATGAGGCGAGCAGTCTTGAGATGAGAAGTATCATTGAGTCCTTGAGTTGAGTAGTTCATGCCCATAATTCTGCATGGATCCTATTTTGAGAAGTATTTTGAAAACTTTTTTAGAAACTTGTTTTAAGACTTGAGCATATGAGTTTGAAATATAGTAGAGTTTGGTTCATTTTCTTTAAAATGATATATGGTAACTGCGTACTCCCAAGAGTAAATATTTTTACATTTAAGAAGAGAGGAAACATCAATTTATAAAAGAGTTTTGATGAGCAGTTCTGAGTACTATCTCTTTTAAGAGAAAGATTTTTGAGTAATAATCTCAAACCACATAAAAGAGTTATGTTTTCTTAAAAACATATGAGCTAGTATATTTTTTGGAGTAGTATTGAACACGATATGGGGGAGAGTTCATACAACTCATAGCCCCCATAAACCATGTAGCCAACGTCGGTAGAAAAGGTCATACTTTTTAGATAATTCCTTATTATTTTTTAGCATAGACTAGTGGATCCACTTAGTAGTAAGTTCTATACCCTAACAAAGTATAAGAAAGTCCTGGTAGTGTGGGCTAAACATTGTATCATCACATAGCTTATAGTGATGGTTATCGGTTAGAGAATCTCCCACAGAGTTATATTGTATTGTTATATACAAATTGAGTTATTATTGTATTCTTCAATACACTGAGTTGATATCTACTATTTTAAAAGCTTTCCATATAGTGCACCTTTTATTGTTGTTTTATCCTTGAGTATCGAGAGTTGAACTATGTTTGACAGAGTTGAGTATCTTATTGTTGAGTTGAGTCCTATTTCTCTAAGTTGAGTTAAACTATGTTTCACTGAGTTGAGTATCTTATTATTGAGTTGAGCCCTATTTTATCTGAGTTTAGTTGAGTGAGTTGAGAAGAGGTAAGTATGTTTCTTTTCCATTAGTTCAAGCATATGTTTACACTTTAGAATTCCCCTTACATGCTCGTACATTCCATGTACTAAGCCATTTGGCCTGCATTATTTCATGATGTAGATACAGGTATTTAGGTTCATCAACAGGCGTTTCGTTGGGGTCATGTGATATTCCAATCAACTTTGGTGATCCTTCTTATATTTCGGAGGACTTCACCTTTATCTTATAGTTAGTAGTTTTGAGATGTTGTGGGTCTTGTCCAGATATCCTTCTATAATAGTAGAGACTTCATAGATAGATAGAGTTGAGGAGTTTCTGTATTTACTTCTATTTTGAGTATTGTACAAACTTTTAAAAAGGTTGAGTATTTGAGTTTATTTAATTTATTTCAGTTTTAAGTTTTTGTTTATTTGAGTTAGTCTTCCTCCTGTAGCCAGGCAGGTTGAGGGTTCTCTTGGGAAGGTCTTTTCATGTAAATAACTATAGCAGACAGAATAAGTGAAAGAACACTCTTAATTAAAAGGATTATGGGCTTGCTGCCCGGCTATTATTTTGATGAGTTGAAATATCCAGAGTTAGTTGGTTAACTACTAATATTAGCCTTATTAATTTATATTTTTTGTAGATGAAGATTATCACGTTATAGGATATGTTGATACTTTGTATACTCTGTGAAATGGGAATAGATGTATCTAAGGCTATTTGATTCAATATCTTTTGGACTGGAGTCCTATATTCTGTGTACCAACAAATTGAGATACAATGTGAGGGTGTACAATCTATAATGTATCTAATAATCTTTCTAATACTATTCAAGTTTCCAAAATATGTTAAACTACTTCCATACTTGTTCATTATCCAATATTGGTGTGTTTATTCTTCCAAGTACTATTTCGACAAAGGTACTTAAAAGAGTAAGATTCATGAGTTATCCACCAAGTCATATAAGGTTCATTGAGTCAATAAGATCATACACTATACATGCTATAAGTAGTTATATGTCAGATACACTTTATGTTAGATATACATGTTGCAGACTCAAACCATGACCCCACAGTATGGGGAGTGACCCCATCCACGGACCGTGGTTGGGGGTTTCGTGGTTTGCACCTATAGATTACCTTAGACTCGGCCTTACATGGATTAGTTTAGGTAATTCATTCTTAAGTTATTTTGAGTAGGGGTCGTTTAATATAGTAATTATACATATATATAAACTATTTTATGTCATTAAGCACCTCATTAATTCATTATAACCCAAGACCCCAAATCAAAACCCAACTACCCTCCTCTCCAAGAATCTTCTCTCTAGAACCTCCATTGCAGAACAAAGAAGAGTTCAAGGTAGAGCATGAAGAAAGGAGATTTTCAATACAAATTTTGTTGGATTCTACACCTAAGGTATGGGAGTTCTTCATCCTTGGGAAGCTATCACCCAAGGAGCCCTTTGAAAAGCTTTTATCTCAAATCTAGAAAACCCAATTAGCTAGGGTTTCAACTCAACTCCATGGATTCCTTTTAAAGTTACTTTGAAAGGTTGAATTATGTTTGTTTATGAATGTAAGACTGATTTTATATGATTTTAACTCAAATCCTTCAAAAATCCATCAGACCTCATTCCTAGCTATGGTTCTTCTTTACATTATGCGATGGGTTGCAAGTTGGTCCAATTGAATGGATGTGAGTTAATTATGATGTAATTATATTATTTAAGAATGAATCAACATGTATACTTGATTAACCTAAGATTTCTAAGGTGAATTGATATGATTAGGGATATTCCATGAAAGACACAAATTGAGGGTTTATATGTGACTTTCTAAGATTAATGAACTTCTTGATGAATTACCTTAGATTAGATCACCTAGAAGTGAATTGCTAATAAGTAAAGCTTGTAGATATGAACTAACTTGATTAGGTCTCCTGTGATGAATTATGGTAGAAGTAGTATTGAGATTTAGTTAACTTGATTCTATATGACTATAATTGATCAAGAATGAGGCATGTGGCTAGGTTACCTTGAGAATTAGGTATACTTGATGATCATGTGAGGCATTGCTTGAGAGTAAGACTTGTAACATGAAGATGACTCCTAAGGCTTTAAAGGTAAAAAGCTAAAATGAATAAACTAGGGATGTCAAGGCTTTAAGAAAGAAGCTACTATGAATGTTAAGTTGCATATATTCCTATAGTGAAGAGACTTCACCCACATGACCTATAATATGATCACATGAGTCTATGAATGAAATGAATGGACTATTTGAATCATGGTTGTATCTATGTTTCTTGTATTGAATGCTAGATGTATTAACTAAATATGACCCTTGAATGCAAGATATGAGGTGTATGCATGATTATGTTATTAGGAGCATGTTTATGAATACTTTGAGAATAAAGTGTCTATTATGATAATGTTATTATTGTGTCATTGGAAGGACAGTCACACACACACCCATGCATGAACATGACAAGATGTGACTAAGGTGTTAATTGTATTGTTGAATCTTGATACTCCATTCATCTAATGTGCAAATGCTAGATGTTAGGGATGAGTTGATTCATAGCCCTTGAAGGGCTTACGATGAAGGTTTGTACATGTTGAGAAGAATTGTATATGTGCTCATGATTCCCTTATAAAGTGAAGATGCTATGACTATTGTGTATTTGTGGTATTGATGCAAGATCATTCTGCCCTTACCCTTACAGATGACTTATGCATGAATTGTCTAGGACTATGATAATATTGTTGTGTTGATTGAAAGGTTATTCTCGTTAACACCATGAACATGATCTGAAAGGTTTACCTCATGTTAATGATTCTAAGGTTTAAAGAACATTCTCACCTAATGAATCCATGAGCTACTATGATACCAGGATGGTTTGAGTGCTATGCATTCTTCCATGAACATGAATGTAAAGTAAAGATTTAACATAATTACTAAAGGTAATTAAGCTTAGCACTAAGTGGATAGGAACATGAGATGGGAAACTTATACCTTAGTTAGTCCGGATTTCTAGTAGCAATCTCTCTATCTCATAACTATGAGCCCGCATAGGTCTCTTAGCTAGTGGATCCACCTATAATCTAAACATGTTCGTTCTACCTTATATAGGTAGAACACCTCTTTTCGGTATAGGTTCATGACACCGGAATCCATGTAGCTCACATGGTCTATGTCGGTTAAGGCTATATCTCCCTACATGAACAAGTAACATGAATCATGAACAAGTAACATGAATCATGAACAAGTAACAAGAACATGGGTTATTTACTATTGTCTCTTAAGAGGTTCTACTTAGTATGAATTGGGGTATGGGACTTTATTCATGCATTGCACAAGTTGGCTTTGAGAGAGAGTATGGTAGGTTTCCCTTATGACATGATGATTATGAGTTATGCATCCTTTATTATGAATTATGAACATGAACATGAATATGAACATGGACTATGCTTGTAACTTCTTGATAGGTTTACTTAGTGTGAGTGGGCTATGGGATTTCACTTATACATTGCACAAGTAGACTCATGAAGGGGTTATAGTGTGGTTTCCTTATGCTATGAAGATATGTGAACTTATGTATGCATGATATGGATTGTTACTATGAGTGACTTTACTTATTACAAGTTATGAACATGAATGTCTCTTTGTCTATGAATGTTGGTTATGGCTAAGGTCAAGGTATGTTATGCATGATCATGGTGGCCTAGTAGTGATACTTAGTGTAGAAAGGGTTATGGGGTCCTATCTATGCATTGCACAAGTAGAGCTCAAGGTTGCTTATGTGATGATTCTTTTATGATGAGATAATCTTGGTATTTGTCTGTGTGTATGAACTATGCCTTGTGAAGATTGGGATATGAATTACGTTGATGTTGGAGACTATGCTTGTTTTTATAATGATATATCTTATGCTATGATGTAATATATGTGAGTTGCCTTATGAGTTGCATTCTCCAACTATTTCATAGATGATTTTCTAAAAGGGTGTATAGCATGATTTCAAATGAAATTTCCCTTTTTATGCATGTTTTAAGGATTTTTATGCATGGCTTCCATACTTAGTACTTTTTGTGCTAATCCCATATTTCTACATTTTCTATAAGTGTAGGCTTTGGAGATATTGGATTTCATCCTCGTGGCTAGGTTCATAGTATATCAAGAAGAGGAAAATTGGTGAGTCCTCATTGTATTCAAGGGCCTGACCATGTGTCCTTTATTGTCTTTCGTTTATGTTTAGACTTGTGTAAGGGCTATGTCCCTAAGATTGTATTTCAAGAGTTTAAATCCAAGTGTTATAGATGGTTTGAGACATAGTGTTATAGATACTCTCTCATTTTATAAAAGACTTCGATTGTAAAGAAAGTTTTAAATTTTCCGCATTTTTCTCTATGTTCTTATGTCATGATATGCTAAGGGTTGGTATGAGACCCCTTCGGAGTCAAGTATGTTGTGTTACATCTAGGGGGTACCCCTAGGTTGTGACAATATATATATATATATATATATATATATATATTAAAAATACACGATTTTTTTTAAATAATTAAACGTGAAAAGATAAGAAATTAATGAAAGATAAAAAATAAAAAGTTTAGAGTGGGGAGAGAAATAAATATTTTACAAAAATGAAAATAAATATATGTATATATAAGTTTTAATGTCAATAATTATGTGTACTAATTAATCATAAAATGATCAATTATAAAAGGACATATGTCCACCAATTTATATAGGGAAAAGGGATAAATATACCCCTGAACTATCGTAAATGGTATGCAGATATCCTCCGTCATACTTTTAGGACATTGGTGCCCCTGCCATCCAAAAATTAATGTGAATATGCCCTTCACTCTAACGGAAGACTAAATAGGGACACGTGGCACAATCTTATCCGTCGATCCAATATTTAATAAATGTCGGATCGATGGATAAGATTGTGACACGTGTATGTCCGTTAGTATAAAGGGTATATATGCTCTAGTTTTTGGACGGCAGAGGCACCAATGTCCCAAAAGTATGATGGAGGGTATCTGCACACCATTTACGATAGTTTGGGGTATATTTGTCCTTTTTCCCATTTATATATTAGTTGTCTTGAGAATTTTAATGACGCATGGACAATTTCTATGGTCAATGGTGCCTCCAAAAAAAAATTCACATGTCTCAACAAAGTACAGTCATGTTGAATGTCACGTCAGCACAAAAGGTGCACGAAAACGCATAAAGAATAAGTTTGGAGGAAGGGGGTAATAGGACCCTAGTTACGTTAAATTTTGTCACTGAGATTTCTATCATAATTTAGAGGGTACTTATATCTTATCTCATTATGTTTTGGTCATGAAAAATTCAAATCCAACTTAAAGTTATATTTCAATTTGTAAACTAGGTTATAAAATGTTTTAAATCATTTTGCACTTTGAATTTGTATATTAATACATTCAATTATGAACTTTATTTCAAATTCTCTTTGTCAAAAGTATAATCAAACACAAGGCAACTCCATAAATTACAAATACATGAATAATTATTTAAAATTTATGACCATACACCTACTAAGTCAAATTATTTTCAAAGTTAAAAATAAATTCTTTACTTTCAACGAACAAATAGGACATAAAGCTAGAACAGAAGGAGTAGTATTATCTATTATTGATATAAATTATATATAAGATGAAAGTCAATTGACACATATTGTAGAGTTATAGAGACAATTGACTGCAGATGACATAATGTGGTTCTATGGTGTAGTGGTTAGCACTCTGGACTTTGAATCCAGCGACCTGGGTTCGACTCCCGGTAGGACCTATTTTTGTTTTGTAATCAAAGGGTTTACCATGAATTCTTGTGGATCTTAAAAATTCAATTAGAAACATGATCTTGTTATTACTATACATAAATGGAGCAATGAAAAATTGAAATTTTTATAATTGGGGAAATGGTTATAGAATGTAATTGCTTCCAAATGTATTGATTTATGTACTTTATATTGAATAAATTACTTAGTTTTAACTTTATCTATAGTAAGACGGTAGTAGCGGATCAAAAATTATCATAAGGGAGGTTTGAAAAATAAAAATGTATTATTTAAAATTTGAAGTTGGAACCTCGATATGAATTTTGAACCTGTCTCAATTTTGAATCTGATGTTTATCACACCCCTTTTTTGCACGGCGAAAAGGGTTTTTCCAATTTAAGTGATGGTATTGAATAGGGATTATTTTTAATTTTTTCAGAGTCACCACCTGGAATTGAGTTATGGTGTTCCAAGTCACCTTTTTGTTTAATTCCTAATCAAAAAGAAATGACTCTTTATTTGGTCTGCGAACTAGAAATTTAGGAAAGGAATTTTGTTGACCGACGGGAAGGTATTAGGCATCCCTCGAGTCCCGTGGTTCTAACATGGTCGCTTTTATTGACTTCTACTTATCTTAACTATTTTTTTGGATATATTTTTATAGGCCATGATTTGCTCGCATTTTTTATCTATTGAACTTTCATTTGGTCTCAACCTAGATACGTAACCGCATTCTTGGTCTTGACGTTTAGAGACATAATTGTCTTCTTCGCATTGCACCTAATAATTGTCTATAAATCTTACTTTGAATTAATAAAAGTTATTTATATTTTTGAACAAGGTGCGTCACCACATCCTTTAGTTTTTTCTAATGTCTCAAGAAAGATGTGTAACCACATTCTTAATTGAATTCAAGATAATAAAAATTCTTACTCCTATTTTTATGAATTCAAGATAACAAATCTTTTTGTTCTATTATTATATTAATCAATGATATTTTTAATTAAACTAGTCCCTATATCCGAGGATTCAACCAACCTAAAATGGATTAAATTTAAGTTCAATAATATAACTTATTTGTTTGTTTATCGGGTAATGACTCATTTATCCAAAAATACATAAATTAAAATAACCAATTGACATCAATATTAAGCTACAACAATGTCATAAAAATAGTGGCTTAGGCACAACTAAAATTGAATAACAATAATTAAAAAAAAAAATCCTTACATAATAATAGGATTTTATTCATCTCTTAGAGATGTGCACGAAGAAATAACATAAATAATAACTCAAGATGACTAAACATGTGAGCAGTTTATTTAATCTCTCAAAGTAAACTTAAGATGTCAATATTCATTTTAATCAAATTATGAATGAAACAAAACTATATAAAAAAAAAAAAAAAAAAAACTTACCACATAATTACATCAAATTCCATAAATAAATTAAGAGTAAGGTAAAGTTGAATACCACAAAATCTTGACCGAAGCTCGATTAAAACGTCAACGAAGCTTTTATATGTTGTATGTGGTGGTATATGTATTGTGTTTATACGAAAATAGTAATGAGAAGGAAGAAAAAATGTGAATGTGTTGGTCAATATTTGAAAGAAAAATAAATATGAAATGTTTCTTTTTTTCTTTTTGTTCTGGCGTGAGTTCTTTTTGGGGTTCTGATTTATTTTTGGTCCGTGTATGTTTGTGTGTTGTGCATATATGGGAAATGTGGGTGCTGTTTCTTCTTCTTTTCTTTTTTCCGTATCTGGGTATTAGTGAATGTGTATGTATATAGGAATAGTTGTGGGAGTTGTGGGACATGGAAAGTGGGGTAGAAAGGGAAGTGGAGTGGGGTTAATGGGGTGAGGGTAGTGGTAGGTTATTATTATTTCTTAATTAATATAACATAATATAATCAATTATATTTTAAACTAACAAAAAAATGAATAGCTAATAATAAATTATAATTAAGAAATACTAGTTTATTTATTAAACTAAAATTAAAATAAACATATATTTTTGTTATTTTCAAATCTTTTGAAAAAATAAAATAATAAAAATAAAACTTATCAAAAAATATAATTATGTTTTCGTTGTTTCAAATCCTTTAAAATAAACTTAATAAATAAGGTAAAAGTCAAACTATTTAATTTAGATTTTTATAAAATATTTAAGCTCTAAAAATGATGTTAAGTTCGGTCAAAAATTATGTGTCTACAGTGTTCAAAGGGTTCAAAATCTATATATGTACACAATTTTTTAAAACAAATACTTTATATAAACTGTGTATTTTTTTTAATCAAAGAAGTTCATGTGAACACCAATCTACCCTCTAAATTGTCTCTCTATGTAAGAAACGGTCGAACGAATTCTTTCTATGTTATTATCAGTGTTTTAAAAGGCAGAGGTGTGAGGTGGACATTTTACTTAATATAGGGCGAGACGTAAGCCCTATGGATCTTTATGTTTTTAATTTAGAATATAGTATAATAATATATATAATAATAGAATTGTAAAAATACATAAATAATTTGAAATAATTACAAACATAATTAAAGTACTCATAGAAAATAAAACTTCTAACATGATTATGCAAGTATAAATAATCTAACATCTTAACTTTCTAATAAAAGAATCAGTATTTCTAAAATAAAAAAATTATCATACTATACAATTTATCCCCTTAAAAGAAAATAATCAATAAAACTTACAAGTATTAAAATAAAAACATTACTCCATCATGAATAAAAATAAAATTACTTTCAAAGAGCTAAATAAAACATAAAAATTTTGAGACATATGTCAAAACTGCGAAGAGCAATGATAAGTGAAAAAGTAAAATTTCACTACGTATTTTTTTAAGAAAATATTACATAATATATAATCACATTCACAGTGTTACCAAATAGTAAAAATGTGATACTACAACTTGTTATTTGAGTTACTATCAATCTTCTTATATATGATTAAAAAATTATTCAGTATCATTCATTTATTCAAGAATTATGAAGGTTAACAATGTTAACTAAAGATTTTAACACATAATTTGTGTAAGATCTGTTAGGAAAGCATCGAGTGTTGGACGTACTTAGAGCATATAGTCAAGCGCTTAGGGCGTAAGTATTACAGAACTAAGCCCCACACTTGCGTCTCAGAATGCAGAGGCGTATCTAGAGGGGGTTCCGTGGATTCACGTGAACTCATGCTCCCCTCTCTAGATCATATATAATAGGTTTATATTTTAAGAAAAAATATTTAAATATAGAGGTGTGAACTCACGTTAAAAGTAGCATATAATAATACGATGATGATTGAGTGCATCTCTCTAAGCAAAGATAAAAATTATATCTATCTTTCTTTTAAGTAATACTCCTCCAACTGGTTATCGGTAACACTTTTGGCGTTTCAATCAATTTTTAATTTTTTATTTTTGCTTTAATCTTTCAGAATTTTCAAGTGTGTTACATTGGAAATTCCTAAAAAAAATAGCATTGTAAAATTTTTGTATAATCAAATTAAATGTATACACTAAAATTTAAAACTAGTACTATTTTATATGTTAAATCTATAATTTTGAAATTTTAACGGTTCATTTTTAAGAACGTAAAAGGTCAAATCAATCAAATTTATATCTTAGATGCATTTTTTCGTTATAGTGCATCCATCCTTCCGAAATCCTGGATACGCCTCTGACAAGGGACATTTTTCTAGTCCCCCGCCCTAAGGTGAGCCCGGAGGCGAGTCCCAAGAGAGTCTTTTAAAACACTGATTATTATTATCTAGTCGATAAGTAATTAGTGCTTATTAAAGTTTCCGTCGTTGCATTGTATATGCAACATTCGCACTTATAAACAAGTATAAATATAAATATAAAATTGAAACCCATTTGAATCCATAAAGAGAAGGAAGAAAGAAGAAAAGAAAACTAAAATCCATTTTGTTTTATTAAGTTTCAAATCATGTTTGGGTTTATAACAATATTGTCATCTCAACATTATTTCTATTGTTTGATGCAAATAAACAGTTTGCAAACAGAAATTGGATCTATAGATGGTCCAGAATAAGTGAAAAATGTAGAATGATAACTAGAGAAGAGAGCATGTATCAGGGCAAAGGACTACTACTTCACAAACATGTCTAATAGACTTGTTCAACAAACTTCCATCTGAAAAATTAAGTAAACCATAGCGATTATTAAACTTTATGATAAATTAAATAATGATACATAAAAAAAAACCAATAAAATATATTCAAATCCTTTTGTTGAAATTTAGATAATTTTACATTAATCACGTAGTTTTAAGAACTAATTACATCATATTCCTACTCTTTTTCAAATTACAAAAATTCATTAAATTTGATGTAATTTGGATACATCCCAAAACGTTCCGATGCATCGCGTCCCGATTTCAGATAAATCACTCAACGTCTCGATACATCACATCTCAGTTTCGGATACATTACTCAATGTCCCAATACATCATGTATGTCCCGATACATCACGTACGTCCCGATACATCACGTAAAGTGATGTTTTCGATCGATACATCGCGAAAAATAATGTATCCAAGAATAGGAAAGAGTATATATTTTTATAATATTTTTAAATGACAGAAATTTTTTTAAAATATATTATAAAATAAATTGTATATTTGAATAATTTTTCCTGAAATGGAAGTTTAAAACAACACATTTTTTTGAACCGCCCTTGTACATGAACATGTCACTAGGCTCACGCGCTCATTCAATTATTGGATATTGATTGGCAACTTGAGGAGGTAACGTTAGACTAATCTAACCATATAAGTCAATTTATTGAATAGACAAGTTCCAATTTAATAATTGTCCACCTCAAATAAAGAATTCATGAATTTTAGTGATCTAATTATCAAATTCTCTTTTTAACTTTTTTGTTACTAGCTAAAGTTGAGAATAGATGGGGATTTCAATAATGCATATTTAATAAATTAATTAATGTTTCCCAAGATCTTATAGAACTACAACGATTTGTTCCAAATATAATTTTTGCTATTTATAATATCTTCAAAAAGATAAAAGAGATAAGTATTGAAAATACTTTTAAAATTGGCATGAATTATTACTTTAGTTCCCTAATTATTTAAAGTCTTAAGTATTGAAAATACTCTTAAATTTGGCATGAATTATTACTTTAGTCCCCTAATTATACATAGCCTTAAAACACTCTTCTAATTTAAAAACGGTTGGATTTGAGAGTAATCAAGGCGTCATGCGGAAGCTTACAATTGCAGGCCTAAAAATCAATATATTATTATATGATTTGGTCATTGGCCTACATATTTATAAACTAATAAAATACATAAAAATGGAGAGAAAATTTCCCCATAAATAAAACTCTTAAACACTCCTCTTATACCACATATTTTCCATCCAAGCATCTATGTAGAATTTTCTGCTTATATGACACACGCGCGTGCATATATATATATATATATAAATTTTGAGGTGTGACTTCTGGAAAAGAAGAAGTGTACCGGAGATGGAGTCTTTTTTGGAAAATGTTAAAAATGTCTTGTTTAATTTGGGTCATCCGATCGTTTGATCGGACGGTTAAGATAAATCAGGAACTAGGACCATTAGATTTAATCGTAGGGTCAAGATTTAAGCTAAAGAAGCACAATCCATGTGCTCGCCTACGTGGCGTACACATATTGGCCGGTTTAAGGGGACTTGGATTGCCAAAATTGCTCAAATTAAAATCATTTAAATTATAATTACTTCTTTATTAAATAGTCATAATTTATTAAATTAAAAATAATTATTTTGCAAGACTAGCTTATCTGATAAAATTAGCCACTCTTAAAAATATAAATTAGTAACTCATTAATTAATTAAGCTTTCTAATTTTAAACAATGTACGAAAAATAACTATTGCGACAAAAGAAATTATATTTGAACAAAATAGATTCAATTCTTAAGAACGACACTTATTTAAAAAATGAGAAAGTAAGTAGTGATATAATATATTTAATTTTTATAAGAAAAATGAAATAAATTTATGAGGTAAAAATAAATAATTAAAAATCTTTTCGTGTTCCTATAAAAATTTCAAAACATATACATTTTATTATTATTATTATTATTATTATTATTAAATGTGGAGAGCCAAAATTGGGTGTCAACAATTCTAAACATCAAGAAATTATTCATAACATGAATCATGACCTTGAATTCATAATTCAAATTCAAGGTAGAGTTAAGAGTAAAGTTTTGAGAGTTCTTCCGAGTTATTTTGAGAAAGTCCCTTCAAGTCTTTTCAAAGAGTCTTCTACAATAACTTTTAAATTTTTTCAAGACTCGAGTGAGTGAGTATGAGAATGAGGAGAATGTATTCATGAGTCTACATTATCATTGAGATCCTTGAGTCAAGTCTTTCATGCCTATAAAATCTACATGAACTCCATCAGTTAAGTATCTTTGAGAGGAGTAGTATCTTCAAGTTTTAAGTCTTGAGTATTGAGTTCCTAATCATTTTGGGATTTATCCCTATTCATGGGACTACTACGTGTTACCAATGAAAGCCATTGAGTTGAATATTTCATCCCATAGTTACGCATGAACCCTATGAGTCGAGTAGTCTTGAGATGAGTAGTATCATTGAGTTCTTGAGTTGAGTAGTTCATGCCCATAATTCTGCATCAACCCTCTGAGTCGAGCATTCTTGAGATGAGTAGTATCATTGACTCCTTGAGTTCTGGAGTTGTTGAGTTCCAAGTATTGAGTTCTATGCATGGTTATTGAAAATCTTGAATTGAGTCGTTCACATTCGTAATTCTGCATGAACCCTATTTTAAGAAGACTTTTTACAAATTGTTTTAAAACTTGTTTTAAGACTTGATCATTGAGTTCAGGAAGAGTAGAGCTGATTTCATTTTCTTTAAAATGATAAATGGGAACTAGGTATTTCCTAGAGAAAATGTTTTTACATTTAAGATGAGAGGAAACTGAGATTTCCAAAAGAGTTTTGAGCAGTTTGAGTACCATCTCTTTTAAGAGAAAGATTTTTGAGTAATAATCTCAAAACAAAGAAAGAGTCATGTTTTTCTTAAAACATATGAGCTAAGTATATTTTGGGAGTAGTATTGAGCACCGATATGGAGGAGATTTCAGACAACTCGCAGCCCCCAAAAACTATGTAGCCAACGTGGGTAGAAAGGGTCATACTTTTTAGATGATTCCTTATTGATTTTTAGCATAGACTAGTGGATACACTTAGTAGTAAGTTCCACACCCTGGCAAAGTGTAGGACAGTTCTAGCAGCATGGGCTAGACGTTGTATCATCACATAGCTCGTAGTGATGGTTGTCGGTTAGAGAATCTTCCACAGAGTTACTTTGAATTTTTATACACAAACAGAGTTTTGCTGTGTTTTCATACAATTGAGCTATTATTGTATTTTTGCATGCAAGTGAGTTATTGCCTATTGTTTTAAAAGATTTCCAGATATTGCATCTTTTATTGTTGCTAAGTATCTTGAGTTTGAGTTGAGTATCTTGAGTCAGAATTGAGTACCTTATTGTTGAGTTGAGCCCTATTTCTCTGAGTTTAGTTGAACTATGTTTCAATGAGTTGAGTATCTTACTATTGAGTTGAGCCCTATTTTCTTTGAGTTGAGTTGAACTATGTTTCATTGAGTTGAGTTCAGTTGAGTTGAGTGAGTTGAGAAGAGGTAAGTATGTTTCTTTTCCATCAGTTCAAGCCTATGTTTATGCTTTAGAATACCCTTACATGCTCGTACATTCCATGTACTGAGCCATTTGTTCTGCATCATTTCATGATGTAGATATAGGTATTCAGGATCATCAACAGGCGTTTCATTGAGATCATGTGACATTCTAGTCAGCTTTGGTAAGCCATCTTATATTTCAAAGGACTTCACATTTATCTTACAGTTAGTAGTTTTGAGATGTCGTGGGTCTTGTCCCGATATACTTCTGTAATAGTTGAGGCTTCATAGATAGACAGAGTTGAGGAGTTTCTATATTTACTTTTATTTTGAGTATTGTATAGACTTTTAAAAAGGTTGAGTATTCGAGTGTATTGAATTTAATTCAGTTTTATGCTTTTGTATGGTTGAGTTAGTCTTCCACTTGTAGCCAGCTATGATGAGGGTTTGCTTGGGGACCAGCAATGGTTCTGGAGTGTCGGCGACGTCAGGATGTAGGCTCGGGTCGTGACATTTTTATTTCTTATCTTAAAGATCAAATATTATTAGTATTAAATGAAATTCATCTAAATAGATTGTACGTATATTAAGAACAATTGGTGTAATATACCACAAATACAATAAATTATAGATGAATATAAAACGATTAAAATGAATAAATAAATCGTTTAGGTAGATGCACATATATCTTGCTTTCTTTAAGGTGATTCAAAACCTTTGCGATATAATCTACACCAACCCAATAATATCACTCTTGACTTATCCTCTCTAGGGTATAACATGTAACACCCCGAAAATTTCTAAGCTAAGGCCTGAATAATTTTGTAACACCTCGCAACTCTACACTTAATCTGAATTGCTTATCGTAAGGATATGAGCTTGAACCAGGTGATGTCCTATTTGCTCATGTGTTTTAAGGTCATCTACCAAGTACATCAAGGGTATCTTAAGTAATATAGGGTCATAAGGGACCTCAAACACCAAGCCAAGTTCAAAGCATTCCTATCGCTAAGTCCTCGCATGAGTTCTTATAATAGTCAATTTCAAATGATCATATCTCTCCGCATATAATGAATTCGATGACCTGTGACCTATCAAATTAAAGGTCTGTGACTCTTCTTTCCACTGCCACAAAGTTTTCCTTCTTTTGAGTTTGGAGTAAGAGGTTATGATCATTTTACTCATATCCGTTCTAGAAATTCGGCGAGGTCACCTACTCAATCGGAGATTCGCCGAATAGATTGGCAAATCACCCAATTAGCTCGCCAAAATGTCCTGAAAATCTTAAGTCTCTATATATTTTGGTGATCTAAAGTTTCATTGGATGACTCATTGACTATTTCAGCGAGGAGACCTCCAAATCGCTGATTTGATCGACGAGATTCATTAAATGTTCATTTTCTTAATTTCTATGGTCTTCTTATGTTCTCAAAAGGATATTCTTGATATTTTACCAGCAATAAACTTCTATAATTCCATCTTACAACTTAATAACATCATTATACGTATAGCAACTCACAGAATTCCCAATTCTCATTCTTCCAAAGATCATGAACTCCAAGAAAGGATTTCTTCAATTTCTCAAGATCTAATGGCTCCAAGTTCAAAATTATCCTCAAGGATCCTAAGGTTTTCAATCAAATATTCTTCTCCACTTTTCATCTCCAAAAAAAAAAAGCAAGGAAGACAAAAGCTAGGGTTTCAAGTCTTCCAATCAAGTTCTTCTTCAAGAAACTTGTTTTTCGGGTATGTAAGACTAATCATAGTGTTGGAATAGTTCGTCCTCATGCCCTACATATAAATTCAGTTAGTATAAGTTAATCTAGGGTTATACCCTTAGTTTCAAGGATTCTTGATATGAGTTATGTTGTTGAGTCTGAGTTCCAAATCATTGATCATGAGTTGTTATATATATATTATACATTGAGATCCTTGAGTTGTTGTTCGTGTTTATATTCCATATGAATCCTAATTTTTGAATTTTTATTGAGAGTCTTTTGAACATATATTTTTTTGTCATGAATAAATTTTGAGAAGTTAAAAGTGAGTTCAAGAGTAAAGTTTAAGCCTAACTTTGAGAAGAATTTAAGGGAACTATATGATTCTAAAATGTAAAACTTTTACATAGAGAAAGAGTATTATTTTGAGAAAAAGTAAAGAGTTTACGAAAAGATTGAGTACAGAGTAGTTACCTCTTAAAGAGGTCCTTTTTGTAAAATTATCTCAACTCATTTACATGAGCATTCTATTATATGTTTTGGAAGTAGTATTGAGTACCGATTTGGGTGACAGTTTGGATAACTCATAACCCCATAAACCACGTAGCCAGCGTGGGATATGATCATACTGACATTTGAGCGACTCCTCACTGTATCTGAGAAGTCATATTAAATGGATCCATGAGTTGAGTTTGTTCTATACCCCCGACAAGGTGTAGAAAAGTTTTGACAATGTGTTCGAGACAATGTATCATCACGAGGCTCATAGATATGATTGTCAATTAGAGAAACTCCCAATAAAGTAAAGTTTGTGTGTGTGTGTCTATATATATATATATATTTCAGTTTAGTAATTGCTATTATTCCATCCTTACAGTAAGAGCTTAAATAATTTTTCATCATGATTTATACTATATTTCAATTGAGTTACCTTCATATATTTCAGTTTAGTTATTTTTTATTCAACTATATTACATACTCGTATATTCAACGTATTGTTTTCATTTGACCTGCATCTTTTTATGATGTAGATTCGGGTACTTAGGATCCTTTAAAGGAGTTCTGTTGAGATCATTTTGCACTTCTTGCTAGCTTTGGTGAGCCTTCCTTGCATTCCGGAGGACTCCATTTTTTTTCTTTCATCTTAGTAGTTTTGAGGTGTCGTGGGTCATTTCCCAAAATCTATGTTGAACTATATAGAGTCTTCATAGATAGTTAGTGTTGAGTTTCTTTCTGTATTTCCGTTGAACTATTTTGGTAAACTATTATTATTTTCAGATAGTTATGAGTATACTATTTTAAGATAGTTTGAGTTTTGAGAATTTTGAATTTAAATTTTGTTTTAAAGCTTAAATCTGCTTGAGTTAGTCTTCCGCAGAGTAGTCAGCTAGGCCAGGGTGTAGGCTCGAGCGTGACACAACAACCCAATAATGTTGTACAACTCAGACAATTCTGGATTAGTTGAAGAGTCCAAAGCTCCACAAAAAGAACACCTTCCCTCAACTATATTCACTCTCTTTTGTATAGTGAATGTCACGACTCGGGGCTACCCCTAGATGCGATACAATGTACAAGACTCCGAAAAGTCTCATACAAGCCTCATAGCATGTCATTGCAATAGATAATAGAAATAGTA
Organism: Solanum stenotomum; assembly: GCF_019186545.1. NCBI lineage: Eukaryota > Viridiplantae > Streptophyta > Magnoliopsida > Solanales > Solanaceae > Solanum > Solanum stenotomum. Next base: position 47,154,681 of record NC_064284.1, read on the forward strand.
CGGAATTAAAACTCACTTAAATCCATACAATCGAAAATACTCATTTAAAACAGCGGAAGTCTATTGTCTCACATGGCCATATAAAACAATATCTCGAAATAAAAGTAGGGTCACGCCCCTTTACAATCGAAAGTCTAACATATGTCTATTACATGAAAGAAATGAAACATCAAAATTACTTATCCTCGATCTATGAGGACATACCACTTAGCCTTGGAAGAATCTCAATCCAAGCCCTTGAACTAGAGAGAAAGTAACTCACTTGCTGGAACCTACACTTGTAGTAAAATAAGAGAAATATGGGTTAGCACAATTAAGTACTAAGTATGATAGCCATGCAAAAACCATGATTAAAAAAAGACATTTTATTTGAAAGTCATGAGTTTATACCAATTTGATAAAACTTCATGAACATAAGTATAAGAGTCATAATATACTAACATAACCAACGTACAAGTCATTTCTTCACATTAGAACATAATCAACCTTATAAGACATTTCATTACATTAAGATTTCACCTCAAGCAACCCTAAGTCATACCTTGTGCAATGTATGAATAGCGTCACATACCACCATCCACACTAAATACCACATTAAGGCCACCAAAAGTGAACTTACCATTCATCCTTTCCATCTTTACACAATACTCATACATAAGAGACATAAACATTTCATAAGTCATAACAAGGAAGTAACTCATAGTACAATCCAAGTATAGCATGCATCATTACATTTAAACATATAAGTCAACATTCTTCATTTGCTTCATTAAGAGCACTTTCAGTCATTAGTCATTAAGACCTTAGAGAACTCACTATAGCCCTCTCAAAGCCAACTCGTGCAATGCATGGATGGCATTCCATACTACCACCCACACTTCATAGAACTCCTCAAGAAACCATAATACACATCTCACATGATGGGAATAAGCATTTAACTGACATAGAACATGTGAGCTAGACATGGAATCCGGTGTCATAAAGCCCCACACTGTAAAGAGGTGATCTACTTGCCTAAGGTAAAACCGGTAACATTTAGCTTAGGTAGATCCACTAGCTAGGACCTATGTGGGAACATAGTTATAGATAAGAAAGATGTTAATTGAAATCCGGCCTAACGTAGGGAGAACTTCCATCTTACCATATCCTCTTGGTACTTAGCCTACATTCCCATAGAGTAGTTTCATTTACATTACATTATTGTACTTGAGAAGGCCACCAACATTAGGCCTACCAACCCAAGATACATTACACATGAAAGGGACACCAACATTAGGTCTACCGATTCAAGGTACATTATAAGGATAGCTCATTGACTTTCCAAGAAAGGACCACCAACATTAGGTCTACCGCTTCAAGGTTCATCATTTCACACAAGAAAGAGCCACCAACATTAGGTCTACCACTTCAAGGTTTATCATCACATTAGTTTCTAGACTCATTATGAAGGGCTACCAACATTAGGTCTACTAGTTCATGTCATAGCCTAGAATACTTCATCATTCATTTAGGAAAGGGCTACCAACATTAGGTCTACCGATTCAAATCATTAAGATATTATACATTAACAACCCAAGAAGAGGATGCCTAAGCCTACCAAGTCAAGGTACATCACTCAACCATACTTTCATTCATTCAAGAAGAGGATGCCTAAGCCTACCAATTCAAGATACCATAATCACATTACTTTCATTTATACAAGAAAATGATGCATAGGCCTACCAATTCAAGATATACATTACATAGAAAAAACCCTTCACATTCTATCATCATCATTCATGAGTGTTAATTGAGAATATGCTTTCAATCATAACACAATTACATTCTAAACATGATCATAGTTCTTTCATTGAGATCACATACATATCCTTCATATCATGTTCATACATACATCCTTCATGAAATTGCCTTCCAAGGCTATACATCAATCACAACCTAAACATCTAAGATACTACAATAGATAAGGAAATTAACATGATCCAATAACTAATTCAATATAAACATAAACAATTCAACATACTTTCATAATCAATCATTGTCAATCACAAATCACAACTTAGGATTTTAGGGGAAACATGGGTTCATAGAAGAAATTGAACATAATTCATCAATACTTCAACAATCCATTCATGATTCACCATATAAAACCTTTGAAAATGATTTGGAATTGAACCCAAGCATAGATTGAAAACTAGGATTTTTGGGGAACTTTGGAGACTTGAAATTATCTTTGAAGTTGGCTCCTTGAAAGAAACTAAGTCAAGGATGAATACTACCATATCTTTTAGGGAATAATTCCACAAAACTTGAGTTAAAATGGAGGTTTTTAGAGAGAGAACTTTTGAGAAGAGAGGTGGGTTCTAATTTGTGTTTTGGAAGAATGGATTAGAAAAGGTGTTTTAATACTTTAAAAACTCTTAAAATACATTAATAAACTAATAATAACCGTCCATTAACTCAACTAACTTAAAAAACAATTTACCAAACTAACCCCACATATGCCGAATCTTTGACAGCATGCAGGTGTGACCTACAACTCCAGACCTACAGACCGTAGGTGGGGTGACGCCCCATCCTGCTGGTCCGTGGTTTGGGTCTGAGGGTCACTAAAAGTGGCCTTGACCTACGGAGTCCATCCACGGGGCGTAGGTCACCATCCATAGGTCATGATATTTTGGGCAGTTTTTGGTTTTTTGGGGTCTTGGGGGTTAGGCTTTAGGGTCCCCCTCAAGGACCTTGGTTGGTCTTTGGGGGGTCCTACCTTGATGTTTAACCCCTAAACGCATGAAACCCCACAACAAACTCAAACACACATTAGTTAGGCTCTAGGTTCACCTACTAGTTTTCCGGATCATTACAATGAATTAGTTGAAAACTTAGAATATTCTTCTTTATCTAAACTGTCTCTCTCTCTCTCTCTCTCTCTCTCTCTCTCTCTCTCTCTCACTACACACTACAATATTTCCCCACACTTCTCATCTTTCTTGCATCCTTCAAAAAGGAAGAAACACCATTATTTATAGGTAAGAAAATATTCCTTCTATTGAATAGAAATAATGTGGATAATAATGTAGTTAAATGAATGGCGAATTATGCCTTGCAGGTTACTGTAAAGAACACATCAGTCTAACTCAACCCCAAAAGTAAGCTCATTAGGAGATGTTTGTCCAAGTTCATATAAGAAGACTAAATTTATATCCCTCTACCGATGTGAGACTTCTTAACACTTCTCCGCATGCCCATACCTCAAGTGGAGAATGAACACTTATAAATGGAGGCCCAACATTAGTGAACAACAAATTGGGATGGGCCAAACTCTGATACCATGTAAAGATATGACACTTGGACGTAATTGAACCCCATATGCTAGCTCATGATGGGACATTGACCAAGTCCATATAAAGAGAACACCACTCCATTCCTCAACTAATGTGAAACTTTTACCCATTATAATATCCCTTTTCATGCCCAAGCCTAACTGAAGCATGGGCAAGGATTCCAAACATGTAGAGATGCATAGGCCACAATGTAACACCTCAGATTTGAAAAGAAGGAAAACTACAAAACATTCATAGCTGGTGTTTGTGTCTATGGTCCCACCTATGAGTCGTAAATGGAGGGGTAAATCTTTTTAAAAAAAATTCAAGTTCCATTAACCTTTTTTACGATTTACTAGGATGGTTTGATGTTCTATGTACGAGTCATAGGTAGGTCTCGTAGGTGAGCCCAGATTTAGTTAAATTTTGAGGGTCAAAGTTGGGATCCACGGTTGGTAGGTATAGTCTGCACCTAGGGTTCCGTCAAAAGTTGGGTCACTTTTAGGGTCCCAGTACTTGACCTACAGATCACCAGGACGGTCCGCAAGTGGACCAACAACCCGTAGTTCGAACCATAGGTCGAGATGACAGTTATTATACGAGGGTATTTTGGGTCTTTCCCTAATTATCTTAACCCATTACTATGTCATTTTAGTCCTCATCATGGATCCTATATATGTCTTTTAAGCCTAAAATCTAACTACCATAGATCATTCTTCAAATTTCCCCAAATCCCTCCAAATTCTTCCCCAATATTTCTCTCCCTAAAGCTTGACGAAGAAGGCTAGGGTTTCAAGATCAAGTCTTCAAATTCACCAATTAATTTTGAGTTTTTGGCATCAAGGTATGATAGTATTCACCTGTGGAGTCCTTTCCTCCAAAGGGTTCCTAAATTCTCCAATTTTAAAAGTTAGAATCTCTAATTGAAACTAGAGTTTTATTCAATCTCATGGAATCTTTTCAATTATGATATAATTCATTGTTTTATGTCTTTTTATGCATGAATTGATAAAATTACACATTTTGATAGGAATTCACATGACCCGTGCATGATCCATGATTTCTAGAATTGATCATATGAAGAAGTTTTTGAATTATTAAAGATGAATTTATGAAGATATACATGTTCTTTATGAAATTGAATTTAGGATTTAAGGTTCATTTGAGAGTAAAGTAGTTGTAATTTTAATTGTGAAAGGATTTTCTCACATAAAGGTTTCATAAGATTGAAAGGTTTTCTCACCTAAGTTGAATCAAGATTAAAGGAGCTATTCTATGAAATCTAACTTATATTGGCTACTTGCCCTTACATGGATGATAAGACAAGTGGCGATTACCCATGTCCTCTAATGATAAGACAAATTAAGATTTATGACTATTCCGTGAGATTTATGCTTAGCACCAAATGGACAAGTGGCGATTACCCATATCCCATAAATGATGTACCACCATAGGTTATCTTAGATAGATATTAGCTAGTGTATCCACCTAAGCTAGAAGTTCATGGTTCTTACCTTGGCATGTAAGGACATTTCTTTTCGGTGTGGGATAGACACCGGATTCCAAGTTATAGCTCACATGGTCTATATCGATTAAAGGAAAATCTCCCACAATAATGAATTAAAGTTACTTTGGAAAAGTATCTCAAACATGTTTTAAAGATGTTTAGTTTGCATTGACCATGGTTATGACTTATGTTTTCTAACATGTTATTTTATGATTTAGCTTGGTATTACATGTCATGTAATGTCTTTTTTAGCATAATTTCATAACTCTTATGCATTACTATCATACTTGGTACATTCCATGTACTAATATATACTTTTGGCTACATTGTTTCACTAATGTAGGGTTCGACGTTCCTACTTCCCAAATTCATGGCTAGTGATCCCATACAGAGATTGAAGATTGGTGAGTCCTCATGTTCCGAGGACCCATATCTTTTTATTGCTTTCATGTATTTTCTCTTTGGATATTTTATGTAATGTGTGGGTTATCACTCCTTTGATGTAATAGATGGCTTTGAGACTTATATTAACTTCCGCTACTTTTGTCAAACTCTTTGTTATACAAATTCTACTCTTAAACTCTTTTGATTTTCTATTATCTTGTATGATGTATGCTAAGTGTATTGTGTAGTGCCTCTCGAGGTCTTATACGCCATGTCAAGTCTAGGTTGTACTTTGGGTCATGACAAACCTAGTATTCAGAGCACAAGGTTTAAAAAGGTCTTAGGAAGTCTCACAAGCCACGTCGTGTAGTCTTGTTCATGAGTGTTCCTATACCCCCATTTTAACCGAGTCAAAATAGTGTACAATATTTTGATGATTCCTAATTAATTAACTAACTTAAGAAATCACCACCTAATTGTTACGGTGAATTAGGGCAGCTAAAATTAAAAAGTTTTTGTCTAAAGTTAACTCCATTTAAAGGTCTACTAAACATGAGATTCTAGGTAAGGGTTTAATTAATCTAAAGGGAAGAGGTAAGGCATCCTTCAAGATCTATTAACAATGTTTAACCAATCGAACTTAAATAATTAATTAGGCTAAGTGTAAGAAAGTAAAAATTACAATATAAATGTTAAATGTCAAATAGATTTATTAAAGATACTAAAAAAATATTTTATAAAAATTCCTTCTTGTTAGAACCAAATTGCAATTAAAAAGATTTTGAAAATATTTGATTTTATTGTTGGTTGAAAAAGGAAGCAGATGTGATAAAGACCCATTTATAATCAAAGATAGATTAGATTTGTTAGGAAAACAACAAGAGTTTCTTTGCAAGCACGTTCACTTTTTTATGAAAAAGAACATTTAACTAAACTCCAAAATTATAACCATGTGAAAAACTAATAACCTATTATTAACTTAAAATGACATGTCCCGAGGTAAACACAGGACCTAGGATCACGAGTGACTTCAAGCTAACCCTATCTGGCATAACATAAGCATACTTGCATTTATCTAAGAAAACAAGAACTAATGCGGAAGCTAAAATAATAGTTAACTAAATGTGGAGAATACCCAATACTGATCTGAATATGTATAAATAATATCTAAGAGTTAATTCATACTGAACAATCACTCATAAACTAAAGCTGAGTCTAACACTATGTCGAAAAAGCCTTTAACTGACTAGAGTTGTTGGGATATGGCCCCAGCTAACTCTAGCAAAACTGAAACTGAAATAAAAGACTGAATATGAAAAACATGTCTATTGTCCTCAAAGTATGAGGACTCACCACTGAAGCTGTTGAATACGAATTGGGAATCAATCTATACGTGATCTGGATGCTGAATACCTGAACCTACATCATGAAAGGATGTAGCGCAGAGTATGTGTCAGTACTTGGAATGTACTGAGCATGTTGGATATAGATAATAGTTGAGAAAACATGTAAGCTGAACAAAACATAACTGAGCAATGACATAATCTAAACAGAATATAAATGCTAAATTATAACTGAAAAGAACTTAACTGAATGCAATGACCAAGTACTGATTATTAACATAATATGTTGAGACTGAATATTGAAGTATAACTGAAAACCTGATCAAATGCACTAAAGTTTGATTGTGGGAACGACTATTAACCGACATAAAACTACGTGAGCTAAATGCGGAGTCCGATATATACGCCCCACCGAGAGGACCCAATATACCTTGCCAGGGGTATAAAGGCATGACTGGCGTGATCACTAAATTTGATGCCCACAGAGGGGACTTATAAACCTACATGGACATGTAGTTCTGGGACTATGAGGGTATGTTGAACCCTAGTCCAACTCGGTGCTAGGCCTACTCCCAACATGAAATATGTATGACACAACATAACTGAAATACTAGATAGCTCAATATTCTGACGTGAAAATCTGAGAATGCAACATTTAAGTACTGACAATGAAACATTTGAAACTGGAGCATGTATATCTGTTTAATTGACCTAGCAAGTGTAATTCATGATCTAAGAGAATCTACACAACTAGGATTTTGATTTTTATGCAAGGAACTAAGCAACGATTCCACAAAAACATGATAATCTGATTAAGAACACTATAACTGCTAAATCCCAACAATTCTCCAAGGTTTTAGAAACCCTAGGTCTAAACAAGATACAGAGAATCAAGAATATGAATAAATTATAGGGACCTAGTGGATGAAAGGAACCCACTAGTGAAATCCCACATGCCTGGTGACGAAACCTATGGAAAAATCTTTCTATTTTGGGGTTGGAACTTGAAGGAAATATGCTGGTTGTTCTTGGGAAAGTTGGCACCTTTTGCTTATTTTTTTGCTCTAATTTTGATGAATTTTGGAGAATAAAGGTTCTGGTATGTTTGACTAAGTTATTAGGCTTAAACTGAGTAAAACGATGTAGTTTAGGCATTAAACGACGTAGTTTAAGGGCCCTAACGCAGAGGAAAAAGACCTAAATGACCCTAACTTAAAAGCTGACGAAGGTCATCCACGGAGGGACCTACGGACTGTGGTTTGACCTACCAACCGTCAGTAGAGGTCGTCGATCAAGCTCCGGCCGACAGGGCTTCACTAAAATGAGCATAACTTTTTACTCCGAGATGGGATTTTAGCAAACTTAGTGGCGTTGGAAAGTGGATTCAATTATCTTCCATTTGATAGGTCATGGGCCACCTAATTCATTCTGTGCTAAAAGATATGACCGTTTGAAGTTTACCCAACAACCAATTCCCTCCAATTGGCTGTTGACCCTCACCCACGGTCCATAGGTCCAACCATGAACCGTCCTGATGGATCGTGGGTGGGGTCAGAGACCATAAATATTTTGTGCCTAATGACAGACTCCACCTACGGACCTTGTGTCAGACCACGAACCGTCGATAGCTTCCGTGGTTCTTGCACCAGGTCTGGAAAACTGCATTTATTTCTATTTTCTCAAATCCGAGGTGTTACAAAAAAGAACATTAAAAAGAGCTTAGCTATAGTAACCTGTTTCTTAAGAGTCAATCACAAACAATAAATAAAAATAAACAATTAATCACACAAGAGATCGTAATCACACTAAGGAGTAAACAAAAGCAATATAAAACAATAAAAGCCATTTTGGCTTCCACGAGAAACAGTGATATTTTGCAATTCACGCTTAGGCAATGAAATTCGAGATGAGTAGATGACATGCGCATATAGCTGGGTAAATGATATGTAGACTCTGGAAGCAAAGCGTTGAGTCTCAAAGTGAAACTCTTTGACTCCGGTGTGTACATGTAATTAAAGATAAGATAGAAAATAAGAAAGTAAATTAGAAAAAAAACATCTACATGAAAAATATAATATAAATGAACGACAAGAAATAAATATAGAAATTATCAACCCATATTGGAAGATATATATTACAACCACTACTCTCAAGTAATAAGATAACAAAAATAAAGTTTTTTTAATCCAGATTTGCATAACCTTACATATAAATATAATCAAACCATTTTACTTTAATATATAAGGCAAGATCCCTAACTTAGAAACAAAGAAAAATTAAGTCATATTTTCTTATCACATACTAACAAGAATCAACATTCCAAACCATTCTGTAATATGTCAAGATTTCTAAAAGAATAACTTAAAGTCATATTTGGATGTGAATAAAAGATAGAAACATTACATGAATATAACTCATTTATTAAAAAAACTATTTCAGTTACAAATATATTCCAAATGCAACTCTAATATTTCAAATACGATCATCTACCAATAAAGAGGAAAAGATTAAGATTTTATCTCTTGTGGAGCAGTGAACGGGGAAACTAAAGGCCTCGAATCTACATCCGTTTCTCAAATAAAGTCAAGTGCAAAAGAGAGGAGATTCGAAAATCCTTTGTAAGCAATATTCAATTATAAAAGTGATGTTCTTGTGAGTGAAAAAGCTTGTTGGGTGATTTTTCTTCACAACCAAAACTCTTTTTTTGTACTAAAAACAGAGGAAATATTTATAGAAGAGGTTTAAGCTCTAGATGGTCATTTGGGTAGGATTTTGAGTTGAAAAAGATGTATTTTGAAATTTGAATGTTGTGTTCTTGGATAGACATGGCCTTCACGTGATCTGGTCAGATTTATGCTCGAAATGGTGAGCTCATTTCTGAAGCCATATCTGCCATGTGTTGGACTCAAATGCATCTTGATGAATATATTGAAATAGGTATAGGAAGCTTTCACGAAAATAGTGTAGCATTTTTTATCTTTTGGCTGACAAAGTTGGAATTGTATTAAAAATGAGAAAGAAGACAAAAGGGGGGCTGCTTAGGATAGAGAGAGAGAGTCTCAAACCCTAGATCTGGTAGTCTTCAACATTGTCTTGAAAGAACAAATTTGGGCTGTCGTTTGGATTCTAAAAAGGGATGAATTAAATGAAAAGAATTGCATTTTGTTTAGGCTTATATTATGACAAATTTTGGACTCACTTTGTCCAATTCTTTTTATTTATGGCGTGCTCCTCTTTTAATTTAATTCCTTTGAACTTCTAATTTAATAACTAGTATAATATATATATATATGTACAAAGTTTTAGTAAGTAAGAAACTTGAGATAAAGTAATGGCAATCATTTTAAAGAAGACAACAATATGTAATCGTTTTGATATGAAATATACAATTTTAAAATAGAGAAAATGATAATAAAAGGATGATAACCATAAAAATAATAAAGGTTAGAGTAATAGATTATTACGATAACAGTAGTAATAACCAAAACTAATAGTGAATATAAAATATTTAAGTTATTATTTTAGAAGCTTAATAGAATGAATTACAAGAAAGGAGGGACAAAATTGAGTGTCAATAACTTGCCCCTCTTTGATCGAAAACGATAAAAAAGTTTTCAAGCAAAGAAGTTGACTTAATATCAAAATTTTCTCATCCAACAAATATGGGTAGGGGAGAATTTGATGAGACTGACACTAAAGGATTTTTAGCCTCGAGGAGTCACAAAATGAGTTAATTGAATTGAGATGTAGAGGTGGTTATGGAAGGAAATTTTGGATAACCTACATATTACGTATTCGTGGGATGTAGGCAGAAATGAGTTCGAGATTAGATCCTTGACCTCTGCTAGTGAGTTTGATATTCCTCTTCAGCAAATTTACCCCAGTTCACTGCTAAGAGAAAGTTTCATGTTGGGATAAAACTAAAGTTTAAGAATGTATAAATTAATAAAATGGTAATATATATGTGTGAGAATAAGAATGAAGTCGTGTGACTTATGAGATGACAAAGGTGAGTGATTAAATGTTGTCTCTAGTTGTCTTTAGAGACTTGGTAAATAAAGACACCTTTGATTGTCTACGAAGACTTGATGTTGAGAATTATGGCATATGAGGATAGGGTCGTATGGCCAATTAGTGTCTTTGGTTGTCTTCGAAGATATAATGACAAATGACTCCTCTGGTTGTTTTCAGAGACTTAATGATAAATGATGTCAGTAAAATATAAGATAAAGTTGTTGAAGTAGGTAAAATAGATTAAAGTAATTGTTAGAGTAGTGAATAAAATAAGAATGTAGTCGTCTGGCTTATGCAGATGATGTGAGAATGTCTATGATTTCTTCAGAGACTTAAATGATAAATGAGGCCTCCAATTGTCTTCGGGGTCTTAATAATAAATGATATTTGTAAAAAAGGTAAAGTTGTTCATGACATCATAAAGAATGGGTTTAATATGTGTGTGTATCATATTTTAGGGTGGATGAACCCAAATGTGTGTATATCCTATTTTAGGGTGGATGAACCCAACTTGTCCTATTTTAGGGTGGACGAACCTGTGTTTTATTTTAGGATGGATTAACCCGATATATCATATTTTAGAGTGGATGAACCCATGTCCTATTTTAGGGTGGACGAACTTGATATATCCTATTTTAAGGTGGACGAACCCAAATATGTCCTATTTTAGGGTGGACACACCCAATATATTGTACTGAAGGTGGACAAGCCTAATATCCTCCAATTGTCTTTGGGGACTAGTTTTAATGATGCCTCTGATTGTCTTCGGGGCTTGATAAAGTGATGCCTCCGATTATTTTCAAGGCTTGATGTCAATTTTTATAAAAATGTAGAGTAAAATTATAAATGAAGTCATGATAAATTAAAATAAAATAAAATAAAGGTAAGTGAGAAATAAAGTCGTGTTGTTGATGATTGTGGGGTTGAGCGATGTCTTCAGTTGTCTTTGGAAGCTTATTGTTGATTCCTATAAAATTCAAAAATAAAGTAGTTAAGGTGGACAAAGTGAATTATAAAGGTATTTAATGAAGTAAAAAATAAAATTAGTTAAGTTACTCGGTTGTTGTTGATGTCGATGATTGTAATTAGTTGAACATAAACTCTGGTCTTCGACATTTAAGCCTTGATGTGCAATTTGGTAGATCGAGTGGCGCCTGTAATGGACTTGATTTTTATTCAATAAATAGAGGGGATTTTACCTGCAGATTTTGGCTAAAGACATTAGTAAGAATATAAATTCATGATGAAATATAAGAAATAAAGTTAGAGATAAAGTAAAAGGTGGGGTCATTTGGCTTATTCAGACGAGGCCCTGGAAGCAAATAATGCCTTTAATGTAATTATATATTGACATCTTGTATCTTTGTTATTCCTGCACTCAAAGAAAAAAATTTAGTTGGGAAGGGGTGTTGATTCTCATTGACTTGAAGCTTGACTTTGTTGGCCTTTTGTCCATCCTTTTTGTTCAGATCTTGTGATCTCCATTTGAGACTTGGTAGATGAACAGTAAAAGAAAGTATATCTTATATAAATAAATAAAAAATTATAATTTGAAAGAGATATTTGCAGTGTGCAGAAAAATATGCAAGTATATGTTTATAAGTTGTAAAAAAATAATTTCTACCAACTCTTAGATTGTGACAATTAGAAACAAAATGATCGTCTTTTGTTTGTTACTTCTTGTCAGGCAGTAGCTTATAGCATGACAATGTTCAGTCATTTCTTGACCATGTCTTCCAAAATCTGCCCCAGTGTTAATTTCATAGAAGTATACTAAATTTATGTTGTCGTGAGACCGAACATTATATAGGACGCCTAGGTATCTCGCCAAGTGAATCAGGTCAGAAAGTAGTTCAAAGTACATAGAAAGAGTATTTCTAATAATGGGACCAAATCTGATTTGGATTGCCTACATATTCCACCAAGGAAATGGGGTCATGTGTAGTTCAAATTACATAAATAGTAAAAGGATTTTGAATTTCTATCCTAATATGACTAAACTGTCTGTGGGTGGCCTACGTATCCCACCAAGAAAATCAAGTCAGACGTAGTTCTCCTGTTACAAATAAGGAAATTTAGAAATGTCCTATAGTAAAATTGAACCTTATATGGGCTGCCTATGTATCCTATCGGTGGAATCAGAACGTAGTTCACAAAACATGAAAAGTGGAAGTTACATTCAAAAGAAACCTATCTAAAGTCGCCCTTGATAATGTCTTGACTTTTTCATGCTCGTATATTGTCATGTTGTCACGTTTCATGGTTGATCGTCCAGCTCTAAGTCATCTTCACATATTTTACCATATTGTTCGACATCAAACGTTGTTCATTTGTTTCATTATGTCACAATCATAGAGTTGGCACATTAAAAATTGATATATTAAAAATATTTGAAATTACTAAGTAAGAGGCAATTAAGAAAATAGAAAATGCATTCATAGAATTTGCAATTAATCTTTCAAAAATAATGAGGCAAAACAACATAAAATTTTACGGCACGATTTAAGCTTCAATTTTTAAAATCGTGCTACTTCAAAAAGTTTTACTACTTGTTCAATCTACCAAGACTCCCAGTGAACCAAGGACGAAGTACAAGTCTAATTCTTCAAAGTCTCCTCTCGTTCAGCACTCCAAATGGTCGGTGTCTCAATGTTATAGAGAAGCATGTAAATAGTTGTAGCAGTAACCTCTATCGTTGTTTGTTCCTGGATTGTCATAGCAGGAGCATCAAAGGAAGATAAAGTGTCCTCTTTCACCTTTTCAATTGGAACAATACTTCATTTCACATCCAAATCTTCCTCGACAGTTATCATGTTCACGTTAGCATTTCCATGTTTAGGCAGAGTGTTATTGTTCACGTTGGGCTGAGGTCCAGTAAGTTGAATTTCTCCTTTTTTAATGAAAGCTTCAATCTTGTTTTTGAGACCATAGCAATCCTTAGTGTTGTGTCTAACAACTCCAGAATGATATGCACAACGCTTGGAACTATCAAACCAATTTGGAATAGGATCAGGAATTTTCCCTTCAATTGGTTGTATCATACCTGTTATTTTCAACTTCTCAAACAACTGAACCAATGGTTCGGCTATTTTGGTATAGTTGCAAGTGGTTTTGATTTCATGATCTGGACGAGCTCTAGGTGCAACATATGGTCAATTTTGAAAAGTTGAAACTTGGACTGGTTGGTATGAATGTGGTTTATTGTAAGTAGGAGCTCGAGGTTGATAGTAGTTTGCTTGGGTGTTGTAGACATGGTAAGGAGTTGATGGAGAAAGGTAGAGAGTTTTTGAGGCTTCACCAAATTGGTAAGGGTAAATGGGTTGATGAGGTTGATTTAGGTAGGGTGGAAGTTGGCCTGGCCCACATCCTTGGTCAATCATGACAGCATATGCATCTTTTTTCTTCTTTTTGCTTACATTGATATAACCATATTGAATCATTTTGCTTGCAGCTTGCAAGGCTGTAAAGTCTTGGATTCTTCCTGATTTGATTCATTCTTCCAAGATTTCTCCTATTCTAATGATTTCTGTGAACGTTTTTCCCATCATGGTTATCATTTTCTCATAGTAAAGACTGCTATCTTGGCATTCAATGAAGGTAGCAGTCATTTCACTTTCACTCATCAGCGGTTGGACTCTAGCTACTTGTGACCTCCAACTTAGAGCATACTCGTGAAATGTCTCATTTGACTTCTTCTTTAACTTAGTCAGGTAGACCCTATCTGGTGTGATATCAGTATTGAACTTAAATCGATCCATAAAGTCTTGTGCCATATCACTCCAACCATGCCATTTATGGGGATCTTGTTGTGTGTACCAAGCAAAACCTTCACCAGATAAACTTCTTAACAATAACTTCATTCTGACCCTCTCATATATCCCCACTCCTACCAGTTTGTCACAATATGCCCTTAGATGTGTGTGAGGGTCACCAATTCCATTGAATATATCAAACTTTGACAGTTTGTACCCTACAGGCAAGTCAATATCAGGCTGCACACACATATCCTCATATTCTAGGCTTTGGTTTCTCCTAGTAGTTTGGAGGTTTCTCATTGCTTCCTTAAGATCATGAATCTCTCTAGCTAACACATCATCAACCTTTACCTTGACATCTTTCTTCATCTCCTCATATTGATCTACCTCCGGTTGAAACTTGACCGATATTGAGTTGGTAAAAGCTTGAGTTTCCACTGCATATACTGGAGGAACATGTTGTGCATAAGGAGTGGCAATATGTGCTCCTTGTATACGTTGAGCTGGATAAGTTTGGACAATGGGTGTATTTTATATTTGAGGTGGTGGATTTGATGGGTTTACGAGAGTAGTTGTAGGGAATAGATAGGTGTTAGTGAGTAGAGAAACGTAAGGAGTATGAGTTGGAGGTTGATTTTATAGGTTGACAGGTGGTGGATTAGGAGTAGCATAGGTAGTGTAGGTAGGTGGTTGACTTTCTGGAGGAGTTTAGATGGGTGACAAATTTGATGGATTTGCTGGAGTAGTTGGAAGAAGGTTATTGTTGGTAGGCAGAGGTTGTTGTAGAGGAAAGTATTCAGGAACTGGTGAATAAAGTGATGGAAAAAGAGGTGGGTTTGGTGTGGTACTTCTAGGTTCAAGAAGTGGACTTTGGAGTGTGATTGATAAATTGGTCAAATCCCTAACCCGAGTTAGTTCACTATGTAGATCCTCAATCTCTTGAGTCAAGCAGACGATGTGATCATCATGTTGAATAGTAGTTCTATCTATAGAAGTCTTGGGAGAGTCATTAGGAATCATGATATGTCCTATACCAATTGGATAAGACGTGGTTGGATTAGTCATAGTGATTTTTCTTCCTTGAATAGGCCAACTACGTCGAGGTAATGTCGATGACTTGGACCTTGTGAACTAAGTATGGTCGGCCAGCTCGGTTGTCAACACGAATCAACTTTGGTAGGGAAAAAATAAAAGAAAAAAACAAAAATAATGTTAGTTTTAAATGAAATAGTAAAGTCATATTCACATAAACTCAAATAAGCCACATAGCAAGCAAGTCAAATAAGTTATAAAAATAACATACAAACAAGTCATCAAGTAGAGTCAAATAAGTTGTAAAAATAACATGTAAACGCATTCTAATATACTTGTGATCTCTTTGTGCCGGAGGTAGGCCTGATGTAAATCTGAGGAATATATTTGCCATAGTATGACATTCTATTTCTCTTGATTATTTAAATTTTATTTCTACAAAAAAAAATATAAGATAGCATAAATTTTATTACATGTCGAATGAATACAACGTAAAGTGCTTTTAAATCAAAATAAAGTGAAATAGAATTTGTTATGTCCCTCCTTCTTGGTTCCTTTTGGTAATATTGACGCCTCTTGTACTCCAACGTCAAGTCTTTGTACCTGTCACGGAAAGGTTAGTCATAACCCCCCCCCCTTAAAGTATAATTAATTGGAGCAAATGGTACATATTTAGGCATAAAAATTTCTCAAATATGCATATAAATAATGATATGTCGTCACTTGGGGTCGGAAACCCACTTGGACATTTAAGGTAAAGTCGACTAATGGACTTAATACACCAAGAGTATCAAGCCTCTTAGGTCATGAAATGATGTATGCTCCTTCTAAAATGTGTTAGTTTAGCTCTACTCTAGGTAAACTAGGAGTGGTTTTACTACACACAAAGTTCCAATTGGATTACTCGAGTGAGAAGGCTATGCAGTCACATGGAAAAAGATCCGGACACCCCGCACATATGTCAACTCTCCTAAATTTTAGAATTTAGAAAGAAATTTGTGGGTGCAAATAACACACCTCGCTTGTACGTGTGATAATGTGAATTTTCAAGAAGTGGAGAAATATAAATGGAATGACAATTAAGAAAAGCAGTAACACATAAATATTTATAGCAAACACACAGTTGATAGCATGTAAAAATAATTTATAGCTAATGAATAATTTATATCTTGTGAAAATAATTCAAGGCAAACATACAATGTATAACATGTAAAAAAAAATTACGACAAATAATATAATAAAATTAAACACATAAAAACGTAATTAAACTAAATCCATTGTGGTTAGAACCTAAAAAGTTTCCAGTGAAGTCGTCAAGTTGTTATACCCCATTTTAATCGAGTAAAAATAGTGTACAAAATTTTGGTTATTCCTAATTAATTAACTAACTTAGGAAGTCGCCACCTAATTATTACAGTGAATTAGGGAACCTAAAATTGATTAGTCTTTGTCTAAAGTTAACTCCATTTTAAGGTCTACTAAACATGAGATTCTAGGTAAGGGTTCAATTAATCTAAAGAGAAGGGGTAAGACATCCTTTAAGATCCATTAACACTGATTAACCGACCGAACTTAAATAATTAATTAGGCTTAAGTGTAAGAAAGTAAAAATTACGATATAAATGTTAAATGTCAAATAGATTTATTAAAGATACTAAAAAAATATTTTATAAAAACTCCTTCTTGTTAAAGACAAAATGCAATTAAAAAGAGTTTGAAAACATTTGAGTTTATTGTTGGTTGAAAAAGGGAGTAGATGTGATGACGGCCCATTTATAATCAAAGAAAGATTAGATTTGTTAGGAAAACAACAAGAGTTGCTTTGCAAGCACGGTCATTTTTTATGAAAAAGAACATTTAACCAAACTCCAAAATTATAACCATGTGAAAAAATTAATCACTTAGTATTAACTAAAAAGATCATTAAAAAGAGCTTAGCTATAGTAACATGTTTCTTAAGAGTCAATCACACGCAATAAATAAAAATAAACAATTAATCATACAAGAGATCTTAATCACACTAAGGAGTAAACAAAAGCAATATAAATTAATAAAAGTTATTTTGGTTTCCACGAGAAATAGTGATATTCTGCCATTCATGCTTAGGCAATGAAAGTCAAGACAAGTAGATGACATGTGAATTCTGAGCATATAGGTGGTAAATGATATATAGATTTCGGAAGCAAAGCGTTGAGTCTCAAAGTGAAACTCTTTGACTCCGGTGTGTGCATGTAAACAAAGATAAGATAGGAAACAAGAAACTAAATTAGAAAAAAATATATCTGCAAGAAAAATATAATATAAATGAAAGACAACAAATAAATATAGAATTTATCAACCCTTATTAGAACAAATATTTGCCAAAACGTAAAGGATCTGACTTTTACTAAGAGAAACACTAAGTAGTTCTCTAAGCTAGAAATATATAACAACCACTACTGTCAAGTAATAAGATAACAAAAATAAAGTTTTTTTTTAATCCAGATTTGCATAACCTTACATATAAATATAATCAAACCATTTTACTTTAATATATAGGCAAGATCCCTAACTTAGAAACAAAGAAAAATTAAGTAATATTTTCTTATCACATACTAAAAAGAATCAACATTCCAAACCATTCGTAGTAGACATATTAATTCACATGCTAATCACATTATGAATATATAAAAAAAACTTCTGTAATATGTCAAGATTTCTCAAAGAATAACTTTAAAGTAATATTTGGATGTGAATAAAATATAGAAACATTACATGAATATAACTCATTTATTAACAATCTATTTCAGTTATAAAAATAATCTAAATGCAACTCTAATATTTCAAACGCGATCATCTATCAATAAAGAGGAAAAGATTAAGATTTTACCTCTTGTGGAGCAGTGAACGGGGAAGTTATAGGCCTCGAATCTACACCCGTTTCTCAAATAAAGTCAAGTGCAATAGAGAGGAGATTCGAAAATCCTTTGTAAGTAATATTCAAATTTAAAAGTGATGTTCTTGTGAGTGTAAACGCTTGTTGGATGATTTTTCTTCACAACGAAAACTCGTTTTTTTACTAAAAAATAGAGGAAATATTTATAGAAGTGGTTTAAGCTCTAGGATCTCATTTGGGTGGGATTTTGAGTTGAAAAAGATGTACATTGAAATTTGAACGTTGTGTTCTTGGATGGACATGGCCTTCACGTGATCTGGTCAGATTTATGCTCGAAATGGTGAGCTCGTTTCTGAAGCCATATCTGCTATGTGTTGGACTCATATGCATCTTGATGAATTTATTGAATTAGGAAGCTTGCATGAAAATGGTGTAGCATTTTTTATCTTTTGGCTGACAAAGTTGGAATTGTATAAAAAATGAGAAAGAAGACAAACATATACATGTAAAAAGTTTAGTAAGTAAGAAACTTGAGATAAAGTAATAAATCATTTTAAATAAGATGACAATATGTAATAGTTTTGACAATAAAATATATAATTTTAAAATAGTGAAAATGATAATAAAAGGATGATAACCATAAAAATAATAAAGGTTAGAGCAGTGTTTTAAAAGGTGGGGGCGTGAAGCGGGACATTTTATTTAGTATAGGGCGAGGCGTAAGCGTTGAGACGTGGGGCGTAAGTCCTATGGATATTTAAATTTTTAATTTACAATATAGTATAATAATATAATAACATGAAATTATAAAAATAATACATCAATATTTTTAAATAATTACAAACATGATTAAGGAAACTCGTAGAAAATAAAACTTCTACTGTGATTATACAAATATAAATAATCTAATATATTAAATTTCTATTAACAAAAGAATAATTATTTCTAAAAATATTTTTTTTATCATACTATACAATTTACACCCCTCAAAGAAAATAATTAATAAAACTTACTAGTATTATTAAAAAATAGAACTTCATTATGAATTAAAAAAATTCAAATAGCTAAATAAAATGTGATAATGTTGAGACATATGATAAAATCATGAACGCCAATGATAAGTGAAAAGTAAAATTCAGATAATTATTTTTACAAGAAATGTTAAGTAATATAATCATATTCACAGCGTTACCAAATAGTAAAGATGTGATTCTACAACTTGTTATTTGAGTTACTTTTAGTCTTCGTATCTCTATAGATTAAAAAATTATTAAGTATCATTCACTTATTCAAGAATTATTAGGGTCAATAATGTTAACTAAAGATTAACATATAATTTATGTAAGATCTGTTAGATGAGCCCCGAACGTTGGGCGTTGGGTGTGCTTAGGGCGTATAGTCGGGCACTTGGGGCGTAAGTCTTACAGAACTAAGCCCCACACTTGAGTCTCAGGGCGTTTTGCTAGAGCCCTGCCCCAAGGCGAGTCCCAATAGAGTTTTTTAAGACACTGGTTAGAGTAATAGATAATTACGATAACGATAGTTATAACCAAAACTAATAGTGAAATACAAAATATTTAACTTGTTAACATTTTAGAAGCTCAATAGAATGAATTACAAGAAAGGAGGGACAAAATTGGGTGTCAACAAGTGTGAAGCTCGCCACATTTACGAATAAGAGGCTATAAGATGTTTAGTAAAATTCACGTTTTTCATTATTCTAAAGTCGTGCGATAGAATTTTAACTCTGTATGTTTCTCCTAATCCCTATCTGATGCTTTTCAGGATATGGTCACTCAAAGGGCATATGCCGGAAGGAATGGGAGAGAGAATGTGGAATAAGAAGCTCCTTCAGTTCCGGTCGACCCTTTGACCGAGCAAGTGACTATTGTTTGGAGTTTAGTTCTGTTTTTCAAGTGTTGGTTCAAGCCAATAAGGAGGTTGTGGTTCCGTGAACCCAAATGTGGGTACAACGACAACTAGAGTTAGAGACTCCACTAGAATGAATCCTCTAGAGTTTTATGGTTCCAAGGTTGAGGAAGATCCTCAAGAGTTCATTGATGAGGTGTATAAAGGGTTGATGATCATGGGAGTGACCTCGGTGAAAATGCAGAATTAGTCTCTTATCAACTTAAGGGTGTTGCTTATGTGTGGTTCAACCAATAGAAGGAAGAGAGAGTAGTTAATGCGGGTTCTCTTGATTGGGAAAAGTTTAAGGTTGTTTTACTTGATAGGCTCTGTAACACCCCGTATTCTACGTGTACTAGTTCTATTTATATGATGCTTATAAATTTCCTTGTGGTATAGTTATGGACTCAGTTTCCTAGGCAACTAGTGACCACAAAATAGGTTTAAAGTGAACTGTCTGTAGATTTTAATGTGACCCGATTAAGTTGAAATCGATGGAAGTATTTAAACTTGAGATCATAAGGTGGTATTTGAGTCTAAAGTTTAAAGTGACATAGTGTATATAAGTTTTAAGTTAAGTTAAAGGTATTAAGGTCTAGAAATGGAATAAAATATTGAGGTGTTTGCTTGACTAACTAAGCTAGTAGGTGACAAGTAGGTGCATCACCTACTTTGACTTATTGACTAGCCCAAAGGACCAAGTTGGTGCATCACATACTTTGTCTTATTGACCAACCCAAAGGACCAAATAGGTGCATCACCTAATACAACTCTTTTGACCATGTTATTGGTCCAAGTATACTACCACTTACTTGCATTAATCTGGCCCAAGTTGAGTAGAAGAATAAGGGGAAAATGGACAATCAAGGCCCAATATTCTGAAGTCCAAAAAGGCCCAAGTGAAAAGTCCAAGTAGGTGGATCACCTACTTGACAAATTATGGCCCAAATGAGTGACAAAGTTGATCAAAGCAGGTCCCTTTAAAAGGGATTGATATCAGCATTTTCCAACCATTTTTACTTTGGCAAAAATCTAATTTCTAGAGCTTTCTCTATTCTCTCTTAGCTTCATACAACAGCCATTAAATACCATTAGGGTTCTTGAATATTAGGGAGTTCAAGCTATTGGAAGGTATAAATAAGTTAAGACAAGTTGAGGAGGAAAACCTTTACCTTGAAGAATTCAAGTCTTAGCAAGTGGTAGTTATGTCCAACAAGGTAAGCTACTGCAATTTTTTCCTCTTGTTCTTGAGTTAATTAGGACATTTGGTATGTGTTAGTGAGTTAGAATTTATTCCTTTTACATGGTGCAATATTTGGGAGGATGTTCTGGTGATTAGTGCATGTTGGGACAGCCATGGAGAGGAGTCCTCTTTAAATTCAATTATGAGCTTGTTTGAGCGCTTTAAAAGTAATGTTAGATCTTCAAGTGCTGGTGATCAGAACCCATGATTTGCTTCTGTTACATTATTATGTTGAAGAACTGTTTTATGTATGTTATGATAAGGGATGTGACTGGATGTGCAGAGAAGTTATGGAGATGTTAAAGGACTTAAATATTGCAAGGATTTTTTAGGAGGACCTAATACGAAGATTGTTAAGTATATAGATGCGATTAAAAGAAAAGGAAAGGAAAGAAAATATTGGCTAGATAAATTGCATGCTTATGCTTGATAACTATTTTGGTGAGATCAAGTAGCTCAAATTGATTGATTAGCTACTAATACTAGTCTTACAACTTATTTTATTGTAGATTAAGCTTAAGTCATACTTTTTTAATTGTATAGCAAGGTATGTAAAGCTATTCAATTTCCTATTTCTTTGGCATGAATCCAACACTTTTATTACAAAGTAAACTTTCTAAGTGCCCTTGGTAGTGATTGATCCATAGTGCATCATAAGATATCCAATGTAGTTAATTATCTCAATTCTACTCTCTAGAGCGTTAAAGTGAGTACTCTAATATGAGTTTATTACTAGATGTACATGTTTACTCTACAAGTATTAGTATGGAAGGTTTAAACTTGTTTCATCGTCAAAATACTAACCCTTGGCACGTATTCCTCTTATATAAATCAAAATGATCCTAGATTACATATGGTACATATGTTTATATGTTGGATATACAATCTGCCCATATCTTGCTAACTTGCTTCAATTGTCTACTCCATCATATAAGTCATTTTTTCACATGTTCATATGTTCCCTTTATTGGTTATCACTCCCATTGTGTTAGACTATAATGTTACCTCACTAGATACCCACTTGCTCTATTGTACATTTTATATGTACTTACTTGGTATATGTATCCATCCCTAAGTTGAATATGTCCATGTGCTCCCTTAGTTCCACGTCCATGTATACCTTGTATTTGATATTAGTTAGTAAGTATTTGGCTATCATATAAAGTTTATATCTCTTGACTGAATGTTAAATGTCTTCACTTGATATGTGGTTCAATATCATATGTCAAAATGATTATTGAGTCATATAAGCTCCTAAGTATTACGTTAGTGTCACAATTGCTTTCCATGTCATTGTTATTATCTTAAGTCCATATTCATATGTCTCTTACTATGTTTTACTGTCGCGAAGCTTATGACCATCAAAACAACAATCTCAAAAGAGTTGTGAGCATCAAAAGAACAATTTCAAACATTAAAGAGACAAGGTAAAATGAATCTATATAATTATGGGTGGCAGCTTAAGTGTTAAAATACCTAGCATGGGCCAATCCTAATTCTAGTACTTAAGGGTTGCAGCTCAGGGGTGATAATACATAGCATGGGCCGATCTTAATCTATATTATTATGGGTGGCAGCTCAGAGGCTAAAAGCCTAGCATGGGTCGATCCCAATTTTTATATTTATGAGGACCGCATCCCAGGGGTTAAAATGCCTAGAATAAGTCATCCTCTTATACCACTGATCTATTGGTCATTTGTATCATATGCCTTATAAATATTGTAACGCACAAAAAAGTAAAGAAAATAATGTAACATACATGATTCCACAAGTATAAGCAAAGGTGGTCTCTAATCGTTCACTTGAGCTCCCATTTTACATAGGGTTTTATTATGCCTTACATATTGAGTACATTCTTTCGTACTAACGTCCTTTATTGGGAATGTTGCATTTCATGTTGCATGTACATGTACTCAACTAGTAGATCTCCCCAATAGTCATATGATACTCAGCAGTTATTGGTGAGCTCCAGGTTGATTCAGGGCTTTTCCGAGTCTTTACTATGTGTATTTTGATTGTTGTAGAGTCGTGGATTCCAGTAGAGGCTTTGTAGACATTGTAAAGTTATCATCTGTATTCATAGTCTTACTTGTCACATGTATTAGTTCAGCTAGTCGACATGTGTTGTATATGTAGCTTCTCATTAGTAAATCAATTTGCATAGTAGTTCACTTTCTCATCATAGGTCACTTGTAAAGCATGTGCTCATATGGTATTTGTCCGCCTCACCTAGGATTGGGGTGTGACAAAAGTGGTATCAGAGCAGTTCGTCCTATGGAGTCTACAAAGTCGTGTCTAGTAGATCTTTACTTATGAATGTGTTGCATGCCACATTTATAATTAGGGGGCTGCTTGGACATTTAGGAAATATTACCTTCCTTCATAATCTAGATCATGCGATAGAGCGAAGTTAAGAAGTCAATTTTCACTTGTACCTGATCATTTTATTCATACTATGCTTACTATGGTTAAGGTTAACGGTAGATAAAGTGTCAACATGCAACATACAAAAAAGGATCTTAAGTTACCAAAATTTAGACTAGATTGAACTCATTTTATTCGATTGTCCCACTCCACGCAAAGGCTTTTATGTTATTTGCATCTAAGGCTGCATTTGTACCATTTGTATCACGTTAGTTCAATTGAGAAAGATATAGTATATGCTTAAAAAATGATTGGTTACCTAGTTATGTATATGAGTTGTAGTATTTCCATGCACATCTTCTTAGGATGATGTAACCAACTCTTGAGTTCTATATTTTCTCCATATTTATAGGATCTATTCCTATAGAGGAATTTGTGATATACATAGAATTTTTAGCATTACACATGTTCTCGAAATTGATGTTGTTGAACCAGTATCTTTTAGTTGGAAGAAGTCAGTGGCACAATCTGATAGGTGAAGTATCAGTGCAATAGTGTTACTAGAGATACCCCTAATTGGCTGACAAGGTCCAAATTCTCATCATATATCATCCCCAATATGTTAATATTTGACTTTTATATGGTATGTGCCAACAACCCTGAATAAGTACTAATAACATTTGTATTCTTTTCATGGTTATAAAACTTAGGGATAAGTGTGTCAATTGCTGCAAATGACATATGTATGGTAGTTCTTATTTTGATATATGTGTTGGCTATAGAGGATTAGTATGTGACCAAAGGGTAAGGTTAACAAAAGGTAAATTGTTTGGTTAGACCTATGTTGTGATTAGTCAGGTTGTACATAGTGGGATTAGAGTACATGAAGCTACTAGTTTTGATTAGAAGGTACTAGTTAGATAGGAAGCATGTGAGAATGAAGCTTGAATGAAACGGGCCAAATATGTATGTAGAGCTTCTAGTTAGAAAGAGATGGGATATGTCAATTTCCCTAAACATAGGAGTAGGGGTGATACGAGAATGCTATAGAGGAGGGAGATAGGTGGTTATGAAAGAGTGATTGCTAAGTGTATGAGGCAAGAAAAAGGTATCAACTCTTCAACCCTAATGAGTTATAATGGCACACCTGGGAACAACTTTGTGAACCTTTGTTAGACAGAGAAGTCAATTTTGTATTGATTCAAGTCTTGATATTTGGTCTTGATAACAACAAGAAAAAAGAGGTGAATAGAAAGGTTACCTAGATAGAAGATACATAGACCTAGTTCATCCACATCATTAGTACAAAAGAGAAGTAGAGCATTATACACATGTATAGACTTCCATCAAATTGAATAGAGCTACTACATGATTCATTTAATATATGTCTGCAGTAATTTGTCAATCATAGTCCAGTTAAGGGAGAGGAAAAATTGATCATATGCTAGTTGTTCTTATTTGCTATCTTGCATGGGAAAAGAGTCGGACCACCCTCACTTGTTATAAAAAAATAGCAAATGTATTAGTATGGATATACCTATATAGTTAAGCCCAAAGCGGCTAACTCTAAGACGTTATGAATCATGATATAACTTTATAGGTACCTGACATTTACATGTTATTAGAGTTCATATTTTATGGTGCGTTCAAGCTTCACTATTTATTTTCTATTATGACCTTCAAAAGTCACCATACATTGAGTGTGATGTAACACAAACTAGTAATGAAGGTAAAGTTGACCTCGACCTCCTGCTCCAAAAGATGAACTATTGAGGCTTATTTTTCTATCTTAATTGTGGTATTTATATTGACCTAGAAGGAAGCCAAGTTCCAATAGCAGAACCCCTAAAAGAATTCTTAGGAGATTGAAGAGAGTAGAGGGGTAAATCAATTGTATGTGCTTTGAGGTGAGTAAGGAATATGAGCAGAACTATCCCACCCGTGACTTAACGCTTACGACAGTGTGTTTGACCTTAATATGGTAGAGTGGTTCTATAGGATATCTCATAATTTCCAATGATGGTTTGTTATATAATTATACATGTTGCATGTTCTATAACTTATCTATTTGTATGTCATTTTCCCTTTGTGGATTATTTTCTCACATGTTACCTAATGTCATAGAATGTTGCATGTAAGTGTTATCCGCTTCGGAGCACCCTTGTTTATTGCTATATGTTTTTGTAGGACCTTTTCCCTACATGTTATTTATTGCACTGGTTACTTTCCTCATGTCACATGTCCATATTGTGTGGGTACTGCAGGCTAATTGATCATATGACCATTTCTATATATTTTACATGCCTCGTAGCGTACTTGCTTAAACATTACAGCCTTATAGCTCTTCTGGCCATGTGTCATGTGCTCACTTGCTCATATTTCATATGTGTACTCATTGACATGTTAGTCCACCTATCCATGCGATATAACACACTTGCTCAATGTGATTTGTGTTCCGTAGTTCATTTTCTTTTATGTCTACATGTCTTATAGTCTACTTGCTTACATATTACATCTTTCGTAGCTTTAGTACTCATGCATCATGTGCTCATCTAGTCCATTTTCTACATGCCTTATAGCTTATTCGCTCACACGCTACCCTATAGTACATATGCACGCGTACACCACATATTTCTATAGCTTAATGTCTGTATATTATGCGCTCCTTTTTGTGCTAGTCTACCTATGTGTCATACCCAATGTGACTTATTTATTTGTATTCTATGCCGCTCTGTGCTTATTGACTTAAGTTTTGAATATTTTGGGAAAACGTTTCCTTGTATCATGATGTAGTGATGATTTTAGTAAATTTTATCACAACCATAGATAAATAACTTAGCATAACGCCTTATTCGAAGGTGTGGTATAAAACTTTAGAGTTTATATTAACAGTTATGCGTTCTTATAAGACTCACCTCTGAAAAGCGTCATGAGATAAAAGAGAAGGGAAAGTAGAGCCCCGATAGGTTAGGCCTATCATTTTATGTGTCCGTTCCATATACAAAAATTTTGGGAGATACTATAGTAATTCTTCATTGTTAAGGCCCCGAAGCTAAGCTCAAAAGGTGTAACCTCCATTGAAGTATTGTGGAAGGAATAGAATATAACATAAGATACTTGGAAATAGAAGATAGAAGAGATCCTAAATACCCCTCCTCATTCTAAACATCAATATAAGGATCTGAGATCATTTGGACCCCTTATATGATCATAAATCCTCCTACCATTTGTTCATTTGATATGTCATTTCCATGTCTTGTGTTTAGTATAGTAAAGTCCTTATTTGTATGAGTTCTACTTGTGTATCTTCAGTGAATTACATGGTCAAGAAAGGGGTTTAATTTGTCATATTATTATTTCATGAACCATATATATTGGGACGTCATGCTAGACTTGTCTATACGTGTTTTAGGTTAGTCTATGGATTTTGGACAGTCCTATTTACAATGGGAACTCTCGCAAATCTCTATATGAAATTCCAAGATTAACTGAACTACCAGGTGCACCTATTATTCGAGGACGAATGATCATAAGGGATGGAGGATGTAACATCCCGTCTTCTACGTGTACTAGTTCTATTTATATGACGCTTATAAATTTTCTTGTGGTATAGTTATGGACTCAGTTTCCTATGCAACTAGTGACAATAGAATAGGTTTAAAGTGAACTATCTGTAGATATTAATGCGACCCGATTAAGTTGAAATCGATGGAGGTATTTAAACTTGAGATCATAAGGTGGTATTTGAGTATAAAGTTTAAAGTGACATAGTGTATATAAGCTTTAAGTTAATTTAAAGGTATTAAGGTCTAGAAATAAAATAAAATATTGAGGTGCTTGCTTGACTTAACTAAGCTAGTAGGTGACAAGTAGGTGCATCACATACTTTAACTTATTGACCAGCCCAAAGGACCAAGTAGGTGCATCACCTACTATGTCTTATTGACCAACCCAAAGGACCAAGTAGGTGCATCACCTACTAAAACTCTTTTGACCATGTTATTGGTCCAAGTATACTATCACTTACTTGCATTAATCTGGCCCAAGTTGAGTAGACGAATAAGGGGAAAATGGACAATCAAGGCCCAATATTCTGAAGTCCAAAAAGGCCCAAGTGAAAATTCCAAGTAGGTGGATCACCTACTTGACAAATTATGGCCCAAAATGAGTGATAAAGTCAGTCAAAGCAGGTCCCTTTAAAAGGGATTGATATCAGCTTTTTCAAACCGATTTTACTTTGACAAAAATCTGATTTCTAGAGCTTTCTCTCTTCTCTCTCTTAGCTTCATACAACAGCCATTAAATACCATTAGAGTTCTTGAATATTAGGGAATTCAAGCTATTCGAAGGTATAAGATAAGACAAGTTGAGGAGGACAACCTTTACCTTGAAGAATCCAAGTCTTAGCAAGTGGTAGTTATGTCCAACAAGGTAAGCTACTGCAAATTTCTCCTTCATGTGCTTGAGTTAATTAGGGCATATGGTATGTGTTAGTGAGTTGTAAATTGTTCCTTTTACATGGTGTAATATTGGGGAGGATGTTCTGGTGATTAGTTCATGTTGGGGCAGCCATGGAGGGGAGTCCTCTTTAAATTAAATTAAGAGCTTGTTTGAGCACTTTAAAAGTAATGTTAGATCTTCAAGTGTTGGTGATCAGAAACCATGATTCATAATGCTTTTGTTACATTATTATGTTTAAGGACTGTTTTATGTATGTTATGATAAGGGATGTGACTGGATGTGCGGAGAAGTTATGGAGACGTTAAAGGACTTAAATATTGCAGGGATTTTTGGGGAGGACCTGATATGAAGGTTGTGCAGTGTGTAGACACGATTAAAGGAAAAAGGAAAGAAAGAAAACATTGGCTAGATAAATTGCATGTTTACTTCTTGGTTACTATTTTAGTGAGATCAAGTAGCTCAAATTGATTGATTAGCTACTAATACTAGTCTTACAAATTATTTTATTGTAGATTAGTAATCTGAAGAGAAGGAGATTAAGTCATACTTTTTTAATTGTATAGCAAGGTATGTAAAACTACTCGACTACCTATTTCTTTGGCATGAATTCAACACTTTTATTACAAAATAGGCTTTCTAAGTGCCCTTGTAGTGACTGATCCATAGTGCATCATGAGATATCCAATGTAGTTAATTATCTCAATCCTACTCTCTAGAGTGTTAAAGTGAGTACTCTAATAAGAGTTTATTACTAGATATATGTGCTTACTCTACCAAGTATTATCATGCAAGGTATAAACTTGTTTCATCATCAAAGTGCTAACTCTTAGCAGGTATTCCTCTTATATAAATCAAAATTATCCTAGATTACACATGGTACATATGTTTATATGTTGGATATACAATCTACCCATATCTTGCTAACTTGCTTCAGTTGTCTACTCCATCATATAAGTCATCTTTTCACATGTCCATATGTTCCCTTTTATTGCTTATCACTCCCATTGTGTTAGACTATAATGTTACCTCACAAGATCCCTACTTGCTCTATTGTACATTTTATATGTACTTACTTGGTATATGTATCCGTCCATATGTTGAATCTGCCCATGTGCTCTCTTGGTTCCACATCCATGTATACCTTGTATTTGATATTAGTTAGTAAGTATTTGGCTATCATATAGAGTTAATATCTCTTGGCTGAATGTTAAATGTCTTCACTTGATATGTGCTTCAATTTGAGATGTCAAGATGCTTATTGAGTTATATAAGCTCCTAAGTGTTACGTTGGTGTCACAATTGCTTCCCATGTCATTGTTATTATCTTAAGTCCATGTTCATATGTATCCTACTATGTTTTACTGTCACGAAGTTGAATAACACTATGACCACTAAAACAACAAACTCAAAAGAGTTGTGAACATCAAAAGAACAATCTCAAAGATTAAAGAGACAAGGTAAAATGAATCTATATAATTATGGGTGGCAGCTCAGGGGTTAAAATACCTAGCATGGGCCGATCCTAATTCTAGTACTTAAGGCTTGCAGCTCAGGGGTGGTAATACCTAGCATGGGCCGATCCCAATATATATTAATATGGGTGGCAGACAAGGGGCTAAAATCCTAGCATGGGTCAATCACGATTTGTATATTTATGAGGACCACATCCCAGGGGTTAAAATGTCTAGCATGGTTCATCCTCTTCTACCACTGATCAGCTAGTCATTTGTATCATATGCCTTATAAAGATTGTAACGCACAGAAAAGTAAAGAAAAGAATGTAACATACACAATTTCATAAGTATAAGCAAAGGTGGTCTCTAATCCTTATCTATTTGTATTTGATTTCACTTGAGCTTTCATTTTACATATGGTTTTATTGTGCCTTACATATTCAGTATATTCTTTCGTACTAACGTCCCTTATTGGGGACGCTGCATTTCATGCAAGTACTTGTACTCAACTAGTAGATCTCCCCAATAGTTACATGATACTCAGTGGCTGTTGGTAAGCTCTAGGTTGATTCGTGGCTTTTCCCAGTCTTTACTATGTGTATTTTGATAGTTGTACAGCCGTGGATTCTAGTAGAGGCCGTGTAGACATTGTAAAGCTATCATCTGTATTCATAGTCTTACTTGTCACATATATTGGTTCAGTTAGTCGACATGTGTTGTATATGTAGCTTCTCATTAGTAAATCTATTTGCATAGTAGATAGGTCACTTGTAAAGAATGTGTTCATATGGTACTTGTCTGGCTCACCTAGGATTGGGGTGTGACAGGTTCTTTTCCCTTTAGATGAGGGAGGCAAAGGTACTTGAATTCAACAACCTTCGTTAAGGAAACATGAGTGTGAAGGAATATGCTTTGAAGTTCACATAATTTTCTCGATATGCTCCTACTATGGTTGTCGATCCTAGGGCAAGGATGAGCAAGTTTGTTTTGGGTGTGTACCAAATGGTGGTTAAAGAATGTCGTGCTGCCATGCTTATCAATGATATGGACATTTCTCTCCTAATGGTTCATTCTCATTAAATTGAAGAGAAGAAACTTAATGAAAGGTCTAGGGAGGCAAAGAGGGCCAAGACCGGGGATGGTACTTTTCACATTACAGATTCGAGAGACATGGTCGTTCTAAGTTCCGACAAATGTTTTCTAGTAAAGGTTCCTCCAATGCTCCAATTCCTACATTCAACAAATATAAGGTGTCTAACCCTAAGCCTCAAGAAGGAAATGGTAGTGGATCTTCATTATCTACTTATGCTTAATGTGGTAGGAAGCATGAGGGTAAATGTATAGCTGGTTCTAATGCATGCTTTAGTTGTGGTAAAAAGGATCATAAGATAAGGGATTGTCCTTCAGTTTCTAAGAATGAAGGATATAATTGTCGACCGGCTCAATCTTACGCTTCATCCCGTTCTAGTGGAAGTCAAAAATAGAAATGATTTTATGCACTCCAGACTCTTCTTGAGCAAGAGGATTTTCCCGATGTGGTTACCGATATGTTTAAAGTATTTCATCTTGATGTTTATGCCTTGCTTGATCCCGGTTCTACCTTGTCTTTTGTGACATCATATGTGGCTATGTGGTTTGATATTCTTCCAGATGTGTTGTTACATCATTTTTTTGTCTCTACTCCCATTGGTGAATCTACTGTGGCTAATAGAGTCCATAGAAAGTGTCTCGTCTCCGTATCCCATAGAGTCACTCATGTTGATCTTGTAGAACTTGATATGTTAGATTTTGATGTTATTCTTTTGGCTGCATTTATGTCATGATTCTATTGATTGTAACACCCGAGTAGTCAAATTTCAGTTTCCAAATGAACCTATCCTAGAGTGGAAAAGGGGAAATTTTGTGCCTAAGAGTCAATTTGTTTCTTGTCTTAAAGCTATAAAGATGATTTCTAAGGGTTGCATATACCACCTTGTTCGGGTTCAAGATATGGATTATGAAACCCCTACTCTTGAGTTGGTTTTGTTGTTAATAAGTTTTCAGAAGTATTTCCCGATGATTTACTTGGTGTTCCTCCTGAAAGGAAAATAGACCTCGGTATTAACTTTCTCCCAAATACACACCCTATCTCTATTCCTCCTTATCGTATGGACTGGATAGAACTCAAGGAGTTAAAAGAGAAATTGAGAGATTTGTTAGATAAGGGTTTCATCCGACCGAGTATCTCTCCATAGGGTGCTCCAATTTCGTTTGCTCAAAGGAAAGATGGTTCACTCCGTATGTGTATTGACTACCGGTAATTAAACAAGGTTACCGTTAAGAACAAGTATAATCTTCCAAGGATAGATGATGTGTTTGATCAACTTCAAGGGGAAAGTTACTTCTATAAGATTAACCTCTGGTCGGGCTATCACCAATTGAAGGAAAATAAAAATGACATTCCTAAGACGGCTCTTCGAACTCGGTATAGTCATTATGAGTTTTTGGTAATGTCCTTTGGCCTGACTAATGCTCATGCCACATTTATGGATTTGATGAATAAGGTGTTAAGACAATATTGTGATATGTTTGTGATTGTGTTTATAGATAATATCTTGATTTACTCAAGGAGTAAAGAATACTGATTATTTTAGGGTAGTGTTTCAAGTTCTCAAGGTCCAACAACTCTTTGCACAGTATAGCAAATGTGAATTTCAGTTAAAGTATGTGGCTTTCCTTGGTCACATTGTTTCCAGTAAGGGTATTGAGGTAGATCCTAAGAAGACGGATGTGGTTAAGAGTTATCCTAGATCTCTCTCCCCTTTGGATATTAAAAGTTTCTTGGGTTTGGCTGGTTACTATAGAAGGTTTGTTGAAGGGTTTTTTTTCAATTTTCTCTCCATTGACGGCATTGACCCAAAAAAAGGTTAAGTTCGTATGGTCTGGAGCGTGTAAAAGAGTTTTCAAGAATTGAAAGATAGACTTACCTCTGCTTTAGTGTTGACTTTACCAAAAGGACCTGATGGCTTTGTGGTTTATTGTGATTCTTCAAGAGTTAGGATAGGGTGTATCCTTATGCAAAACGGGAAAGTCATTGCTTATGCCTCACGATAACTTAAGATTCATGAAAAGAACTATCCTACAATGATTTAGAACTAGCTGCGGTTATTTTTTCCTTAAAGATATGGAGGCATTACTTATATAGTGTTCATGTTGATGTCTTTACCGACCACAATAGTTTGCAATATGTGTTTAAGCATAAAGACCTAAATCTTCGCCAAAGAGGGTGGCTTGAGTTACTAAAGGATTATGACATGAGCGTTCTCTATCACTTCGGCAAGGCAAATGTGGTGGTGGATGCTCTTAGTCAGTTATCAATGGGTAGTGTTTCTGATGTTGAAAATGGTAAGGAGAAACTGGTTAGAGATGTTCATAGACTGGCCCGATTGGGTGTTTGGTTGGTTGACTCTATTAACGGCGGTGCTATGGTACATAATGGTTCAGAATCGTCTCTTGTGCCAGATGTGGAAGTCAAACAAGGTCTTGATCTGACTTTGGTTGAATTGAGGAAAGCAGTGCTTAAGAAGTACATTGAGGCCTTCTCCTAAGGGGGAGATGGTGTGCTTCGATATCAAGGTTGCTTGTGTGTTCCCAATGTTGATTTGAAGGAGCAGGTTCTATAGCTCGATATTTCATTCACCCCGGAGCCACAAAGATATACTGTGACTTACAGGAAGTCTACTGGTGGAATAGGATGAAGAAGGATGTTGCAAAATTTGTGGCTAAGTATCTGAATTGTCAACAAGTGAAAGTTGAACATCAAAAGCTAGGAGGATTTGAATATGGACTTCATTATTGGTTTACCCCGCACTCGATGGCAACATGACTCGATTTGGGTTATTGTGGATCGTATGACAAAATAGGCTCATTTCATTCCCTTCAAGGTTTCTTATTCGGCAGGGAACTATGCTAAGTTGTACTTGAGAGAAATGGTTAGGTTGTAGAGTGCCTTTATCCATTATCTTCGATCGTGGTACCTAATTTACCCCTCGATTTTGGAAATCTTTTCAAAAAGGCATTGATACTCTTGTTAAGCTTAGTACGACTGCAAACCGATAGGCAAGCAGAGCGTACTATCCAAACTTTGGAAGATATGTTAAGAGCTTGTCTGATTAACTTCAAGGATAATTGGGATGATGATTTGTCTTTGATTAAGTTTACTTACAATAATAACTATCCTTCCAGCATCGGTATGACTCCATTTGAGGCTCTGTATGGTAGGAGGTGTAGATCTCATATTGGTTGCTTTGAAGTGGGTGAAGTTTCTTTGATAGGTCCCGAGTTGGTACATGAGGCTATGGAGAAAGTTTGGCTTATTAGAAAGGTTAAAAATAGCTCAAAGTCGGCAAAAGTCCTATGCCGATGTTAGAAGGAGAAATCTTGAGTTTGATGTTTATGATTGAGTCTACTTGAAAATTTCACCCATGAAGGGTGTGATGAGGTTTGGGAAGAAAGGTAAGCTTAGTCTCCGATATGTGGGCTCATATCATATTTTGAGGCATTCTAGTAAAGTTGCTTATGAACTTGATTTGCCTAATGATTTGGCATCGGTGCATCCTGCTTTCCATGTATCTCTTTGAAAAAATATGTTCCAGATCCGACGTCCATAGTTCCCTTAGAAGGTTTGGGAGTTAAGGAATACCTTTCTTCTGAAGAAGTTTCGGTTGAGATTTTGGACCGGTAAGTTAAAAAGTTGAGAAACAAAGAAGTTGTTTCCCTGAAGGTTCTTTGGAGGAATCAATTAGGTAAGGGTGCTATGTGGGAGGCCGAGGCCGGTATGATGTCCCGTTATCCTCATTTTTTTCCCTCTAACCGCACTCTAGCTTGAGATATTTAGTTCCTCATGGTTCATCCTTATGTCTTAGTCATTCTCATATTTCCTCATGCATGTATACTCATGAAAACTTGATTTTTAAGAAAATGAATTGACTTGATTGGTTTCGCCATATTTATGTGCATTTGAGTATGAGTTGATAGAGGCCTCGTGAAATGATGATTTGAATATGTTTTAGCTTGAAATTGATTTTCCTCCTCGGATATGTGCATTTATGTAATTGCATTCATGTTTGGCTGTTAGATCTAGTTCCTACCCTCTTTGTGATGTCTTGATCCCCATTCGAGGATGAACTTTTCCAAAGGGGGAGATATTGTAACACCTCAGATTTGAAAAGATGGTGTTTGTGCCTACAATCCCAACCTACGAGTTGTAGGTGCTCTTACGAGCCGTAGGTGGATGGGTAAATATTTTTCAAAATGTCAAGTTCCAGTAACCTTTTTACAGTTCACCAGAAAGATCCGTCATTCTGTGTACGAGTCGTAGGTAGGTCTTGGAGATGAGCCCTGACTTAGTTAAATTTTGAGGGTCAAATTTGGGATCTCAGTTGGTAGGTACGGTCCGTAAGTAGACCTACGAACCATACCTAGGGTTCCATAAAATATTGGGTGATTTTTAGGTCCCGGTACTTGACCTACATCACCAGGACAGTCAGTAAGTGGACCAATGGACCGTAAGTCGAGTCAACGGTTATTTTATGAGGGGTTTTTTAGTCTTTTCCTAATTATCTTAACCCAATACTATGTCACTTTAGTCCTCATCCTAGACACTTTATAAGTCTTTTAAGCCTAAAATCTAACTACTATAGATCATTCTTCAAATTTCCCCAAATCCCTCCAAGTTCTTCCCTAATATTTCTCTATATAAAGCTTGAAGAAGAAGGTAGGGTTTCAAGATCAAGTCTCGGAGTTAACCAATTAATTGTGAGCTTTTGGCATTAAGGTATGATAGTATTCATGTAACGACTTGGAAAATGATAGGTTTAACTAGAGCCTAAACGTGAGGGTTAACGTCTAAAGTTAAGGGCAAGGGCTAAGGGTTTTGGGCGTAGGCCATGGTTTGGGAACCTAGGTTACCTAAAACTTAGCCTAGCTACTGCCTCCCTAGACCATGAGGGTCTTCACAACCTGTGGTGGTCACCACGAGCCGTGGTGCCACCCGTGGTGCCACCCGTGGTGGCTAGGAAGTAATCCCTAGAAAGGTGCCAAGCCAAGGCTCCCCTTCACGAGCCACTTCACAACTCATGGTCATGACCACGGGCCGTGGGAAGGCTCGTGGGGTTGCCTTAGCTTTTTTAGGGTTATATCTTGTTAAGGGAGCTACTGCCCCAAACTCCACGGGCACCACCATGAGCTGTGGTGCACTAGACGGTCCGTCAAAGTGGGGGTGGAGCTCACTTAGGCTCAAGGCAAGCAAGGCACTTTGGCCAAGCCACTACCTCCATGTCACGAGCATCACCATGACTCGTGGTGTTGACCGCGGACCGTGGGAGCTTCCGTGGTATTTCCTTGGCCTTGGAGGGCTTGGAAAGGTCACACTGCCTAGGGGACCGCGGCACCACCACAAGTCGTGGTGTCCCTCACGACCCGTCAAAGCAAGCGTGGTCCCTGACGAGGCTGCCTCATTTAGGGAGTTTTTAGTAATTTCCTTTTAATTGTTTATTAAGTGGGGTTGATTTTAAATGGTTTATATCATAAATATATATAGTTTTAAGTCTTTTAACAAGTCATTTACTCATTATTTCCCCAAATCAAAACAAGAGTTCTTCCTTTAAAAAATTCTCTCTCTAGAAGTTCCCAAAAAAGAAGAAGAAGAAAAAGAGGTGGGAGCTAGGGTTTGGATTCAAGGCTTTCTTCATTAAATTTCTTGGGGAAATCTTAGAAAAAAGGTATGGTGATCCTTCATCTAGGGTTAGCTTTCACCCTAGTGTCAATTTCAAAGAAATTTTCATGGTTTTCAAGTTCATGAAAAACCAAGGGTTTTACTCAATCTCATGGGTTCTTTCTTCAAATGATTTCAAATGGTTTCTAATGTCATATAATTATTATATTGATGTTTAATTTATGATTTTACTCTAAGAACCCATGATTTTTCTCTAAATTCCTAAATTGTGTCTTATAATGTGGTTTGTTGATTCTGAAAGCTTATGATTGGAATATGTCTAAATTGCTTTGGGTTATTGAATTGTATCATCATCTATGCCTAATTATGGTGAATGGTTGCTGAATTGAGGATTTTTTTATCATAGCCTTGAAAGGGCAAGTTTGACCTAATTACTTGTTGAATTAGAGTTGTGCTTGAATTGTTGATCCACTTGAAAGGTGGAGGTGCTTAATTACTTTGTATATTGTGATCATGGTCTTAAAGGCATAGTTTGATGAATTGAAGTATTATAATGATATTGTACATGTGAATGTGATGTGAAGGATTTCTATAGTGAATGTTAAATCTAGAATTCGTAGGCTCATGCATCATATTTCTTGTGTATTGAATATGTCTTGACTTGCTGAATATGAATCGATAGGCTATAACATACCTTTCATATATGAGTAATGAAGGTGTCTTGACTTGATGGATTCGAATTGATAGGCTTAAGGCATTCTTTTCATAAATGATCTAATGTAATGAAGACTCTATAATCGATAGGCTAGTGGCATTCCTTTCTTAATGGGTCAATGTACCATAAATCGATAGGCTTACGGCATTCCTTTCATGAGTATAAGAATGTAATGAGGGACCATGAATCGATAGGCTATGGCATTCTTTTCATGGGGACCCTAGAGCTATCCTTGAATGTACCATGGATCGATAGGCTTATAGCGTTCCTTCCTTGTGTAATTATGTATCATGGGTCGATAGGCCTATGGCATTAACACTAATGTAATGTGAATGAAATAATCTATGGGAATGTAGGCTAAGCATCGAGTGGATAGGGTTAGATGGAAACTCTCCCAATGTTAAGTTAGAGTTCCAACGAACATCTTCCTATCCCATAACTATGTGCCCACATAGGATATTAGCTAGTGGATTCCATCCGAGCTAATGTTATCGTTCTACCTTAGGCAAGTGGAACACCTCTTTACGGTGTGAGGCTATATGACACCGGATTCCATGTCTAGCTTGCATGGTCTATGTCAGTTAAACGCTTATTCTCATCATGTGAGATGTGCATTATGATTTTCTTGAGAGGTTCTATGAAGTATAGGTGGTAGTATGGGATGCCATCTATACATTGTACGAGTAGGCTTCGATAGGGTCATAGTGAGTTCTCTAAGTCCTAATGAATAATGTATGAAAGTCCTCTAAATGAAGTAATTGAAGAATGTTGACTCCTAAATGTTTAATGTGATATGCATGCTATGCTTGAGTTGTATTAGGAGTTATTTTCCCTGTCATGTCTTATGAAATGTTATGTCTCTTATGTGTGGATATTGTGAAAAGGATTGAATGGTAAGTTCACTTTTGGCGACCTTAATGGGATGCCTTAGTGTGGATGGTGGTATGGGACGCTATACATACATTGCACAAGGTATAGCATGAGGGTTACTTGAGGTGAAGGTAATGGTTTACATGATGATATTGTCTAAATGTGGTATTATGACTTGCATGATGATTATACTTGTATTGTGTGTCTTTTATGCTAATGTACATGTTATTTCTAAAAAGTGGCATAATGCATGGTTTCCAACCAAAATGTCCCTTTTAAAGCATGTTTTTGCATGGTCATCATACTTAGTACATTTTTGTGTGCTAACCCATATTCTCTTATTTTTACTACAAATGTAGGTTCCGGCAAGTGATTGATTCTAGCTAGGATTGGAGTGCTTGGATAGAGTTTTCCTCCAAGACTTGGTATGTCCTCATAGATCGAGGACAAGGACTTTTATTGTTTCTAGATCTTTCTTGTTTGAGACTACTGTTAAGACTTCGATTGTAAAGGGCCGTGACCCTATCTTGTTTTAAAGTTTTGTCTAAGATGGCCATGTGAGATTTAGACTTTCGTTGTGTCTTTTGAAAGATTGTTAAATGAATGTTTTGAATCGTATGGTTTTGAATGAAAAGTTTTAATTTTGTACTATTTCTATTATCTATGTGATGAATGAATGTTATGAGGCCTGTACAAGACCTCTTCCGGGTCGAGTATGCCGTGTTACGACTAGGGGTGCTCTCGGGTCGTGACAATTCACTTATGGAGTCCTTTCCTCCATAGGGTTCCTAAATTCTCTAATTTTACAAGTTAGAATCTCTAATTGAAATTAGGGTTTTATTCAATTTCATTGATTTTTTTTTAATTATGATCTAATTGATTGTTTTATGTCTTTTTATGAATGAATTGAGAAAATTACATGTTTTTGAGATAAATTTACATGAACCTATGCATGCTCCATGAATTCTAGAATTGATCATATGATGAAGCTTTTGAATTATGAAAGATGAATTTGTGAAGATGTGCATGTTCTTTATGAAAGTGAATTTATGATTTAAGGTTGCTTTGAGAGTAAAGCATTGATGTTATTGTTGTAATTGTGAAAGGATTTTCTCACATAAATAATTCATAAGGTTGAAAGGTTTTATCACCTAAGTTGAATCAAGATTAAAGAAGCTATTCTATGAAATATAGCTTGGATTGGCTACTTGATGTGCCCTTCCATGGATGATAAGACAAGCGGAGATTACCCATGTCCTCTAATTATAAGACAATTTAGATTTATGACTATTTCGTGAGATTTATACTTATCACTGAGTGGACAAGTGGCAATTAGCCATGTCCCATAAACTATGTGCCAAATCTCAAAAAATTGATCTTTATATATTGTGCATTTTATTTTATTTTAATTACAACATACTATAAAAATAAGTCAAAATATTTGCATCAAGAAATCAACCAAATTTCTTATTTACACATATTTAAAGTGTCTCTCTATAATTGAATTAAAATAATAACTATAAAAGTACTTCTAAAGAGTATAATTTTTATTTTGATCATCCGTTTTTATTTTTAAATCCAATAAATAATGTTGTTTGATAACTTGGTATGTATATATATAGTTTTGGCTCTTTATACTTATTTTTAAAAAATTTAATAGGATTTAAAATAATACTAAGTATTTTATTTAACACCATCTTTTTAAATATAGTTACCACATTTAATATAATTTTTTTCAATTTTTCATTATTTAAAATCTAGCTGATTATACATGTGGCTAACATTTATGTTATTTTGAACTCTTATTTTTATCATATTAGAATATTTATCTTTATTGATTGACATCTATTTCATTATTTTTAAATGTATATAATTATTTTTAGAAATAGCATGATTTAACAAAGACAGTTCAAAAATTATAGGAGATTTGTGCTTTTTATTTTTTAAAATAATAGATTTAATTAAAGAAAAATTAATTGTCAATATTTTAGGAGAAATATATGTATAATCAAAATTTAGTCGATAATATTATGATATTAAGTAGTTAATAATGTAGTAATAAGCAAAAGCGAAGTATATTGTACAAGTTATTAAATAATCATGTGATTCGTTCTTCAATTTCATGAAGATTTAATTATATTGTATCTAAGAAATAGATGACAAAAGAAGTTTTGATATAAAAAAAAAACGATATATATTGAAATAAGTCATTATTATATATATGATTAATAATTCTTTATATTATCTGCGCAACGCGCGGGCACGTATACTTTATATATAATAGGAGAAGTAAAGTGTCACATGTCAGCACCACAAAATTTCTCCATTTTTAGTTTTTAAAATAAAAATTTTAAAATAATTTAAATCTATATTAGTTAGTAAATTTCAATTTATAATATAAAATTTTAAAAAAATCAATATATGGTTTAAATGAATTCTTGTTAAAATTTAAAAGTTACCACAATTAATATAAATCTTCTCTATTATTTTTATTTCTTTAAAAAATAACTAATTCTACCTAACGACTAATGTTTAATTTTTTTTGGACTCATATTTTTATTCTAATCAGAATATTAATTTTTATCCCATGCATTTTTTAGTAATGGGGTAAATATCGTGTAGTTTAGTTTTTTTAACCTATTTTTTTTCTT
Source organism: Solanum stenotomum (assembly GCF_019186545.1). NCBI lineage: Eukaryota > Viridiplantae > Streptophyta > Magnoliopsida > Solanales > Solanaceae > Solanum > Solanum stenotomum. The sequence continues at coordinate 47,195,289 of NC_064284.1, forward strand.
TTTAATCACAGAATAGTAAGTGGGGTAAGTATCGTGTAGTTTAGTTTTCATTAACTTATTTTTTTTTCTTTTCTATTATTGAATATATAGGAAACTTTGAATACTTAGTATTAATTCAACTTTATTTTAAAATAGGAAATCAAATCAAACAGATTAACATAAATAAAAACACGAGGAATATATTTTTTTTTCAAACCAAATTTCTCCATTTTTAGTTTTAAAATTTAAAATATTAAAATAATTTAAATCTATTAGTTTGTATTATTCAATTTAAATTATAAAATAAGAAATCAATATATATTTTAAAGGAATTCTTTTGAAAATTAGAAAGTTAGCACAACTAATATAAATCTTCTCTATTCTTTTTATTTTTTTACAAAAAATAAATTCTACATGTGGCTAATGTTTAAAATGTTTTAGGACTCATATTTTTATTCTAATCAGGTGTAGTACTTCAATTTTATCAGTTTCTTTTTGCTCCGAAAATTTGGGAATAATTGTTACACTAAAAAAATTTAAAAGAAGAAAAGAGAGAAAGATTATATCAAGAAAGATAAATAACAGAATGAAACCCCATTATCCCATTTTCGTCCACTTATTTGAATTGTTTTAAAAAAATCATTTTTTTAATATAAGAGTTTGAAATTTTGAAAAAAAAAAAGTGTAATCATTATTTCAAAAAAATTTATAAATCAAGAACTTTCTTTAAACTTATTTTTGTTCAATCATTCGTCACTTATAGGAAATTACGTCAAAAAATGATTTTTTTTTTAAAAAAAAAACAAAATCAGTCAAGTGACAAAATAATAAAATAATTAATTTAAAATATGAATTCAAAAAATAACTAACCTTAACCCTAGAAACACCTAATCTCATAACCCACGTCTTTAAAAAAAAAACTACTACTCCACAGTCTTAAAACTAATGCTTTAAAATACACATATTCAAACAGGTGTATAATGAAACTTCCATTCATTATTACAAAAAAAAAAAAACTTGCATTCACGTGACGTGGGGTTTGTTATATAATCAACATCAAAATTAACAAAATCACAATTTTAAGAAATTGATGACAAAGAAATGGCGGAAGGTGAAGAAGTTAATGGCGTCGGACCATTCTATTTTTCTTACGACTTTGCATGATCATCTCAACTTTTATGCGTGACTCACAGCGTGAGGATGCATTGAAATTTATTACTGAAGTTGAAAGTTTGACTAGAGGACGAGACAAGAATCTACTGAGTTTATATGGTCATTGTGTTGAGTGTTACGAACATATGATTGTATATATATGACCTTATTAAAGACTCTTTTGGGTGGCGTATATTCACAGGGGAGGTGTGGATGAAGATGGAATTATGAAGAATATTTACATTTACCCGGTTGCATGACAAGTTCAAGATGTCTTGATTTCATCTTCTGAAAACTCTAAAATAACTAAGTTTTTAATATTTTATTGAGAAAATACATAAAAATCCCCCTAAACTTGGTCGGATAACTTACTTTAGTACTTAAACTACACGGGCGTTTAAATACCCTCTTAACATATTTGAAGTGATTAAAACACCCCCTAAGAGATGATGTGGCAGAGAGAGTGAGTGCACTCTTCTGAAAGTACCTGAAAACAGAGAAAAAAATACTGAATTTTTAAAGCCCTACACATGACCTTTTTTTATTCGCCTATATATAACAAATTATTTAAATAGTTTTTTTTATATATTAAATCTTTAAAATATGTAATTTTTCTTAATAAGAGGTAAATGAAATTAGTGGGTCTCCTTTTTAATTTCTTTAATTTTTTTTTTATTTTCATTTTGTTGTCTTCCTCAATACACATCTTTCTCCATTGAAACATCTCCTCCTCCATCTTCAACCCCACCTCTATCCACTATTTTCATTTCACTAGTCTTTTACTAATCTGTAAAATTCAATACCAATGTCATTTTATTGACGTCGATTTCACTCTATATTATTTGTTTGTGTCGATTTGGCAAATGTAAACTTTCTTAAATTTTGAGTGACCCATTTTGATTTCTAGATCCATTCAAATATTTCTCATAAAATTTATATTTTTTTTGGACCAACTTTCTTATGCAATCTTCATTTCTTATTTGAGTTGTCAAGAAAATATTGGCTTTCAAAAAAATCCATTCTCCAAGTGGGTAAATTTGTTGGGAGGGTTCGAAGAAGATAATGTAAATATTATAGTGAATTTTCTTCTTTAAAGTGACTTAAAAAATTGTTGAATAGTGAAAAGGAAGAAAAGAAAGTGTGGAAGGTTGGAATAACGGTGAACAACAAGGAAGAAGAAAGAGAGGGGTGGGGTATGCATTTATAAATTAATCAATTGATATAATTAATTTTCAAAAGTGTTTAAGAAAAAATAGTGAATAAGTAAAAAGGAAATAAAAATTAATGGCATGGTGCCTACATGGTTATGATGTGGCGCTTACGTGGCTATGATGTGGCAGGTGAGAGTGGTGTTATAGTCTCAGGGTGGAAAAAAAATCACTTCAAAGATGTTAAGGGGGTATTTAAACGTTCGTATAGTTTAAGTATTAAAGTAAATTATTCGACCAAGTTTAGAGGGTTTTTTTTATGTATTTTCTCTATTATATTCAGTAGCATATTATCTTGGCAAAGGTTTTTACGGTCGTAAGTGATAGTAACATTTGCTAATTTTTTAAGAGATTTAAAAGATAGATCAACTTATATCATCCAAGGGAGAAATTAGTTCTATTTTCATGCCAAAAGCAGCAAAAGATATTTCATTGTCGTTTAGATTTATTTGCAGATTTTCACCTTTTTTTTATTATGCTAATTTTCATAAACATACTCACTATTATATTGGTTTATTTTGATAAGAAAAATACAAGAAGTTGTGAAAAAGTTGAAGTGGCCTAGATGCAGTGCTAGTCTCTTTCCTTATATTATTTCATGATAAATTAAGGAGTACTACAAGCTTAGATTTTTTTATTTTTTTAATCGATATGTTAATAGTATTTGCGATATTCATTACCTACATATGAATTTGACAGTATTTGTTTCTCATTCCTTTGCTCATATGGTTAAGTGGAAATTCAAGCCTATAGGAAAAACATCTTGGTGATTAAATTGAAGGCAAACAGTCCACCACATTAAGAGTTTACGTTTTGTGCACCATCAGTGTATAAAGTTTTCTACACCATAAGTTACTTTTAATGAGATTTAATCATAGTAACTTACTTTAATAAAATAACCATAATTAATGAAAAAAGAAAATCAACAATTTACTAAAAAAAACATTAACGAAGTAGTTGAATCATACTTGAATTCTAACAAAAATTATTTCCATAATTAAATTATTTTTTCCAAAGTTAATTACAATTACTATGTTTATAGTAGGTTTTTCACTTTTTCTATCGTTCAAGTAATCTTCACCGCATCAAACTTTTTCACAGCATCAAACAGTCAACCGATAAAAAATAATTTTTCAAGTATCAAATGATTTTGAAACTTGACAAGCTTCTTATACTTAGTAGAGAATTATCGATTCTTGTAAATCGTTTTCCCGCTTATTAACTTGTTAGCTTTGTATTGATTAGTGTAAATACTGTCTTTGTAGAATCAAAATTGTCATATCCAATATATTGTGTGAGTACTATAGATCTATTGAAAATGAAACTATTCTCTCTTCATTAATAATTTAATTTTAGGTATACTTTTGATATGATATGGTATGGAGAATACCATTGTCTATAGTAAGATTCAATGAGTAATAAGCAGTGAAATCCTATACACATAAATCACATCAAAAGTATACCTAAAATTAAATTATTAATGAAGAGAGAATAATTTCATTTTCAATAGATCTATAGTACTCACACAATATATTGGATACGACAATTTTGATTCTACAAAGACAGTATTTACACTAATCAATACAAAACTAACAAGTTAATAAGTTGAAAAACGATTTACAAGAATCGATAATTCTTCACTAAGTAGAAGAAGCTTGTCAAGTTTCAAAATCGTTTGATACTTTAAAAATTATTTCTTACCGGTTGACAATGTTTGATGTTGTAAAAGAGTTTGATGCGGTGAAGATTACTTGAACGATAGAAAAAGTGAAAAACCTACTATAAACATAGTAATTGTAATCAACTTTGGAACATACTCGTATGATTGATTTAAAGTCGGCCACTGATAGATGATCTTTGACTCTTCGGACGGGTATGCTAGAAAGGATGTTTGGACGTTTACTTGGATCATACGTGTCAATTTAATTATGGAAATATTTTTTGTTAGAATCCAAGTATGATTCAACTACTTCGTTGATGCTTTTTTTTTAGTAAATTGTTGATTTTCTTTTTTTATTAATTATGGCTATTTTATTAAAGTAAGTTATTATGATTAAATCTCATTAAATGTAACTGATAGTGTAAAAAAATTTGTACACTAACGATGTACAGAACTTAAACTCACTCTTCTATTAGATAGACATTGCAACTCTCAGTTAACACATTGACATTTATTCTTAAAAGTGACACGAAAATGTGGATGCACTAGTTTATGAGCCAACATCAACATCAACATTAATGCACACATTTATCGATAGTTGAATCCTCTTGAATAAAATAACATAAGCAAAAAATAGTTGAATAATAGCAACTACATATAACCATAGAATGTTTGCATGTAACAAAATCTATTTACAAAAATGTGAATATAAAAGCTGCAATATGTCACATATAAACTACTTATTACTCGCACTATTTTGCTTTATTTTTCTTATTTTAATTTTAATCAAATTTTAAACAATGACAAATATTTTTAAATCTTTTGATTTTAAATAAAACATATGTTAATGTTCTAAAATGTCCTTTAATCTTATGAAATTAATCATTTCAAGTGAGAAGTTATAATTTTAAAAAAATAACAACGAAATAATATTATTTTTATTTAAATAAAATAAAATAAATAGTATCTTTATGAAAATTAAATCATAATATATTATAAAACTAATATTGTAGTTGATTATAACTATAGAAATAACATATTAATATTATAAAATATAAAGAGATAAGTGTCAAAACACACCTAAACTATCCTGTATTTTTAGTTTCATACCTAAACTATTGAGAGTGTGAGTTTCATACCTAAACTATCACTTTTTAATTTGAGAAATACACTTCAGTGGTGTGTGTAATGCACTCTCTCTTTTATTTGAAAAAAACCTGTCACATGGCATTCCACATGGATAAAATATTCCACCTTAACAAAAATTAAATAATAAACTATTAATATTAATTAAAAATTAAAGATTAAAGTATTAATATCCATAAAAAAATTAAATTATTTTTCTTACCTCACTCCACCACCTCCTCCACGTACCCCCCCCCCCCACAATCCCCCATCCTTTTTTTCAAAAAATTCTTTTATAAAATATTTTTAAAAAAATTCATACCTCACCCCTTCCGTCACTCCTTTCTAAAAAANCCCCCCCCCCCCCCCAAGGAAAAAAATTGATATTATTTTTCTTTTTAAAAAATAAAAATTTTACTCCATCCTATTTAACCCTCCGCTCCTAATTTTTATTTTTATTACATTTTTCTCATTTTGTGTTAAATATGTACGTACATATATTTTTAGAAAAAAAAATTCTACTAGTGTACCGAATATAACATAAAAAATAAAAAATTAGAAAAATCTTGCGGCGGCAAGTTAAAAATATTTTCGATGTGGAATGCCATGTGTCAAGATTTTTTCAAATAAAAGAGAGAGTGCATTACACACACCACTGAAGTGTGTTTCTCAAACTAAAAAGTAATAGTTTAGGTATGAAACTCACACTCTCAATAGTTTAGGTATGAAATTAAAAAAAAGGTATAGTTTAGGTGTGTTTTTGACATTTATCTCAAATATAAATTATATACTAATAATATTAATCTAATGTGTTCAAATAAATAAGTTAATAATTTGTATCATTATTTTTTAAATACATTATATAGTGTATAATAAATCTAATTAGTTATTTTTAGTTTACAATATTATTACTTTTCAAATATCCACACAACGCGCGGGAATGTATAATAATAATAATAATAATGTTGGATATTATCAAGCCGTTTTGGATAATAATTTTTTTAAACAGATCAAGGTGTTTTAAATGAGTTTCCACATTTTTGGAAAATACAAGAACATCATCTGTATAAACTATTATGAAATTACTGTAAGGCATGAAAATATCATTCATGATCTTTTGAAATTCAGAGGGAGCGTTTTTTAAGCCAAATGGCATAACGTTCCATTCATACTGTCTCATAGGGACATGAAAAGTTATTTTGTATCTATCTGACTCAGCTATTTGAATCTGCCAATAACCTGATTTTAAGACGATGCCTTTTAATCTATTGATTCAACTTGATCTTATTGCACAAAGAAAGTCCTTCTTGCACACAAGCGCTAATGAGCTTTCCATAAGTATAATTGTCCATAGTCAATACTATGACTATCTCCTCTAATAGTCTTTCTAACTCTTTCGGCATAAAGAGCCGGTAAACCATCTATAAACTTGGATTTTCAATGAGTGCTATTACACTATGGTAGCTCCATAACCCTGCTAAGAAAAACATCTTTATAAAATCTGAAAGATTCTTGCATCTAAGGTTTTGGAGCAAAGTTCTTATGGTTTCGCTATTATCAGACCATCTTTCTGAGAAATGTTCTATTATATTAAGAATAAGGGTATACACAACATTCTGGGTAAGATCTATTATCCTTATCAATTTTAATATTGTCACGTCTATAATTTTCTGTAATCTAAGAAGTAGATGCTTTAGAGGGAGCCTGAACAATATAATCAACAAGAGAGATATAAGAAGAGTTAGATCTAGAAAGTCTAGAAGACATGCTATGATTATAAATTCTTTTATGCATAGCAATCGGATCAGAAAATTTAATCTTAACAGTTCCATCATTAAACTGTTCAATTTCCAAAACCTCATCATTAGTATTATTTTTTGATTGGGCGGTAAGAAGACCACGTTTGTTTGTCGGTCTTATTATTTTCTTATTGGTCATTGTAAATTGTATGGGCCACCTTATCTTATCGTTTCAGATTTCTCGACCTTTATATAAGGAGGCGAAATTTTCTTTAGTGAGGCAGGTCTTAGAACCCCCCCCCCCCCCCCCCCCCCCCCCCNCCCCGTCCCCCTCTCTCTCTAGTACTGTAATACTTTCTTCTGTAAAATTTTGAGTTTGAATAATAAAAGCTTTCAGTTTGGTACATACTTCAAGTTCCTCAGGAGTGCTACTCCAAGTACTATTTAATTTTAATTTTTCTTTATGTGCTTATCCTAAATGATAGGCTAGACTATTTGTGTTGAACTATAACATACTAAGTTACTATAAGAAATGACGATTATATACCAAAAAAGTTTATAACTTTTCAAAGATTATTATAAAAAGAGTTATGGCTCCAGAAGAATGGGGAATGAACCTCTTAAAGGAAAGAAATTATATCTATTCAGAACAAAATATAGCAGTAAAATATAATTACTGGGACTATATGAATAGCTTTAATAGAACTTTATTATATGAAAACGCTAATAAAAAGCATTCTTGGTTTATAAAAATATGCTCTCATGTTTTTAACCAACCTATTCCAAATTGATTTTGTCAATGGTGGACTTTATATGGTCCCTCCGTAAAAAATTTACCAGAACCTTACAAAAGATTATATTTTGAATGGGTGGATATCTCCCCTAAACTTATAAGTTTAGAACAAGATAATATATTCTTTGAAGGTATGTCCTTAATGTATTTTTTTTTTATAGAATTCTCAATCCCTTGAATTTTGAAATGGTCTGTAGAGGTTAATAATACCTCTGAAGGATTTCCATGTTTACAGAGAACTTTTTATACAAAGTTTTGGAACAAATTAATACAAAATGACCTTGAAGGAAAAATACATGGTCAAGAAATCATAGATTTAATAAATACAACGATGGACAAATACCAAAATACAGAACCATGTAAAGGCACCTTGAATAAAACTGTGCGATTCGTTGAAACTTTGGAAAAATTGAACAGTTTAATGATGGAACTGTTAAGATTAAATTTTCTGATCCGATTGCTATGCATAATAGAATTGATAGCATGTCTTCTAGACTTTCTAGATCTAACTCTTCTTATATCTCTCCTGTTGATTATATTGCTCAGACTCCCTCTAGAGCATCTACTTCTCAGATTAGAGAAAATTATAGATATGACAATATTAAAATTGATAAGGATAATATTGCTAGGCCTATGCCCAGACCCAGTTCTGACAATATAACTGAGTCATAATAATAATAATAATAATAATAATAATAATAATAATAATAATAATAATAATTAGCCAAAGTAGTAGACAACTTCAAGATGACATGTATAGGGGTTGTAAAAATTGAATCGAAAAAAATATTATTGATTTATTGCTATTGGGTTAACAATGTTTTAATGGTTTTATAAAAACAAATATAAGGTTATAGACTCAATTTTTGTTTTTAAGATTGTAGTAAATATCTACTTTATCTGTACATAAATATTAGTAAATATTACTCTCAATACCTTACTACTTACTGTCTTTGCTCTTTAGCATTCAATTCTAACTTTACTGTGACTTTGAGTTCACAATTTCATGTTATACATAACGTCAAAAACTATAGTAAAAATTCTATTCCTCTTAATTTCTCTTTGTGTTATACTTATGTAATTCTTTTCATATTAGTTATTGTTGTTTTATTTTATAAGCTTTTGTAAAGTTACATAATTATTGTGTCGCGTCAAAGTATTGGAGAAATTCTATATATTTATTTTATAAGCATTTTCTTATTAATTAAAACGAAAATTGAATCGTTAAAGACCAAAACTGATAAATCGTAAATCAATAAAAAGTATCTTATTGATTTAGTATACGTAAAATTTTAAAATCAATAAATTAAATCAATAATACATAAAACCGAATAGAACCAGACATCTGTGCCAGATAAGGGTGTTCGTGGTTCGATTTGGATCAGTTATTGATTAAAACCAAAACCAAACCAATCTAATCGGTCTTTTAAATTTCTAAAACAAAACCAAATGAAAAAATAATCGTCGATTTGGTTCAGTTTTTATGGTTTATTCAGTTTGAAAGTAATAGTAATTTTTTTGAGGACTTACGTTGATAGACACAAATACTTAGCACATGAACAATCTACAGAAAAGCTATTGTCGGTTCAATTAAGCAACACTAGAGTTATTATTACACGAACAAAGTGTTTCAATTATGAGAAAGTGTGACTATTTTATGTGAGTAGAGTAGGTAAAGACTAAAATAGATTTTGATGGACTTGACTTAGGCCTGTTATAGTTGGGCTAAAGTGTTGGGCTTGAGAAAATTACAAAGTTAAAGACCTAAGTAATTAAACTTTAGGCGGAATGACCTGGGATACCCCTATAGTTGGTTTCGTTTGTCAGTTTGACCTTTCTACTCATCATTTTGTCAAATGAACACTTAAACTCGACGAAACTCTACTTTTTAAACCCCTCTGATCATTGACCAAACTGATGTGGCATCAAAATGCCTTAGATGGACAAAGTGCGTGATTGCACGTTTATTAAGTGTGTGGACAGACAATTTTTAATTGAATAATAACTAAGATCAAAGAAAACTTAAAAAAAAAAAAGGAGAAAAGATGAAAAAAACTCAAAGGGAAAACATAAACAACCTTTTGTCCTCCCCTGAAGAAAACAACGAGGCGTCTATGGCCTCAATCTCTGCCATTCCCACCATTATCTCTATCAATATTTTTTTTCTCAAATTCTCCTATTTTCCCATCTATTCTCAGTAAAAATAGAACACAATCGCTAAAAATTTGTAAGGACATCAACGACACCCAAAATCCCTCTTCATCGCCTATTTAACTATCTTTGTTGATTACATTTTCTTTGTGAAAAGAGAAATACACACGTAAAGATACATTTTTAAGAGGAATACATGGATATAATTTATCTAGATTCCTCCTATTTGATCCACTAGCGTAATTACTTGATGTTTTTTCTGAATTTTTAACTTAAACTCTAATTGATTTTTATCTGAAATTAAAGAAACGGGAGATAAGAATACATATTTTTCTTGGTCGAGGAAGTCTATGGTTGTGGAGAAGGTGAGAGAGGTGGATGGGGGAGGAAGAAGAGAAGAAAATGGGATGGGAGAGACGATGAAAAGAGGGGCGGTGGGGTGGGTAGGATTTTTCCCCTTATATATATATTTGTAATTTCTTATGTGTCATTATAAAATTATAAAATGACGTGAAATTCTAAGTGTAGGCAATTGTATCACACGCACACTGAACATATGAGAAAATGGTTTAAAAAGTAGAGTTCTGTTGAGTTTAATTGTTCGGTTGACAAAGTGGTGAGTAAGAGGGTTTAACTGACAAACAGAGCCAACTACAAGGATCTCTCATGTCATTATTTAACAAAATATTCATATTTTATTTATGAATAACATATAAATAATTATAAAACTTATATACGTATCTAATTTATCGATATGGTTAAATTATTTTTGCAGTTGTTTTTAGTAAAATCAAAATCAAATCAAATAACACGAGTTTTCAAAATTTAAAATCAAATCTAACCAAACCCAACCAAATATCAATTTTTGTAATTAATTTAATTCGAATTATAATTCAATTTAAATTTTTTAACCATAACCATAAACCGTCCTAATATAGATATGCTAGCAACAAAAACATCACTGCTATGGAAAAAAAAAAAAACAACAAAAACATGAGGGCCAGATAAAGAAAAGCTGTAAGCAATAATTAAATTTCAATAAAACAAATCATTCATTGCTCCACCAACTCTACATTCCCAGACACCAAAAAGCAAAACAAGAAGAAACCAATATTCATTCTTCAAACTCATGAACACCAAAGTGTTTGATCTTCTGTCTTTTCTCTTCAAAAGACAAAAAAGTTCATCATCTTCTTAACAACTGATAAGCAAGAAGTATCAAGTATCTTTTTCTGGGCAAACCCTTTAATCAAAAATGGGGGAAAAATTCAAAGATCCATCAGTTTCAGTATCTTCACTTTCAACACTAACAATCCCACCTAAAGCCCCTTTTGAATCATTTTTTGGTGTTGGAAATATGCCCTATTTTAGTCCAGGTCCAATGACCCTTGTCTCCAGTTTCTTCTCTGAATCTGAGTACCCATCTTTCTCCCAGCTTCTTGCTGGAGCTATGGCTTCTCCACTAGCAAAACCGCCTACCCTTTTGCCTGAAAATTCATCTGGAGAAGAAGAGAATTGTAAACAAGGGAATTTAGGGTATAAGCAGAACCGACCCATGAATCTAATGGTGGCTCAATCTCCTTTCTTCACGATTCCAACCGCTTTTAGTCCTTCTGGATTGCTTAATTCACCTGGATTTCTTTCCCCACTTCAGGTAATTGTTCATTTTCCATAAGGTAATCATAGTTAAAGACTTATGTTATGTTTCTATAAAAAGTATGATTTGGGCGTTTTTGAAATTTCTCATTTTCTAACTTCTTTAATTCACCTATCTTCTACTGGACAAGTGCTCCTACTTCTTACTCAAAGCTCTAGTGTTATACTGTTTTGGTTCTCTCACTCAGCCTTTAGTACAACAGAACCACTTTTTGCAGGATTAATTGTAGTATGTACCCGAACAGGAAAAACATATTTGGATCCCTAGCAGGTTTTTTTCATTGTTGGGTATGACTCTTACATAGATGAGGAAGAATTTATCTAAGGGACTGATTGAGCTTTTTTGTCTATGGGTGCGGAGTACCACTGTTGCTACTGCTTTTTCATGACAATAGGTGATGAGGTGCTAACTTAGTACTATATATTTTTAAAAACATTTCCAGTAATGTATAGTTTGGTCGGTATAGTGCCCGCACCCATCACTAGAAGGTTAAATAACACGTATTTATCAATGATGATGAATTCATGACCGTTTAAGATTGTTAAGTTTCCCATGTTGCTTGAGGAAATGGATTGGTGTTTCCTTATATGATCTTGGATAATTCTCACTTTATGAACTAGTTTTTGTCGTTGAGTTAGGTCCAAGATTCATTTTCTTAAGATGGTATTAGAGTCTGGCTCATCTTTGTCCTTGGTTGCCTAATTTTGACCCCCATGTTATATTGTCCACACATCAAATGTCTATTCTTGGGCAGAGAGGGGGGTGTTAACTGTCCCATAGTGGTTGACAAAATGAGTCGTCATCTCCTTGTATGGTTTTGGGAAATTCTCACCTCATGATGTAGCTTTTGGATTGAACTAGACCCAAGATGCATTCTTTTTAACAATAATGGTTAAACAATGTTATCAATTTTAGCGGCATCTTGTTATTTATATATAAACTCATTACATCGTTCCTTGTAGAGTCCTTTTGGAATGTCACACCAGCAGGTCCTAGCACATGTTACAGCACAGGCAGCGTTATCCCAGTCTTACTTACAAACTCAAGCTGAATGCCATTTCTCCTCGCAAAGTACATTAGCACAAGTATTAGGGGCATCTGACCCAGAGGAATCTTCTTTACAACCTCAATTAGATACTATGTCGTCAGACCAGAAGATTAAGAAATTTGAACTGCCACAGCTTTCTCAATCTGAGGACAAGCCATCCTTTAATTCAGTCGATAGACCAGCTTCTGATGGTTACAATTGGAGGAAGTATGGCCAGAAGATGGTTAAAGCAAGTGAATGCCCTCGGAGCTACTATAAATGCACACATGTCAAATGTCCTGTCAAGAAGAAGGTTGAGCGATCCATTGATGGTTATATAACTGAGATAACGTATAAAGGCCATCACAACCATGAACTTCCTCAACCCAACAAACGCAGAAGAGACAGTTGTGCTCAGGATGGTTCTGACTGCTCCAACATTAACCCTGAAATTGGAACACATACTGAGATAGAAATCAATGGCTTAAATGGGGCTCTTGTTGCTCATTCTGAACAGGTGTCTACTGAAATGGCGTGTGAACGTCCTGTTTCGAATGAATGTAAGGAAATTGAGGACGCTGCAACAGCAGCAGGCAAGGAACATGATGATGAACCAAATGTGAAGAGAATGTAAGTTCTTTCAGGATTCTTCCCCTGAGTTAAGAAATCTCTGTTTTGAGGGAGAGTAACAAATATGTATCTGATCCAAGTTACCATGATGCAGGAAGACAACAGTTGAGACTCTTATTCTTTCATCATCACATAAAGCAGAATCAGAATCCAAGATTGTTGTGCAGACAAGGAGTGAAGTAGACATTTTGGATGACGGGTTCAAGTGGCGTAAATATGGGCAGAAAGTGGTGAAAGGGAATCATCATCCAAGGTAATTCTACTTATTCTATGTATTTTAACTGTGACCTTTAGAATGTGTTAGTCGCTCTGCTGTTTGCAGCTGGCTTGGTCTACTGTTTAATTGACTAAAGCAGTGGTGTTTAAATGTTTCCTGCTTTTTGTCCTTTGTCCAGGATATTCCACTTGCATATTTCCTAGGCATTTGACAAAGGCAAAACAAATAATTTAGGAATCGACTACTATTTCCAAGTCATATTCTTCAATGATATGGTATTAGTACCATAAAATCTTCTTGCTAGTTCCTTGTGATTTTGCATTGAGTGATGTTGTTTTGTGCTGTTCCTGCAGGTTTAACCCGTAAGAAGTCTCTTCTTCTTCAATCACAATAAAAAAATAGATTGAGTAGGCAAAGAATGTATTATTTTAATAAGTCATAGGAACAGCTTTTACTGATAAAAGAAGTCGAAGAACACCTTTATTGAATTCTAGGATTTTAATTTGGTCTTATTTACATGTCATCTTTCATTATATTTGAGCAAAATATTTTCAGCCTTGTAAAGTTCGGCTTTAGACCTTAACAAGAAAAGAGATATAAAAAGACAAGGTTTGCATTGGATCCCCGTCTCCTAAAAATTACCTGGTTCTTCACTCTTCAGTGCTCATTGTCTGACGCTTGGATGATAGATGACATAAGAGGAGCGTCCCACATTAGCTTCTCTTTTCTTTTGCCGATTTCTCTTTTAATATTTTGTTTGTCCCAAGTTGCTCTAGAAAACTTTCCTCTCAATGAAACGAGTTGGCATCAAGAGAGGCATCCTAAACCTTTGTGACCTTAATTAGACAAAAAGCAAAAAGAATGGAAAGCAGGTCGATATGTATCTGATGGAGTCTACATCGTACGTAGAGCGCCCAAGTGCTTTTAGGCCATGTTGGTTTTTTAAACAAAAGAATTAGGGAAATATTGTGAGAAAAATACCAGAATTAATAACTCAGAAACATACATTTATAGCTTTATTTTCTAACTAAAGCATAGAAAAATATGCTGCTAACTTATCTTCAAATTCAAATAACGTAAACTAACTCCTAAATTCAAGCCGGGTGAAAATTCAAGCCACAAAGGACTCTAATAAATATAATTTAAAATCCTAAAAGTTAGCTACTGTAAATTGAATCTATTTAATTCTGCAATGTCCTAAGACATATTTTCAACACTCCTTGGATTTGGAGCTGTAGATTGTGGTCTCGGCTTGAATTGACCTCTGAATAAATCTACCAATTCATCTTTGGTGTTGCAAGACTTGTATTCATTTTCTGCTAGACGAAATAAGAAGTTTTTACCTCTCATCTCAACTTCTGCTTAGTGACATCAAACATTCGACAATACTTGTCATCAAATGACAATTCAAATCCTTTATCTATTAGCTGACCAATACTCAACAAATTTTAATCAATATCAGGCAAAGAATATTTGAAGTTGTTTTTGTACCTGAGCGTGCTTTGATTGCAAGAACCCCTTTTCCATTTGTAGGGGTATAGCCACCATTCCTGATTCTGACTTTCTTATTTTCAGTAGACATGAATTCTTTAAAAAGATTTTTGACATTGTCATGTGCTTTGTACCACCGCTGTCAATCATTCATAAATAAAGATTTCTTAGTTGAAAAATATGTTGTAACAAGTAAGTGGTCTTCTTTTTCATTGGTGACTTGGGCATCTACTTCATGTTTTTTTTTTGAGATATGCTTTTGCAAATCACAGCTTCATGAGCAAGCTGATTGCATATCTTGCATTGTGCATCTGGCATCTTCCAACATTTAAATGGAGGATGACTTTTTTTTCCACAATGTTGTCAAGGTGAGTAATTTTTCCTTGAATTATTACTTTTGCTTTGAGTTTTGTGGTTGACTGCCAAGGCTTCTTTAACCATACCATCTTGCCTCATAAGCTTCCTTTGCTCTTGTGCCTGTAATGTATCTAGCAATATAGCAAAGGGTATCTTGGACAAATCTTTTGAGTTTTCCTGGTAGTTATCGACACTTCATATCATTCAGGCACCGTAACAAGAATTTTTTCAGCAATTCTTGAATCTTTAAATTTAGTGTCAAGCAATCTCATCTTGTTAACAATGACAACAAGTCGGTCTGAGTAATCTTTGATGGGTTTTGAGATTTCTTCATCATTTGCAATTCAAATGCCCTTATTAAATTCAACATGTTCATACCTCGTTTTCTTTCATCTCATGTGTACTCTTTTCACATAATCCCAAATTTCTTTTGCTGATTTGAGAGCCATAAATTTCGTGGAAATTGTTGTAGACACCCAACAAACAAAGTTGCTTTCACCTTTGGTTTTTTAATTTTCTTTTCCTTTTGGCTTTTGATCTGGACCATCGTGGGATTATTGGGCAGCGGAAGAATATCTTAATCCTCTCTATGGCCTCCCAAAGATCTCAACCCTCAATATAAGTCTTCATTCTTACTACCCAAAGTTGATAATCTCACCCTCAAAGACAGGTGGAGCTATTTGGAAAAAACTATTTTGAGAATGCATCTCTCACTCATAAGCCCCTCAAGAAAATGGCTCTAGATACCACTTGTAGTTTTTAAAACAAAAGAATTAGGGAAATAACAGGGAAAAATACTAAAATATTGTATATTTTTGTTTTCCATGTTATTCCATGAACCATGAGGACCCGTAGCTACACGTGTTGATGTAGCTTTACTCCGGCAAGAGACATTGATTGAATTGAGAATTTCAGGATGAAACTGGAAATAGTTGTATGCTTCAGTTTTGTTACTAAAGCTTATGACAAATGTTGTCATGTGCATCTGATCAAAACTAGCACCATAAGACCTTAGGACTTGAGAATAAGTACTATACCTTGTCATGATGTCTTGTTCAGCGGCTAGTTCTTAAATCTTTTGGAGTGTGGTTTTCATGTTAACTGTTCTATGTGATTAAAATTTGTGTGTTTTTACTTTGTGGGTCAGTACCTTTAATTCCTACTCTCAAGTTGTTATGAACATCTATAATGCAGTCAGAGTTGGATTTGCAGGAGTTATTATCGTTGCACATACCCTGGATGCAATGTTCGCAAACATGTTGAGAGAGCTTCAGCAGATCCAAAAGCTGTCATAACAACGTATGAGGGCAAGCACAATCATGATATTCCCATTGCTAGAAACAGAAGCCATAGCACAGCCCAAAATAGTAGTCGTCAGCTGAACGAGCAAGAGATTGCAACTTGTAGGCCTTCACTTCTCGAAAAAGTTGCTCTTCATACCAATGAAATACCAGTGTGTAGGCAGCTGAAAGAGGAACATATTGCAGCATAATTTGCATTACTAAAAGGGACAAGGGTGAATATTTATCTTTTGTCTATCTGTACACAAGTCTCAGAAAAGTTGTTTGTTGAAAACTTCATACTAGTGAAATGTATCTGTACACAAGTTTCAGAAATTGTTTGCAAGTCTGGCTACTTGCTAAAGATGTATCTGTACACAAGTCTATCTATATATTGTTAGTAAAAGGTGTTGTAATAATTTGACCTCTGTACTTTGAAATTTCTGGACTTCTCTGTTAATTGCTGGAGTCAGCTTAAAAAATTGGCTGCATTTGAAGAGCTTTTTGGCAAATATTCCAAGCCAAACACCTATGTATGTCAGTCTAACCTTATTTTATTTTAAAATTAAGGAGAAAAAAGGAATGTACAATTACAAGGATTTATCCATATGTGTTCTCTCTATAAAGGTGATTATGTTGTGTTCCAAATTAGGGGTGGGCATGGTATGGTATATACCGAATTCTATACCATACTGAAATTTTTAATACCATGATTATGTATTTGGTATACGTTTTAATTTTTTTGGTATTTAGCACGGTATTTGATATTTAGAAATAGCATATGGAATACCCAGTGTTGTGAAAGGCGATCGCCTCTTCGTGAGAGGCGAGGCGAAGCGACCCTTCATTGCCTTTTAGCTTTGTGGCGAGACGATCGTCAAAAGGCGACGCCATGGCAACAAAGGCGAGAGGCAAGAGGTGAGAAAGGTGTCGCATTTTGTATTTTCTTTAAAAGAGACGATCAATTTAGAGTTTTAAAAGTTAAAAGGTAATTTTAGGATTTTTGACTAGACTCCTCAGACGACTAGCTAGACTTTTTCGGCGACTTCAAAGTCCAACCAATACGTATTTCTTCTTTTCTTCTTCAGATTTCTTCTTCCTCTGTTTCTTTTTCCTTCTTCTTCTTCAAAGTCACTTCTACCTTTGTTTTTTTCCTCATTGTTTTGACTTTTGTTCTGTTTTTTTCTCATTCTAGTTCTAAGTACGTACTATCTACACACACATATTAGTATTAGTATAAACTAAATATTTAGAAGTTGAAACTTTGACTACTCTATTTTTGATTGAAATGTATTTGAAATTTAGGGTGTGTTTGGTATGAAGGAAAATGTTTTCTTGAAAAACAAGTTGATTTTTGACTTATTTTCTCATGTTTGGGTAGGGGGTGGGTGGAGAGGGGTCGAGGGTAGGGGTGAAAAAAAATGAAATTTTGAAGTTGAAAATATTTTTTAAAAACAAACTTAATTTGGGGGGGGGGGGGGGG